>NC_045552.1:54728565-55028565 GCF_009769535.1 Thamnophis elegans
TCCCCACTCCAGTGGCAATTCTCTGGCAGCTGGGTCTCCACCACCAGAGAGCCGGTCCTTCCCCCCCTTCCCTCCCCCCCTCCCCGGCTTGGCCATCTCACATCTGCCCTCCCTCCAGGCACTTTCCCCATTCCTCCTCCTCCTCCTCCTCCTCCTCCTCCTCCTCCTCCTCCTCCTCCTCCTCCTCCTCCTCCTCCTCCTCTGTCTCTTTGTCCCCGGGTGTTTTTCTCAGCCCTGAAGAATGAGCCCATCAGATGTTGCTGGGGCCAAGGGTCAGCCTTGCGAGCTGTGTTGGTCTCTGGGTGGCACGGAGGAGCACAAGGAGGATTTGTTCTTCGCACTCTTCTCTCTGCCCCGGCTGGGGAGGAAAAGGGGGCCAGCAGAGAACAATGGAGCCCTCTTTTCTTCGCCCTTCTTTGGGAACAGCCTCCCCCCCCCCACTTTCGTTCTCCTCCAAGCGGGGTGTGGAACAAGTGCCCGAGGCCTCAAGCCAGCAGGTTCCCCTGCTTGGGACTGGCATCTGATAGGCGCAAGGCAGTCATGATCACCCACCACCCAAGAACCTCAAGTGCCCTCATCCTCCTGCCTCTTCCCCACTACCACCTGTCGCGCAAATGCCAGCGGAGCAGGGGCCCATCTCCGCCCGGTGAAGAAGGAGCCTCCAGCTGGAGACCTGGGTGGCTTCATCCAGGATTGTCCAGCTGAGCCTGCTCCCGCTGTCCTTTGGGAAGGGCGGGGGGTTGGAAGGCTGAGCCTCCATGGGAAAGTTCGGGGGGGCTCCGCCCATCCCTCCTTTGACTACCGCACCTGACGGCCTTTTACCAGGTTCGCCTGGTACATCAGTTGCGCCCCTTCCTGGATCGGGATGCTCTGTGCACAGTCACTCATGCCCTTGTCCTTTCTCGCCTGGACTACTGTAACGCTCTCTACATGGAGTTGCCCTTGAAGAGCACCCAGAGGCTTCAACTGGTCCAGAATGCAGCTGCGCGGGTTATCATGGGGGGCACCTAGGCGCTCTCATGTTACACCCCTTTTAGGCAGCCTGCACTGGTTGCCGGTTGTCTTCCGGGTGCGATTCAAGGTACTAACTATGACCTTTAAAGCGCTCCATGGCTTAGGCCAAGGATACCTGCGAGACCACCTACTGCCACCAGTAGCCTCCCATCATCCAGTGCGATCCCACAGAGTTGGCTTCCTCAGGGTGCCGTCGGCCAGACAGTGTCGGCTAGCGACCCCCCAGGGGGAGAGCCTTCTCTGCGGGAGCACCTTCCCTCTGGAACGAGCTGCCCCCAGAGCTTCGTATAATCCCCGACCTCCGGTCCTTCCGACGCGCCCTAAAAAGTTGGCTTTTCCAGCAAGCCAGCCTGGCCTGAACAAAACAAATCAAATTATGGATCAGTGTTAATTTTAATTCGATTTTTTTTTAAAAAAAAAATGTCATTGTCAATTTTAATTGGCTTTGGGATATTCTATTTAATTTTTTTTTAACTTTTGTATTATGTGTTTCTTTTAATGTTGTACGCCGCCCTGAGTCCTTGGGAGAAGGGCGGCATATAAATCTAATAAACCTAAACCAGTGTTTCTCAACCTTGGCAACTTGAAGATGTCCGGACTTCAACTCCCAGAATTCCCCAGCCAGCATTCGCTGGCTGGGGAATTCTGGGAGTTGAAGTCCGGACATCTTCAAGTTGCCAAGGTTGAGAAACACTAACCTAAACCTAAACCCTTGGCAGCCCCTGCAATGGAGATGGCCTTCGCCCATGGGAGGAAGCGGTCTCCAGGCAAGGCTTCCTCGGTCCGAATTCCAAGAGGACCAGGAAGGACCCACTGTGGCCTGGAGACAAGGCAGAACGCACGGCTTGCTTTCTGGAGCCGATGGGAATCAGCCTGAGGAGGGGGTCCGCGGAGGGTCTGGCTGGGAAGCCCACCTCGGGGCTTGGAGCCATGAGCCATATGCGAAGACAGGACTCCTGCACCCACAAGGGGGATTGTGACTGGGGAGGCTGGATGGAGCCCTCTTTGGGCGCAGCAGAGGTCAAGCTGGCTCAACCGTCTTCTGGCCTGCCTGGGGCTTCTGCTTGGCCACTCGGGGGGGGGGAGGTGAGAACACTGGGCTGCAGACCCTTCGAGGATTTTCGTTATTTTGCCCTTGCTGTCTAAACTCAACAGCCAAGCAAAGAACTAATAAAATCTGTAAGGATCCGTTCAACTCTGCTGCCTCTGCTTCCAGCATGAAGATTGATCGATTGACATCCTGCTTCCTTATTTTTACAAACAACTCAAGACAACGAGTCTAGATAGCTACCTTCCTCCTCCTCTGATTCCCCACCGCGACAACCCTGTGAGGTGGGCTGGGCTGAAGGAGAAGGACTGGCCCTAAGTGACCCAGCTGGCTTTCATGGACCCATTTCCTTTTGGCCAAGTGGCTTTCTATTCTCCTCACTCCTCTATTCCTCATATTTTGTATATTGTAAAGTACAAACAAATAAGTAAATAAATAAGTAAGCAAATAAGTAAATAAATAAGTAAGTAAATGAGTAAGTAAATAAATAAGTAAATAAGTAAGTAAATAAATAAGTAAACAAATAAGTAAACAAATAAGTAAACAAATAAGTAAATAAATAAGTAAATAAATAAGTAAATAAATAAGTAAACAAATAAGTAAATAAATAAGTAAGCAAATAAGTAAGTAAGTAAATAAGTAAATAAATAAGTAAGTAAGTAAATAAGTAAATAAATAAGTAAGCAAATAAGTAAATAAATAAGTAAGTAAATAAGTAAGTAAATAAATAAGTAAATAAGTAAGTAAATAAATAAGTAAATAAGTAAGTAAATAAATAAGTAAATAAATAAGTAAACAAACAAACAAATTAATAAGTAAATAAATAAGTAAGTAAATAAATAAGTAAGTAAATAAATAAACTAATAAACAAACAAACAAACAAACAAATAAATATGATTAAATGAATGTGCTGCTTTTAGTTAGGAACCAAACTGGGAGAGTTTGTGGTCTCAGCACCTCTGCACTCTCTGATAGATGCTGGATCAGTTGGTGGCCCAGAGGGAGCCACAGCTGCAGCATGGCAGCCAAAAGGCCCCTCTCTGCCCCCCCTCCCCGGCTTCTTTCTCTCTTGGGCCCCTCCCTTGCTTTCCACCAGCCTCCGGGGGTAACCCACTAAGCTTACATAATGGCTTGGGCGCGGGGTAGGGGGGTGGGGGAAGGCAGGGGTTGGTTGGTGGCAAAGATGACAGAAAGAGGTTCTTGTGTGAACACAATCCCCACCCTTGTGTCCAGGGCAGAACAATGGACACAAGAAGACAAGCAGGATGAGCCTCCCCAAGGCTTGAGCTCAACACTCTTCTCCTCCCCCCCTCCCACATACACACACATAGGGTTGTGTTGAGTCCGGAGGAGCTCTGGCTGGTACCAGCAGGGGGGGGGGAGAGGAGGCGTGGGTGCCACAGGGACAGAGATGGAAGGGGGGGGGGCTTGGAGCTGCTTCTCCAAGGCTGTTTTGACAGAGGCCAAGAAAGGACACCCTCAAAGTGTTTCAGGGAGGAGGAGGAATGAGGCTGGATTGATGCCAATCCATAGCTTTCTCCTAAGTGTTGGGGGAAGGGATGGAGGCATCTTTCAGCCTGCAGAGAACTGGGGCCGCTGAGCCCACCCCTGACCTGGGCAGCAGAGTGCCATCATGACCTCACCTGTCTTCCTCTGGCCACCTTGTGTCCTCTCACTGTCCAGAGACACAGTGGCTTCCCAGGCCTTCTTAGGGCAGGCCTGAAGGTAAAACTGCCAGGTCCAGCCGCCGCCTGGAAGGCTCTGCGGGGCCAGGCACTTCCACCGAGATCCTAGGGAGCCTTGGGGATTTCTGAGATTTCCAGCGGATCTTTGGCCAGGCAAGAGAACGGCAGGCGGCTGGAGCCACATCAACAGGGGACTGAGTCTTTCCGACTGGGCAACCAAACTTCCCAGGCGGGCCCACTGGGAAATTTGGGGGACTTGCACACCTGGCCACCTGCCACCCAAGGACGCTCAGAGCCACTGAAAGGGAGCTTTGCCTTCCCCCACCCTCTGTGAAATGGAGCTGAAGCTTCTTATTCTGCAGCAGGGAAGCTGGGGAGGCGGGGGGGGGCTTTTGACCAATCGGACGGAAGACTCCCCAGCCAGGAGCCCTTTGGGCTTCATGCTGCTGTCCCTCGCCAGCCCCCCAACTCCCCCCCAGAGGCTCGCATGTGGTCCTCAGATGGAAGCTCCCCGCCCGCGTAGCCGAGAAAGCCACTTCGGGAAGGCGAACGAGCCTTCCGATATTTGCAGACAGGGGTTTCTCGTGACTTTAATTGGGGTGGAAGCAGGTCCCCAGAATGGGTGCGGACAGCCAGGTGCAGAATAAATGAAGAACAATTAAACCGAAACCCCGGGGAAACAATTCAAATGGAGGTGTTTACAACGAAGTAGAAAAGCTGCAGCATGATGAAGCCAGAGGGAGCACTTGGAGAGGGGGGGGGCATGTTCACCTCATCCCCTACCGCCCCCCCCCCAAAAAAAATTCTGCCTGCAGCCTGCACGCAAGGACTTCTCTTTCAATCTGAGCCCATTGCAGCCCTGTTCACTCAGCTGAGCAGGCAGGCAGGCAGGCAGTCAGTCAGTCAGTCAGGCAGGCAGGCAGGCAGGCAGGCAGGCAGGCAGGCAGGCACTGCCCCTGTAGAAGAGCCCTTGGCTGGCCCATCCAGATATGGGGCTGGCTCTAGGGAGCTGAAATAGATCCCCCGCTGCATCGCCCCATCTGATCAGAGACGCTCCAATGTTCAGGGAACATTAGAGGTCCTCTAGCCAACTCCCTGCTCCGTGCAAAATCCACACTGAGAGAAGGCATTGCTGTGAATGACCTTGATCCCAGGCGGCAGGACGCATTCAATGAGCCCATCGTGAGCTTCTGGTGTAGGAGGAGAAGATCTAACGTTGTAAAGTATCCCAGACCTACAGGGGGCACCTGTGATCTCTGCTTCCTCTGTCTTCTCCTTCTGGGGCACATGCTTGGCTTACTTTTAAGGGATGGGGGTAAAATACTGGGGGAGGAAGGAGGAGAGAGTCTGTGCAGGGGGGGAAAGTGGGGTATGAAATGCTAGGACCAGGTAAACTGCCTGCAGGAGCCAGGCAAGCATTAGAACCACCCCTTGCCTTCTGGACAGGGGGTGCTGTGCAGGTGAGCGGGGGGCCTCTCCTCCACTTGGAATCCCTCAGGAGCTGCTCTCGTTCAGAAAAATATAATTTTAGGTGCCCGTTTTATCTTGACAGCCATATTATTCACGATGTAATATTGTGCCAATGTTGGCTGTTCTGGTTTACACCTTGGCGCACATCAGGCAGCCTGGCAGGGGCGGGAGGAGAGCTACGCATCCCTGTGCATCTTGGGAAATGCTGGCTGGGGTGGGGGGGAAATAAGAAGTACGTGGGAGAAGCCGAAGCCAGGAGCTGCTAAGAGCCCCCTCTCCCGGGTGCCCTGAAAGGCCTGGAAGATGCTTGAGAGCTGCAAGCTCCCTCTTCAATGGGGGGGGGGCTTGTGTGGCAGCCACTCTGGTCAAGGAGACCCTATTTCCAATCAACTAATTCTGCAGGGAAGGGGCTGAGAAGAAAGGCCTGGCGGGGGGGGGGTAATAGGGGTGCCCATTCCGGCAGGAGGATGGCGATGAAGATGCCCGAGTCGCTGCAGAAAGAACTCCATTCTAGAGAGCATGACAACCTCCTTCTATGAGCTCTTAGAACGGAAAGACCCACAAAGCTTAACTACCCACCCATATCTTCCCTGGCTTCCCTTCCCTCACCCAGGACCCTCGCCCTGCCTCCTGCCTGTCCCCCCCACACCTCCATTCTGCAGCTTCAGCTGGACTTCTCAGCCTCCCTGAGAACAGCTCCCTCGGACCCTCCATTGAGGTGACCCCAGACCTCCAAGGAGATGTTGGCACCGCCTCAAAGACCCCCTTCCTGGAAAAGGGATCAGGTTCAAACTCCCCGCTGGAAGGAATGCTGAACCTGGATGGAGATTCGGGAGACGCTCCCTAAATAGCTCGCCAGTCTTTCTTCGGGATGTTTTTTTGGGTGCTAAAACGGCACTTTTTAAAATTTTAAGTCGGTTTTTAAAAAAAATCCCAAGCGCCCAGAAGAAAGGGCATTAAAAAAAAAACACCCTTCAGCCCAGCACTGTGTTTGAAGGGTGATGGAGTGATAATATAGCCCAGCTTCTTAATTGCAGGTTCTCCCCCTATTGGAGAAGGATTAAAGGCTTCCTCGGATTTGCAAACTTACCCATAGTTTCAGGATGCGAGTCAAGGTACCTTTGGTCTTTTTTCCCCTTCGGCCTCTGCTCAGCTAGAAGAACCCTTCGTGGTGCCCTGTTGGCTTCTCTCCTTCTTTCCCTCTGGTGACTGTCCTGTTCACCAGCAAAGAAAAGGGCTCTTGGGTTGGCAGCCAGCCCCCATAAAGAGCCGCCTCCACTTCGTCCGCTCCACCCCCTTGGACTCTCCCCTCTCTCTTAACCCTCCTTTGGACGGGGCTGTGTGCGTTTCTGAGCATGGCACAAGCCAGTTTGCCCTTCGTGGGGCTCCCAACAGCCTTTGGCCACTGTAGGGACCGAAAAAGCAGCCGGATTCAGCTTTGGGCTCTTCTGGGGATCCCCACAAACATTGGGGAGGGGGTGGTGGAGTTGCCGTAAACTCTGAGAGCTGTGCTTCACTATGGTCTTTCTGTGGCTCATCTATTCCTGGCAGCAACTCTCTGTCTTTCCAGTCTCCCCTGTAGAAAGGGCCAAGGTTTGGGGGCAGGGGACCTGCGCTGCACAATGAGCCTCTTGGGTGGCGGGCAAAAAGGCTGGACGGGCCCAGGGAGAGAGGACTTCGGGCCTTGAATGGCCTTTGGGAGTCCCCGTCTCTTGTGGCATTCGGAGATGCCTCTCCATCTTCTGCTTGCAGTTAGCCCCGCACCGAGTAAATCCAGCAAAGGGAAGGGAGCAAAATAAGGGTGGGGAAGGGCAAAAGGCAAGTGGCTTTGGAAGCAGGTAAGGCAGCTGCAGAGCTGGCATGAAGCCAGGGGGGTGATCCAGGCCGTATCCCCCCCCCTCCTTTACCCTAGAAAGTAAGCAAATGCAGCCAGCTCCCAATATCTCACTGGGACAAGCTCGTTGGGGAGGTGGGGGGGGAGCACAGTAGAAGCCACAGTGGTGGGTTTCAAAAAATTTTGGAAGCTCTTCTGTAGGGGTGGCCTACTTTCCGGGTCCACTGGTGGAACCTCTTCTAACCGGTTCGGTAGATTTGACGAACCGGTTCTACCGAATAGGTGCGAACTGGTAGGAACCCACCTCTGATAAGCCAGTAATGTTAACTTTTTGAGTTATCTTTATTTTATTTCATTTTTTATTTTTTATTAACAAACATGTAAAATACACACACACAAAACCTAGACGTTTGCACAATACAGTACGAACAGGAGTTTCCTGTTCTTTCTAATAGCAATCATCAATCGATATCGCTCACCTTATATTATTTCCCCTTCTATTGTATTTCATTCGGATTTCACCGTTCTTAACCCTCTTATTTTACTCGTAACTATTATTTTTTTGAGTTTTGTTATGTTCCTTCATTGATTCTTGTTTCTTTCCTCCATCTACCTATAATGAGTTATCTTTAAAGGTTTAAAAAAAAACCTTCCTTTTATTAAAAAAACAAACAAAAAACTCTCCTTTGAAATGCCAGCAGTTTGTGCTAAGACATCTGCAAATAGTGAACATCTCTCCAAATGTTTCTTCCAAAAATGGGTGGTGGTGATCCATCCAGATCACATTTCCCGGGACTAACCCTGGCCTGGCGGGGGTGGCTCTATGGCAGTGTTTCTCAACCTTGGCAACTTGAAGATGTCTGGACTTTAACTCCCAGAATTCCCCAGCCAGCGAATGCTGGCTGGGGAATTCTGGGAGTTGAAATCCGGACATCTTCAAGTTGCCAAGGTTGAGAAACACTGCTCTATGGGAAGGCCCCGCCTTGGCTGAGAACAGATGGTGGGGGGGCTGTCAAGAATTCAGGCCAGGGTTTGCCTACTATTCAAGAATGGACATTAAAAGTTACAAACTTAGCAGAGATGGCTAAAATATCAGCATATCTCAAATGAGAGATATAAACTGGAGTGGAGAAGATGGATTGACTATATTCAAAATAAATACGAGACTAAGAAATTCCAGATAGTTTATGACTGAAGAAGCAAGGAATGATATAATCTGTTTAGAGTTAGCCTAACAAAAGAAGAGTTAAAGCTCAAATGAAAGATGATACTAACTCTTTTTAAAGTTTATTTTAGAACATCTTTGTTAAAGATTTATACCCTGTATTTGTTCTGGGAAGTCCGGGGGGGAGGGGAAGGTTGGGGGGTGGGGGGGTTCGGGTGGGGAGGGTGTGGGGGGAGGCAAATATTTGTAAAAGCCTTTTTTTTCCCCAAAAAAGTTTTCAATTAAAAAAAAAAGAATTCAGGCCCAAACGCTCAAATGCTAAAATACACCATGTAAATGGAATGAAGAGCATGGAAGAGAGAAAAGAGGCAAGAGGAAGAAGAGAGGGATAGGAGATAGAGGAAGGGGGAGAGGAGGAGGAGAGAAAGAAGGAGTGGAAAGGGGAGAGAAAGAGAGAGGAAGGGGAAGTAGAGAAGGACAACAGAGGGAAGAAAGGAGGTAGGGAGGAGGAGAGAGGAGGAGAAGAAAGTGATGGATAGAGTATATGGAGAACAGGAGAGCCAATGATAGTTTTGGGGGTTGATGATAAGACAAATTGATGTAAATATTTAATCATATAAAAAAAGTTGGTTATGTAACAGTACACATGGGATTATTTGTAGGAAAATGAAAAAAAATAATAAACTGTTGGGGGGAAAAAGAATTTGGGGTCAGGGACCATGACAGCCATCCGTGCCTGTCTGTGGCTGGGAGAAGGAGATGCTAGATCTGGGCCAAACTTATCCGGGTGGACTTGAACTGCTTCTGTCCTTCCTTCTCCCGGTTTAACAGCAATACTTGCTCCAAGGGGAGCCCGAGAGGGCGCCCTGCTTGCCTGCCCCTCCCTCCCTCTCTCCCTCCCTGCCTTCCGCCCTTCCTCCCCAGAGTCCTCGAGCCCAGCGCCTCCTTTTGCTCCCCGGGGGCCTCTGGTTGCCTCTGCGGGGAAAACCTGCCTACTATCCGCTATCCCTCTCTTATCCTGGCGGCGACCTTCTCTGGGACGCGTGTCGGGCGCCAGCACTTCGCAGAGGCGGCGTTTCTGATCTGCGGCCGGCAGGGGGCAGCAGCAGCCGTTGCGCAGAACCGGCTCCTGTTTATAGGGCACCCCCAGTGCTGCTGATCCAGGCCGTGGGGTCCAGGCTGTGGGGCAGAAGGTCTATGAAGGGTCTTTGACCAGAAGCTTCCTTCTGCAATCTAGCTGCCTCCCTGTACCCACGTGGAGGGGAGGGAGGGAGAAGCAAGCAGCGCCCCCCTCCCCACTCTGCCCCAAGGCACGGGATGCCCAGGCTGGCGTCCTTCCTCGACTCCCCTGCTTCTTAGGTGGGCAGGAAGACCCTTTCTGTGACGCCAAATCAAGAGAGCTCCAGCCATACTTACCTGCCCCCTCTCATCAGTGTCCCTCTACTGTTGTCGGGCTCTGAACTAAGGACCGTCCACACTGACCTTCCCAGGGGCCTCGGATTCCCCTCCCCTCCCTCCCTGGAGTAGAAGGGGTCCCACCCTTCCTGTGTGCATGGGCCCACCCTAGAGAGGAAGAGCAAAGTGCCCCCTCTGCACTGAATGGGCCACAGCTCTGTGCCTCTGGGTGTCAACTCCTCTCTCTCTCTCTTCTCCTCCCTCCTTGGAGGAAGACCAAGTCATAATGTGGGGAGGAGGGGAGAGGGAGGCAGCGGCGTATGAGATACCGATTAATTTGAGACACATTGCAGGAGCGGCTGATGAGAAGACTTCGGTCCCAGGGGCTGGAGAGCTTGGGATGGCAGGGAGGACCACTGAGAGCAGAGCCCTCCGCCCGAAGCCACCCAGCGGAATCCCAGCAGTAGGAATAGGGCTGCCCCCATTCTTGCTTAGTCGGAGGGGGGGGTGGAAGCTTCAAGGCTCCCTACTTGCCCCATAATGGGAGCTGCTCTTCCCCAGTCCAGGATGCTAAAGGGAGACCGGTTGCCACCACCACCACTGCCCAGCTGCTGCAAAGCCTCTCTGAGCCCCATAAAGGTCCGGTCAGCAGCCCCATGGCTGCTTCAGGCGGCCTTAAGGCTTCAGGCTCGTTTGCACTGCTGAGCTCTGGACCCAGGCTCACCCTCCAAGTGGCCATTGTTGGAGGAGCAGGAGGAGGAGGGGGGAGGAGGGGAGAGGGAGGAGGGAGGAGGAGGGGAGCTGCTTAGCAGATGAAGCCAGCTAGCCTCTACCACTATAGCTAAGAAAGATCCTTGCCTAAAATCCAGGCAGTTGCTACCAGTCCTCCAGATGTATTGTATTGTATTTATTGTATTGTATTTAATAGATTTATAGGCCGCCCAATCCCAGAGGACTCTGCGTGGTTTACAGAAAAGAAACAAATCTTAAAAAATATAAAGAATTAAAAAAAAACAGAGAAGATAGATTAAAACCTCATCATGCACCCACTCTGGTCGGGGCTGGACCTCAGTCATGAGGTCAACAGCCCCAGGCCTGCCCGAATAGCCAGGTTTTGATAGCCTTTCGGAAGGCCATGAGAGTGGGCAGGGTCCGGATCTCTGGGGGTAGTTCGTTCCATAGGGTCGGAGCGGCTACAGAGAAGGCCCTCCTCCGGGGAGCCGCCAGCCGACATTGTGTTGCTGAAGGCACCTGAAGGAGGCCCACCCTGTGCGATCTTATCAGCCGTTGGGAGGTATGCGGCAGTAGGCGGTCTCACAGGTATCGAGATGTACCGAAAGTCACTCTGGTTTCTTCCTGAGCAACAGGAAGAGCCGAGGTGGTGCAGTGGTTAAATGCAGCACTGCAGGCTACTTCAGCTGACTGCAGTTCAGCAGTTCTGCTGTTCAAATCCCACCAGGCTCAAGGTTGACTCAGCCTTCCATCCTTCCGAGGTGGGTAAAATGAGGACCCGGATTGTTGTTGGGGGCAATATGCTGACTCTGTAAACCGCTTAGAGAGGGCTGAAAGCCCTATGAAGCGGTATATAAGTCTAACTATTGCTATTGCTAACAGAAACTGGGGGGGGGGGGCAGCTTGTGGGCCAGTGGAAGAAGGAGGCTGCTCGAGGGAGCACATTTACACCTTGAGCAGGCTCCCCTCCCCATGCTCCTCTTCCGCGGCTGTCTGGATGGAGAAGGGGGACCTGGCTGTCTTTTAATTGAAGGCATCTGTCACAGCCATGTATTTAATAAGCAAAGCCGATCTCGGCGAAAGAGCCGGGAGGGGAGGGGAATGGGTGGTTAAGATGCCCTCCTTCTCCTCTTGACTCCAGATGGCACAAAAATTACACACACACAAACACACACACACACACACCTTTTCAATTGCATCTTCCAGGAGCCTGGCACACCACTGGACATACTCGGCAGAAATAAAGTGAGACGGGGGAATGAGAAAGGCGGACTTATTTCAACGGCAGCCATGGAAATTCTCCTCTCTTCTTGATTCCTCCATCCTTGGGGGCTTACGGATTGCCATGGCAACTAGGAGCCTTTCTGCCAAGCAGCCTTGAGAGGCAACTTCACTGCTGGCGTGAAACTTAAAATAGAGAGAAGAGGAGTGGGGAGCAGAGGGACGGGGCTCCCTCCATGACGAGAGGGCTCCCCAGCTTCCTGGACAGCCCACCTTCCTCCACTCCCTCTGGTCCACCGTGACCCGTCAAAACCGCGGTAGACAAAACCGTGCTCGACAAAAGCGCGTACCTGACGTCATCAGCAGCGCGACGAAAAAAATTAAAAATAAATTAAATTGAAATTAAAATAAAATTAAAGCAAGCCGATTCACATAAAGGTAAGGGTTAGGTTTAGGGTTAGGGTTAGGGTTAGGGTTAGGTTAAGGGTTAGGGTTACGTTAAGCGTTAGGGTTAGGTTTAGTGTTAGGTTAAGGGTTAGCGTTAGGTTTAGCGTTAAGGGTTAGGTTTAGGGTTAGGTTTAGGGTTAGGTTAAGGGTTAGGTTTAGGGTTAGGCTTAGGGTTAGGTTTGGGGGGGTTAGGGTAAGGTTTTCGCTTTAATTTTAAATTTACCGCTCACAGCGCGATGTTTTCGTCGCGCTGTGATGATGTCACGTACGCGCTTTCGTCGAGCGCGCTTTTGTCTACCGCGGTTTTTTGGTGGAACCCCGGTCCACTGCTTGTAATCCGTTATAATTTATTGCAACCAATCCATTCGGTGACCGAGGTATAAGGGGTGGATTCACATAACATCTACACCTATCCTCCGGGAGCTGCACTGGCTCCCTATTGGTCTCCGAACACGCTTCAAGGTGCTGGTTATTACCTTTAAAGCCCTACATGGCCTAGGACCTGGATATCTCCGTAACCACCTCCTGCAACACACCTTCTAGCACCCAATAAGATCGCACAGGGTGGGCCTTCTCCGGGTGCCATCGACTACACAATGCCGTCTGGCGGCGGCTCAGGGGAGAGCCTTCTCTGTAGCTGCCCCAGCCCTCTGGAACGACCTACCCCCTGAAATTGTCCGAATCACTAATTCACTAATTTTATCACGAATTAGTGATAAAAAAAACCTTCGGATTGTGCAGAGATGGACAAATTAACACTGAAACTAAAAGATAAAGAAGAGTCGGAATGTTATGAAATTTGGAACAATTGGTACACAATGGCTGCAAAACAAGAATAAAATTAATTAAGCCAAAAAACAATATATATAAATGTATATAGAACTGTGTATAAAGTATGTAAATATAGAAATGAAATATTATATGCATGTATAGATATGATGACATAACAATGTTGATGTAATGACTGTAAGGTGATGTAGAAGGGAAAATAATAATAATAATAATAATTAAAAAATCTGCTGGGAAAAAAAACAGAATTGTCTGAATCACTAATTCATCTGGGGGGAATATTACTCTGTTCCAACATTGGGCAAACGTTATTCTGGCTGTAGTCAACAGGTGTATTCATATATATTTAATTTTCTTTCTATAGTTATTCTATTGGTTATTCCCAGCAGAAAAGGTTCCGGTTTATATTCTATTTGTTCCTCTGTAATTTGTTGTCTCCATTTCCAAATTTTAATCCAATACTTTTGAGTTTCCGGGCAGTTCCACCATATATGATAGAAAGGCCCTTGTGTTTTCTTTTTGGCACTTCCAGCAAGTTATCATCCAAGAAGCTTCTTCAGCTCTTCCACTCCCCACCATCCAGTCAGAGTTGAAAAAGTTTCTTAATGAGAAGTGAAATGTCTTTAAAAAATAAAAAAAACAGAAAGTCTTGAAAGAAGCACCTTTGGGAGAGGAAGGGCGTAAGCAGCTGGGCCCAGTGGAGATGCTGAAGGAAGCCTCCAGACTCCTGGTCATGCAGAAAGAGAGGTATCAGACCCTCCTTCTCCACTAGCTTCATCTCCTCGCTTCAGTGAGAACATCATAGGTCCATCCCATCTCCCTAGGGCAGGAGTCAGCAAACTTAAATACTCAAAGAGCCATAAAGGTCCTAACTGGAAGCCCCCCCATTCAATTCTGGAGCCAATCAGAAGTCCGGTTCCCCCACCATAGAGTCTCCTCCTAGCGCAGCATCCTTTTTCCTCTGTCAACCGGAAGTCCAGTTCCCCCACCATAGAGTCTCCTCCTTGCGCAGCATCCTTTTTCCTCTGTCAACCAGAAGTCCAGTTCCCCCACCATAGAGTCTCCTCCTAGTGCGGCATCCTTTTTCCTCTACCTGTCCTAACCGAAAGCCCTATCAATTGTGGAGCTGACCGGAAAACCCCGCCCCTTGCTATAGACTCTCCTTTTGGCGCACCCTACTTCCCCAACCCCCAAACCGGAAGTTCCTCTCAAAATTGTGGTGCCGACTGGCAACAGGGAGCCACAGCTGAGGGATGAAAGAGCCACATGCGGCTCCAGAGCCCCAGTTTGCTTTCCCCTGCTCTAGGGCAGCAAGGAGAGGCCATGGGGTGGGATGGAAGATTCAGAGAAGTCCCAGGAAAATCCCACATTGGCAAAAGCATCTGCAGCTTCCTGTCTTTGAGTGCAGCTGCTTCCCACTTGGCTCAGGCCCCATTTGACTGTTTCTGGCTCATTGGAGCCTGCAGGCAATTCCCACTGAAGCCACCTGAGTATTTTTAGCTCCGAACGGAGGGCAGAGCAAAAGTGTCCTGGTGTTGGCCAAGATCGCCTCGCCACACTGGGATTTTTAAGACCCCCCCCACACACACAAAGGTCCTTTTTCAAGGCCTTTCTTTGAAGACATTTCACTTCTTACCCAAGAAGCTTCTTCCGTTCTGAGAAGAGAAGAGGGACGTCTTCAAGGAAAAACAAAATCCAGTCGCCTCTTCAAAAAGCACCTTCGTGGAAGAAGATATATATGTTAAAATTAAATATGTACATTGAAAAGGAATCATAAACACCATCCACGTAAAATGGAACTTGCTCAGAGGCTGAAATACACCAAGTAAATGAGATGAAGAGTGGGAAGAAATGGAGAGAGGTAAGGGAAGAAGAGAGGGATAGAAGAGAGGGTAAGGAGGGGGAAAGAGGAAGAGAGGAATGAGGAGTGGAAAGGGGGAGAGAGAAGAAGGAGAGAGGAAGGGGGAAGTAGAGAAGAGAAGGATGACAGAGGGAAGAAAGGAGGAAGGGAGGGGGAGGAGAGAGGGAGAAGAAAGCGATGGATAAGGTACAAATATGGTGTATGGAGAGCAGAAGAGCCAATAATTGTTTTTGGGAGTCGATGGTAAGGTGAATTGATGTAAACATTTAATAATACAAAATGATGCTGGCTATGTAATAGTATACATGTAATTATATGCGACTGTAGGAAGTTATCACCCAGCCCTCTCCCAGAAAAAAATGAAATATCCTAGGAAATATTGAAAAGGCAGAATATTTCTCTGGATGTGAAAAGGAAGAAACATGTTTTAAAAGACAGAATAGCTCCCTGTAGCTTCCTGCCCATCCCCACTTTGTCAATGGGCCATCAAGAAGGCCAAGCTAGTCCCTTTACATAATAAAGACTTCTCCCCTTCAGCTCCAAGGGCGTGGGATTAAGGCATGATAATATTGGCCCTTTACTCAACTCGCCACATGGCATCTGAGAACTCAACCAAACCTGGATTCAAAACGCAGCCTAGAGAGTTGCCCCCTGCATGGGAGTCTGACAACCAATCAGAATACAAGCTCAAGATCAAAGGCCAGAGAGGGCATAAAACCAGGGACTCAGCATCTCAGTCCTTCCCTTCTCTTTTTCTTCACCAACATTGAAGCATGTGATCACATTTTCTGTTCAGGGCTCAAGCCATGTGGTCCTGTCCACCAATAAAACCATCTTTCCAAGCAGCCTTCATGTCTCCGGTGTCTTTTTCTACACTTGGAGCTGAACCCAGAAGGACATTTCTTTCATCACTATGAAAATGGAAAAATAAAAAACTTAATATGCAAAGAAAAAAGCACCTTTGCGGCAACCATGACCTGAATATCCGAGGCCGAGGTGGCGCAGTGGTTAGGGTGCAGTACTGCAGGCCACTTCAGCTGACTGTTATCTGCAGTTCAGCGGTTCTAATCTCACCGGCTCAAGGTTGACTCAGCCTTCCATCCTTCCGAGGTGGGTAAAATGAGGACCCGGATTGTTGTTGGGGGCGATATGCTGACTCTGTAAACCGCTTAGAGAGGGCTGAAAGCCCTATGAAGCAGTATATAAGTCTAACTGCTATTGCTATTGTTATTGCTATTGTTCTCCATATACTTCATGGTGCTTTTAAGTCCTCTCCTCCAGTGGCCAGAGTATCCTTTGGACGGTGTGGAGCTCCAAGCAGCAGGTGGGGCAACAGGTGCTTCTTCAGGTAATCCTGCAGAAAAGCAGTACTGCAGGTGTGGGATTCCCAACACGGGTTTTCCGTGCTCCAGGTCCTTCCTCATCAGCAGAGAGCTGGCATTGCAGACCGAAGACCAACGTGGTGCCAACGTGGGAAAGAGGCAAATGGAGCAGCTGGCAGCAGTCAGAGAGTCTTGGGACAAGGACCAGCCTTATCTTTTGCCACCCAGCAGACTCCCAAAAGGGGGCTTGCTCAGAGAAGAAACACGATCCCACTCTGCCTCTTCTGGGGAGGGAGATGGTGGTCAGTGCAGCCACAGGTCTCCACCGATGACCGAATTCCAGCTGCCCTTTGGATTTGGAAAATGGATGTGCATGTTGATGGCTCGTGTTTTGGCTTGGTCAAGGTCAACCATCTCACGCATGGCAGCTGAGTGAGGCCACTTGAAGATGCACCCCACCTGACACCTTTGGGAGTTGCAGATTGGACATGGGGTTGGGGTAACTGGGGCAAGGAATCCTGGGCAAACGTTTGATACATGTACAGTTCAGATCTTGTGTCACTTTAGCTGTTTCCATTTCAGGTCCAGTAAAAAAGTACCTTTATCTCTATTCAAATGGAGTTGGAGGGTTTTCTTTCTTGGATTACTGAGTGAAGCACGCCTGACATTAAGCAAGGTCTTATTCAGGGTTGGCAGGCACGCCCGTAGCTCCCCGTGGCTGGAGGCCAGTGAGGACGGAACGGGGTGTGTGTGTGTGTGTGTGTGTGTGAGCTTTCATGCCTTCTTTGGCGCAAGTTTCAACCAGTGGTGGGTTTCAAAACATTTTCGAACCTACTCTGTGGGTGTGGCCTCCTTTGTGGGAGTGGCTTGCCGGCCATGTGTTCCCTCTCTCTCTCTCTCTCTCTTTCTCTCTCTCTCTTTCCTTCCTTTTGTCTCTCTGTCCCTTTTTTCTTTTTTTCTTTCATCTCTCTCTCACTTTTTCTTTCTTTTTTCCTTTCTTCCTTTCTTTCTCTTTCTCTGTGTGAGTCTGTCTGTCTGTCTGTCTGTCTGTGTGGCTCTTTGCCTCTCTCTCCCTCCCTCCGTGTCTCTCTATGTGATTCTCTCTCTGTGTCTGTCTGTCTGTCTGTCTCTCTCTCTCCTCCAGTGGTGGGTTTCAAAAAGTTTTGGAACCTCTTCTGTAGGTGTGGCCCGCTTTCCGGGTCCACTGGTGGAACCTCTTCTAACCGGTTCGGGAGATTTGACGAACCGGTTCTACCGAATAGGTGCGAACTGGTAGGAACCCACCTCTGGTTTCAACCATGAGGTGCAGCCAAAGAGAAACGGCTGGCGTTGCTGCTCCGCAGACTGGCTACTTAGGCAGTGCAGAGGAAGCCGGGGAGGAAGAGCAGGGCACTGCAGGTGCCACTGGGCCGTTTAAAAAGCCCGTTCTTTGCCCAGCTTTAAGCATTTCTCCTACTAAACTGCAAGGCCGGAAGGGCAGGGAGGGGCACAGAGCGGCAGGTGGCCCCCCTGGCGTCGTCACCTTGAGCCGGAGTTGCTGGTCCACCTCCCAAGTGACAAATGATTGCCCTGCTGTCATCTGCTAATTTTAGCCTTGCAGTGGGAACAAACAGCACTGCAAATCTTTTTTGGAATTCACCTGAACTGCTGAAATTGCTCCTGGCTCTCTCCTCAGAGTCCCCTGTGGTTCCGGAGTGATTTTTCTCTTATTACCTCTTCCCTCCCTGGAGACCTGAAAGATTAGGAGGGGGTGGCCAGGTGGTCCAGAGGAGGGTTGAATTCCAAGCAGAGAGTTGGGCCTTTGGTCATCCCAGCCCTAACCGTTCCCAACGGCCCGGTCACCTTCTGCCCACTGAGCAGGACGGGGCAGTTTGTCCTTCTCTGCTTTCGCTCGAGGCATCTCCTGCCAGACCTCGAGGTCTCCCACCATTAAGCAGGGAGGCGGCTGTGAACTTCCAGATTCCCTCAGAAAGTTGCCTTGCACTTGTCTTCCTTCCATCGCCAGTGATGGCGATCCTTTTCGGCACCAAGTACCCAAACCGGAACATGGGTGCATATATGGGTGCCAGAGCATTGGAAACCCAAGGACCAAGGCTGCCTCGGGCCTTTTGGAACGAGCTCCCCGTGGAGATTCGGACCCTCTCCACCCTTCAGGCCTTCCAGATGGCCGTGAAGACCTGGCTGTCCCAGCAAGCCTGGGGTTGAGTCCCCCCCCCCTACTCGAATTTGCTGTGTCTGTTGTGCTTTTAAATTGTTCGTATTGTCTGATTGTCTTTGTCTTACTTTTTGTAATTTCCCCTCCCTTGGCTTTGTTCAGCCGCCCTGAGTCCCTTCGGGGAATAGGGCGGCCTACAAATTGAATAAACTCCAAACTCCAGCTGGCTGGGCGCACACATGCTCGTTTTCAGGTGTTTTTCTGCGCCACTTTCAGGCCGTTTTGGGGCTGTTTGGGGGCTGTTTTCAGGCTGTTTTCTGGTGCTCCAGCATCCTCAAAGACCAGCCAGAAACCAAAACACCAGCTGTTGGCGGCATCCTAACAAGGAGGGCTCTGGGTGCCACTTCTGGCATGAGTTCGCCATCAGGGTCCTTCTCCAAGGGTGGGCGTGGCTCGCTTCTCCCTCCTGCCGTTTAGAAAGGCTGTTGCACCTTCCTACATTAGCAGCATGGCAATATCCTTGGCAGAATTGACCAATGTTTCGGCACAATCTGCCAGAGCACCGGCCCCCACCCATGCGAATGGCTCAGCCCTCCCAAAACGAAACAGGCTGAGAATCAGCTCCCTTCAGATATCTGGAATGGGCCACGCTATTCTATTTTGAAGGAGCCTGGAAGCAGACACGTCTGGACGTTTTACTCCCCAGGGGTGACAAGGAAGAGTCTTCCAGATGTATATGTTACCGTTTCTCTTCGTTTCAACTAGGGAACTTTAAGCTGAGCAGTGGAGAAGCTGAAGGAGGCAAGGAGTAACACAGCAGGACATCAGAAAGGGATCTAGGGAAAGGAAGTTCTGGAGTCGGGTTTTGGCACTGAAAAGGCAGCCACTGGGTTCAGACGGTCCGTCCACCACCCAGGCAAACGAAACGTGCGGAAAGGGAAGAAAAGCCTTCCAGACGGTCTAGTCGAGAAATTCTTCCGTCCGCTCCGCCGGGGACGCTTGAGCCCCTCGGTCAGGCGGGAAGTCCGGGGATCCCGCGCTCCTCCTGGGAGGTGAACCAAGAGTTTCGCCACAGCCTCCCCCTGGTGCCCCGCCAGCCAACAGCGAAGGCGCCTTCTCGGTCTTCCGAACTGCGGGGTGGGGGGGAGGGTTCAGGAAGCCTTGCCCGCGCGATCTCCTTCGGGCCGGGCAAGAAGCGGCGCTCTGGACCTACCCCTGCTCTCTAGTTTGCCGCCGCGGGCGTCGTCGAGGCTGAGCGCCCCGCCAAGGAGCCCGGCGTGGGCTCCCGGAAGGAGGCTGCCAGACCTGCAGCCGAGCGTCGACCGTCGGGGCTGTCCTTCGCGTGGGTGGGCAGCCCCCCTCCCTGCTGGAGGCGGGGAGAAGTGAGCCAAGCGTTTCGGGCTCCGGCAAGGCCGGCTTGGCCGAAGTCCGGACGCCTCGGTTCGGTACTGTTGCTGCCGCTGCCGCCGCCGCCGCCGCCGCCCAATCCTGCGTGGAAACAGAGCAGCGGGACATGCTCGCCCGTCTCCCCGGACTGGAGAACCCCACGAGCCCCCGGATTCGCAGCCCCGCGAATCTCGCCGTCCACCCGCTTCGGCCGCGGCCCCTTTGGCCTCGTGAGGATGGCCCGGGTCCACGGGGGGAGAGTCCCCCTCCTGCTCCTGCAGGGCGCTCTCCTCGGGTGAGTGGAGCGGTGTGTGTGGGGGGGGTCTGCCTCGGCCGGGGGAGGGGCGCGGGCTCCTTGGAGGGGCCGGCTGGGATGCCACACACGTGCGGCGCGGGCGTTTTTTTCCCCTTCCTGAGCCTGGGAGCGGTTAAGGCTCCTCGCCTTTCTTCCCCCGAGCAGCCGAGAAGTTTCCGATGTCCCCGCAGGGAAATCCCGCGCGCGGCGGGCTCCGACTCCCTCTGGAGCTTCCCCGCCGCGGCGCAGCGGAGTTTCCCGGGGCGCTCCGAAAAGGTGGGCTGCCCGACGTAGGAAGCGGCTCTTCCTCTCCTCGGCTGTGTTTTTTCCCCCGGGGGCGCCTTCGCCCACCCTTCCCCTCCCCTCCCGGCTTCTCGACTGCCCGTGAAGGTTGGTGGCCTTTGCTCCTAAGTTAATTTCTTCAGAAAGTATCATTTGAGGTTCAGCTGAGCCTTTGTCTCCAGGTTGAATGGATGAATGGGCGCCACACTTTGGCCCCCCAAAGAGGGAAGAGCTTCTAGCCCACACAAGGTCCAGCTGTGCCCCCTTTCAGCTTCTGTGGGCCAGAACTCCTTGGGGGCCACTTGGATTCTGACCCAGCTGGGTTTGGCTGGTCGTGGGAAGGTCTGTGGCTTTTGTGCTTCGGGTTCCCCTCAGGATCTCCAGAGAGAGTCTTTGCTGCTTTTGTGATTGGAAAACTTTCCCACGGTTTTGTAACGTTCCCATGGTTCGCCCATGAGGCCAATGTTGAGAAAAGACAGGAGACAACCTTTCTCGGGATGGAGCGACGACCCAGATTGGGGGTCTGAGAGCCCCTTTTATTGAGATAGGACAAAGGCAGGAGGAGCAATAGCGTGTGCTTAAAAACAGCCTGTAAAAGTACATGGTCTTTGTTATTTTAACAAGCCACGTTTTCTTTCCAGAGAGGTTAAAAGTAAATTGTCCAGGATTACAAAGTGGGAGCAGGTTAGTCTTAGAAGGAATGTCTTAGGCCTCCTAAAACTGCTAGAAAAAAACCCAAATAAGAATTTATGGTGCTGGGGTCGGGGTGGGGGAGAGAAATGGCCAGGTGTACCTCCTTCATCTCAGAGGCTGAGGATAGATCTGTGTGTCAAACGGATCCCGGGAGAAACCTGGAGGAAATCTCCTTTGCCTGGGCACATGGGATGAAGGAAGACACCACATCCCTGCAACCCCGTAGGAAAAGGGGGCTCTGTGGGCCGTGAAGAGCTTTCCCCCCCCCCACCGATACTATGCGAGCTTCTCCGGGGCCTTGTGGAATGGCAGAAGAGTGCCAGGACTGCAGCTCTGGGGGCAACCGAAGGAAGGAAGCTGACGCAATTCCATTGGCAGCCTTGATTGGTTTCGGCGGTCTCTTGAGTGGCACTTCGGTTGAAGCGTTTTGACTAAGCCAAGCTCTGCCCTCTGAATTCGGGGCAAATTTATTGAGAGGGAATCTTGCAGCTGTTTCTCTGTTGAAGGCCTGAAATGAGTGTTTTCATACTCCAGGGTCCTCCTCATTTATTTGCTCTGCTTGGGACACATGAGTCCACTATCAAATGTAATATCCATGGCAGTCTTTATGACCCCCAAACCCTCAACTGCGGGAGCGGGGAATGTTGTCTCTGTACCCGATCCCCATCTGGATCTGCCTGGGATCCTTCCCTACAGGTGATCTCTACCAACATCCCTCCGCATGCTGCAGAAGGGGAAGGCAAACCCCACACACACACACTGGGAGAAACTTAAAGTTCTAGATTTGCGTGACACCCTAAAATAGGTTAACCAGGTCACACGTGGCCTCCTGCTTGCGGTGCGCCCCATGAAGAAGGCGTGTGCGTGTGGAACGACTGCCAGAACTGACACCTGCTCTGTTCTCCTCCCCACCCCCCCACCCCCAGATTCGTGGCAGGGAAAGAAGTCAAGTCGGCGCTGCAGAGCCTCCCCCAGCCGATGTCTCCCTCCGATTTCCTGGACAAGCTGATGGGCCGGACCTCAGGTTACGACGCACGCATTAGGCCCAACTTCAAAGGTAAGGTGGAAGCTGCTGGAAGGCCGCATGGATTCCTCTGGGCAGCAGTGAATTGAGAGCCTGCCTTGAGACAGAGAGATCTTTCCCATCTCCTCTCCAGCCTGCGAAGGGCTTGCCGCACCTAGAAGCAGCTTCTGAGGAATCTTCTCAAGAGGAGAAGATTCCTCTTCTATCTATCTATCTATCTATCTATCTATCTATCTATCTATCTATCTATCTATCTATCTATCTATCTATCTATCTATTTCTTTATCCCAATTATCTATCTATCCATCCATCTTCTATCTATCTACCATCTATCACCTATCTATATATCATCCATCTATCTATCTATCATCTATCTATCCTATCTATCTATCTATCTATCTATCTATCTATCTCTTTATCCCAATTATCTATCTATCCATCCATCTTCTTTCTATCCATCCATCTTCTATCTATCTACCATCTATCATCTATCATCGATCTATATATCATCCATCTATCTATCTATCATCTATCCATCCATCCATCCATCCATCCATCCATCCATCCATCCATCCATCCATCCATCCATCCATCCATCTATCTATCTATCTATCTATCTATCTATCTATCTATCTATCTATCTATCTATCTATCGTCAAGCCTCCAAGTAACATGTCCCAAAAAATAAAGTCCAAGGCATCCATCTTCCTTTTCAAATCCATTTATTAGGAACAATAATCAAATCCATCTTATCTACAGACGCACCAAGAAAAGTAGTGGCTTGTTTGATTCTTTACTGCACACCTTGGCCTGAGATCTTGAGGGGACACGGATAATCAGGGTCTTTATGTGACAGACCTGTGGGGGGAATCAGGAGCTGGCAGGGCCAGGGGGTGCCCCGGAGGAGGGAGGAGCTTCCTGGCTGCCTTGCTTCCTTCTGGAAAGGAAGAGGCCCGGCTTCCTGCAGAAAACACCTTCTAGGGAAGCTCCCCGGACCCCTCCTGGAGCGAAGCGCCCTTTGAAAAGAGCCGCTGGGCCTTTGCGTTACCTTCGTGTTTCCCTTCAGGGCTAACAAAGGTGCTCTGAAAACATGATGACCCAGGAATGGAGGAGCGGTCGCACCACTGCAACCCTCCTCTTCCTCCTCCTCTTCCTCCTCCCTGGGATCAACTGGGGAGGGTGCTGGAGGTGGCTGAGAAGGCAGTTTTGGCTTCGCGGTGTGGTTGTGGCTCAGTTGCGTGGTAGGGAGAAGGCTCTGGGCTTCGTTCTTTGTTGACTCCCCCAAGAGGACGGTCCCAGAGAGCTACTGCACACCTTGGCCTGAGATCTGGTTGTGCGACTGTTGTCTACTTTTATTATTTGTATTTTGTCTTTTATGTTCCCCCTTTTTCCCCCCCCTTGAATTGTTCGCCGCCCTGAGTCCTCCCGGAGAAGGGCGGCATACAAATAATACAATACAATACAATACAATACAATCTTGAGGAGACGCGGATAATCAGGGTCTTTATGTGACAGACCTGTGAGGGGAATCAGGAGTCTCTGCATTCAGAAGACCCCCCCCCCAGCCTGATTTCCCATCCAGCCGTTTCAGGGGTTCTCCACCTCAAGAAAAAAAATCACATCAACCAAGGCAACTGAGGGGAAGTGTAATCGGGGTGTAGGAAACACGGATGACATGGTGGGGTTGGACAGAGACAGAGGTGGGTTCCTACCAGTTCGCACCTATTCGGTAGAACCGGTTCGTCAAATCTACCGAACTGGTTAGAAGAGGTTGAATTGAATTGAATGAATTTATAAGCCGCCCAATCCCGAAGGACTCCGGGCGGCTTACAACAATACAATTTTAAAAAGTTAAAAAGTTAAAAACGAGAAACACAGATTTAAAAAAATACCACATCATACATCCAGTCTAATCGGGGCTGGACCTCAGTCAAGAGGTCAACAGACCGAGGCCTGCCGGAAGAGCCAGGTTTTAATAGCCTTTTGGAAGGCCATGAGAGTGGGTAAAGTCCGGATCTCTGGGGGTAGTTCGTTCCATAGGGTCGGAGCGGCTACAGAGAAGGCCCTCCCCCGGGTACTTGCCAGCCGATATTGTCTGGCTGACGGCACCCGGAGAAGGCCCACCCTGTGCGATCTTATCGGTCGTTGGGGTCCACCAGTGGACCCGGAAAGCAGGCCACACCTACAGAAGAGGTTCCAAAAAATTTTTGAAACCCACCACTGGTCCTAGGATATGATTATTCTACACTATCATGCTCATATTTATAAAACTCAGTGCCTCTGTGAAAGGTAAGGATGACTACTGTGTTTGTGGTGCAATCAGAACATTGCGTGTGTTGAAGTTGTTTTAACGCAAACCAAAGATGCCTTTTAAAAAACAAGTTTACATCCTATTCTTATGCATGCCAGTGCTGTGTGTGAGGTAATTTAAGGTGGTTCTGACAAGTGTCATCAGCATCTTCATATCCGGTCCCATGGGCGGCAAGCCACTCCCATCTGGTCACATGGGCGGCAAGCCACTCCCACAAAGGAGGCCACACCCACAGAGTAGGTTCGAACAATTTTTGAAACCCACCACTGGACAGAGAGAAGTTGGTCTTCTCCATCTCTGAAAAGTAGCACTGGGAAAGAACCCCCACCCACCCCACTTAGAAAGCTGACTGGGAGCAGATGTAACACTGGAGGCCAAAAGAGGGCATTTCTTCCTTCAGTACATCATCCAGCTGTGAATTTTATTCCCCTCAAAATGCGGTGGTGGCCTTTGACTTCCCACAGGGGATAAACTCACGGATGGCTGTTGGGAGAGGTTGGGTGAATTCACGGAGGATGGAAGTGCTCTACTGGAAGCTCTTGCTTTGGAAGACCTGACATCCACTCTGGGGTGGGGAGCTGATGTTACAATTGTAGCAGTGGTGGGATTCAGCCGGTTCACACCTATTCGGGATAGCCGGTTGTTAACTTTCTAAGCAGTTAGAAGAACCAGTTGTTGGAAGAAATCTCATTTTGTTTTTTTCCCACTTTCCAGAGCTAATTCTGTAAGGAAGGCAGGAAGGAAACATTCTGGTGTTGTTTCTAGCTTAATCTTTATTGCCCTGCTTACAGAAACTGCCTCTCTGGTTAACCCTGATTCCATTGTCACAGCTAAGGCAAAGCGCCCATTGATGTGAGTGGCATTGAGTTGGCCACGCCCACACGCTCACATGACCACCAAGCCCTGTCTACCCAGCTGGTCATTAGGGCAGAGAACCGGTTGTTAAATTATTTAAATCCCACCACTGAATTGCAGGTGGGACAAATGTCTTCTTCTGATTGGAAAAGCCATTTACTTCTCCCCCACGACGGTCCTTGGTCTGATCCAGCCGAACGGTCCTTATATCCTTATCTGAGTGGGAACCCAACCTCAGACTCCCATAGAGCCGAGGTGGCGCAGTGGTTAGGGTGCAGTACCGCAGGCCACTTCAGCTGACTGTTATCTGCAGTTCAGCGGTTCTAATCACACCGGCTCAAGGTTGACTCAGCCTTCCATCCTTCCGAGGTGGGTGAAATGAGGACCCAGACTGTGGGGGTGATATGCTGACTCTGTAAACTGCTTAGAGAGGGCTGAAAGCCCTATGAAGCGGTATATAAGTCTTACTGCTATTGCTATAGCTTTGTGACATGCCAGCCATGAGTCCTCTTTTAATGTCTTCCCAGGCCCACCCGTCAATGTGACGTGCAACATCTTCATCAACAGCTTTGGTTCAGTCACAGAAACGACCATGGTAAGGCTTCTCCCGCCCTTCTCAGCCTTCTCTCCGAACCCAGCCAAACCACTGCAGCACCTTTGGCCTGTAGAAGCCGCAGGCTTGGGCGGGGCCCAGTCGACAGGCGCCAGCTCTCCCTGGTTCCTCTGGCATTACTCGGAGGACCGTTTTCAGGGTAGCAGTTGGAGACCAGGGGTGCAAGCGAGGGCCGGAGGAGCAAGAGTGACGGGAGAACCAACGAGTAGCCTTGGGCTGGCTGGGCCCACTTCTGCTAACTTGCAACAGCCCCTTCCAAGCCCCTCTCTGCCCCCTCCACCAAGCACCCCTCCTTTGCTGCAGTTCTTGTCCTAGCTGCCAACACGCCGGCCTTGGCTCCCCCCGTGACGGCTTCTCTTGGGCTCTTCCAGGATTATCGGGTCAATGTTTTTCTGCGACAGCACTGGAATGACCCCCGCCTAACTTATTGGGAATACCCCGACGACTCTCTTGACCTGGACCCCTCCATGCTGGACTCCATCTGGAAGCCAGACCTGTTCTTTGCCAACGAGAAGGGAGCCAACTTCCATGAAGTCACTACGGACAACAAGCTTCTGCGGATTTTCAGAAACGGGGGAGTGCTGTATAGCATTAGGTATCGGCTTCAACCCCATCTTGCCCAGCCTAACTACCCAGAAAATACAGCTCAGCGTGTCCTGTTTGACTCTGTTCTTTTCTCTTCCCCCTAGGCTGACTCTCATCCTCTCCTGCCCAATGGATCTCAAGAACTTCCCCATGGACATTCAGACATGCACCATGCAGCTGGAGAGCTGTAGGTACTCTTATTGAACCGTAGCAACCACAGAGTCCTTGGTGCTGCACGCGAGCCACCTTTCCTGGACTTATGCTCATTTGATGGGCAATGGGAATTAATCGTAGGTACAAGGAGTCGTAGACGGTACGATTAGGTGCAGCGGTTGGATTTGCACCCTGCGCTGAGCTTCATTAACTGTCATCTTGGTTGACCTCATGGTTGGGGCTTAACCATTCTGCAAGGTGGTTGGCGTATAATTCAGGGCATTGCACAAAGTCGGAACTCCCTGGGTTGAAGCTGCAGCTAGATGGGGGTAGCCCAAAAGGTCCAGATGGTTTCTATTTCTATTTATTAAATTTATAGGCCGCCCAATCCCGAAGGACTCCGGGCGGCTTACAGAAATAAAATTTTAAGAAAAAGGTTAAAAAGACAAACAAAAGAGAACAGATTAAAAGAACACATCATGCACCCAGTCTAAGAGGGGCTGGACCTTGGTCAAGAAGTCAACAGCCCCAGGCCTGCCGGAATAACTACTGCAATGCGCTCTACATGGGGCAGCCTTTGAAGAGTATTCGGAGACTACAACTCATCCAGAATGCAGCAGCGCGAGCAATTGTGAGTGCACCTCGGTACACCCACGTTACACCTATCCTCCGCGAGCTGCACTGGTTACCGATCAGTCTCCGGATATGCTTCAAGGTGCTAGTCGTAACTTATAAAGCCCTTCATGGTATTGGACCTGGGTACTTGAGAGACCGCCTGCTGCCAATTACCTCCCACAGACCCCTTAGATCGCACAGGGTCGGCCTCCTCCAGGTTCCGTCTACCAGCCAATGCCATCTGGCTACCACTCGGGGGAGGGCCTTCTCTGTTGCAGCTCCGGCCCTTTGGAATGAACTCCCTGCGGAGATTCGGACCCTCACCTCTCTCCAGGCCTTCCGGAAAGCCGTCAAAACCTGGCTGTGCCGGCAGGCCTGGAGTTGATGAGTTCCCCTCCCCTCTCGACTTGTATGGCTGTATGACTCTTGTGTATTTTAATTACGTGTATTGTGTTTGTATCCCCTTTCCCCTTTTGAGTTGTTTGCCGCCCTGAGTCCCTCCCGGAGAAGGGCGGCATACAAATAAATTAAATCTTAATCTTAATAGCCAGGTTTTAATAGCTTTTCGGAAGGCAATGAGAGTGGGTAGGGTCCGGATCTCTGGGGGTAGTTCATTCCATAGGGCCGGAGCGGCAACAGAGAAGGCCCTCCTGCGAGGCGCCGCCAGCCGACATTGTCTAGCTGGTTCATTAAGGAGGGATCTGGAAGGCCCAATAGAGAAATAGACCTGGGCGCGTCAGACAACCTGAGCAATGGAACGCAGGTGGACATCATCCCTCTCCATTGCAGGAACCATGAAAGGTGGAGGGGGGAGCAAGAGAAGGGTTGGCTCTAGGCCGAGTGGGGGGTGGCTCTGCTCTGCCTCTTCTCCGGGTTCCTTCTACTGCTTGTAGCCGAGCCGAGGTGGCGCAGTGGTTAGAGTGCAGTACTGCAGCCACTTCAGCTGACTGTTAGCTGCAGTTCGGCGGTTCAAATCTCACCGGCTCAGGGTTGACTCAGCCTTCCATCCTTCCGAGGTGGGTGAAATGAGGACCCAGACTGTGGGGGCAATGTGCTGACTCTGTAAACAGCTTAGAGAGGGCTGAAAGCCCTATGAAGCGGTATATAAGTCTAACTGCTATTGCTATTGTCTCTGCTTGCCTTGCAGTTGGTTACACCATGAATGACCTGATCTTTGAGTGGGAGAAGGAGCAGGAGGCTGTGCAGGTGGCCGAGGGCTTGACGCTCCCTCAGTTTATCCTGCGGGATGAGAAAGAGCTGGGCTATTGCACCAAATCCTACAACACAGGTGAGCAGACCTGCCTGGTGGGAAGAGGCTCAGTGCTTCTCCCAGCGCTAAAAAGGCCCCGTTTGCAGACTGCCTCGAAAGCTACTATGACGCTGCCCTTTGTCCATCCATTCAACCTCCCGTCCATCCATTCATCCATCCATTCGCTCTCTGACTCTTATCGCGACTCTAGGCAAGCATACTGCATAAAACAATATGATACAAAGAGAGCAAAAAGGAAACACACACACACACAAAAGAGCATCCGATAAACCAAACACCCCAAGGCTTGGGGAGAGAACCAGATTTTACAGAGCCATTTAAACAAAGTCCAGCCGCGTGGGGGTCAGAGGGTCTCGCTCAGTGGTGGGATTCAAATAATTTACCAGCCAGTTCTCTGCCCTAATGATCAGCTGGGTAGGCGGGGCTTGTTGGTCATGTGATCATGTGGGCATGGCCAAGTCAATGTCACTCAGGTCGACGGGCGCTTCGCCTTAGCTGTTACAATGGTAATAAGGGTTAACCGGAGAGGCAGTTTCTGTAAGCAGGGCAACAAAGATTAGGCTAGAAACAACACCAGAATGTTTCCTTCCTGCCTTCCTTACAGGATTAGCCCTGGAAAGTGTGGGGGAAAAACAAAATGAGATTTCTTCCAACAACCGATTCTCTGAACTGCTTAGAAAGTTGCCAACCGGTTCTCACAAATAGGTGCGAACTGGCTGAATCCCACCACTGGTTTCGCTCCATTATCTGCCAAACACAGCCTGGGAAAGCCATTGGGCCTTCATGGGAGGACAATTTGCTGCCTCACCTTATCCTGAGACCGTGGTCCGGGCCAAACCCTAGCCCCAGGGGAGTTTATCCCCAATCAGATTGTGGATACAGGTGGCAAGCTGTTGCAAGCTAACCTGGCATCCTGTAACAGCAACCGGAGCTCCCCAGACCCGATTCGCTGGCCTCGGGGAGGAGCCCCGAGAGCTGGAGGATGAGGCAGGCCTCTTACCCAGCAACGCTGCTACTCCAGCCCTTCGCTTCAGACTATCTCTGTCTGCTATCGTGGCTTGGACAGAACTGGGTATCCTCTTGCTTTGCCCCCCCCTCCCAATCCTAGACCACATTGGTTATCTTCTCCCCTTCAAAAGCCACAATAACGTCCCCAGCAGCGCTGCCAGAGAGTCCATTGCTTTGAACGCATCAGCCACCCCACCTCTTGCACCTCTCCGTTACCAAGCATGACCTCCCCTGTTGGGAGTCTGCTCTTCGCTTTTCGAGGTGCCCCTCTGGAAAAGGGGGTCCACGGGTGGCGGGCTCTGCTGTGGCTCAGCCCTTTCTCTTCCTTCCCTCCAGGGCAGTTCACCTGCATCGAAGTGAAGTTCCACCTGGAGAGGCAGATGGGCTACTACCTGATCCAGATGTACATCCCAAGCCTGCTGATTGTCATCCTTTCGTGGGTCTCCTTCTGGATCAACATGGATGCTGCACCTGCCCGGGTGGGGCTCGGCATCACCACGGTGCTGACAATGACCACCCAGAGTGCAGGGTCTCGGGCATCCTTGCCTAAGGTCAGGGCCCACGGCAGGGGATCCTGAAGCACCTTCCCAGCACATGAGTCTCTGGGCGGGTAGGAAGCAAGTTGGCTTTCCGAGGGCTTTGCAGCATTCCCACCTAGAGGTGGGAGGGGAAGTCACATCACAGCCCTCCAATGATCAGTCCCTCTATGCTGCTTCCAGCGGTTCCCTCAAACCGAGAGAAGATCCTATGTGTCTCCGTGCACCACCCCTGAGCTAAAGGAAGGAGCATTATTGTCCTCGCACACGTCCCTTCTTTGGTACACTACCTTTTGGAGGGCATTAAGTCCATACCCCAGGAAGTTTGCCCTGGAAAGAGGAGAGACCACCTTCCCCATTCCCCATAAGAGCCGAGGTGGCGCAGTGGTTAGGGTGCAGTACTGCAGGCCACTTCAGCTGACTGTTATCTGCAGTTCAGCGGTTCTAATCCCACCGGCTCAAGGTTGACTCAGCCTTCCATCCTTCCGAGGTGGGTGAAATGAGGACCCGGATTGTTGGGGGCAATATGCTGACTCTGTAAACCGCTTAGAGAGGGCTGAAAGCCCTATGAAGCGGTATATAAGTCTAACTGCTATTGCTATTGCTATTGCTATCCCATCAAATGACCTACAAGGGAGCCAGGATAGTAGGGACATGCCACGTACCAGTGGTGGGTTTCAAAAAATATCCGAGGGTGTGGCCCCCTTTGTGGGAGTGGCTTGCCAGCCATGTGATTTCTCTCTCTCTCTCTCTCTCTCTCTCTCTCTCTCTCTCTCCTTCCTTTTGTCTCTCTGTCCCTTTTCCCTTTTTTTCTTTCATCTCTCACTTTTTCTTTCTTTTTTCTTTTTTTATTTCTTCCTTTCTCTTTCTCTCTCTGCGTGAGTCTGTGTGTGTGTGTGTGTGTGTGTGTGTGTGTGTGTAAGGGTGCAGCGATGCAGCTTCCGCCTCCTGGGCAGCCCCGTTGTGGTGTCTCTGTGTGTGTGTGTGTCAGTGGTGGGTTTCAAAAAAATTTGGAACCTCTTCTGTAGCGGTGGCCTGCTTTCTGGTGGAACCTCTCCTAACCGGTTCGGTAGATTTGACGAACCAGTTCTACCGAACTGGTGCGAACTGGTAGGAACCCACCTCTGCCACGTACCCAATGGCTACCATGGAGACCCTCTGTGCATCTTCAGAAGTCCGCCCCAAAGCCCAGGAATTAAGCCACACGGACGTCATCCTCTTCTTTGTGCCACCCGCTCAATGGATAGCGGGCACTGCGATGCCTCTTATGCAGCAAACGAGGCAGGAACGACACAGCCCCTCAGTATGCCTCCTAAGGCCAGCAGCACCAAGGGTTTCGGGGGGGGGGGGGGGTTGGACTGGGTAAAATGGGTGTAGGTAAACTTTAGATGCCCAGCACTGCAGACATCCTAACAAGGAATCTTTCTGTCTTTGGCTCACCGAAAGGAGGAGAAAAACATCCTTCCGGGATTTCCAGCCCCATCTGGATCTGAGCATTGGCGAAGTCCCGTTCCTTCTTTCTCTGCTGCTGGGGAGGGAGGGAGCTCCCTCCCCATCTCTTCTAACATCTGCCTCCCATCTGTTCAGGCTATTTATATTTCCAAGGGAAAAAGCCACTGTTGAACTCCACCTCTGGCAAGTAGCCAAGGGGGGTCTTATTGAGGAACATCAGATGCCAGCTGGTGTGAGGGGGGGGGGAAGGGGACTCGACCTCTGAATGTAAGTGTGCGCTCCTAGGAGGCAAACAGCGAATGCCAGGAAGGCTTAGTCTGGCCCTTCTATTTATCCAGAAGCAGCTGACGTCCCTGCAGCCATCGCTGGCTTCATTTGGGGGACAGCATGGCCAAAGAAGGGAGTTGGAAGGGGCCTCTGATCCAACTCCCTGCTTAAGCAGGAGACCCAAGATCACTCTGGACTAAGGGCTGTCCCATCTGAGTGGTCCTTGGTGCTCTGGGATCTGGGTTGTGTTCTTGAAGACATTTCATTACCCAAGCTCCTTACTCAATCTTTCCTAAAACTCTCCACTGATGGAGCATCCAGAATCTCCGGAGGGAAGCCTCTCCGCTCTTTAATCATTCTCCCTCTCAGGAAATTCCTCCTCAGTTCCGGTTGTCACTCTCGTTGATAAGTTTCCATCTGTTGCTTCTTGACCTGCCCTCAGATGCTTTGGAAAATAGCTTGACTCCTTCTTCTATGTGACAGATATTGGAAGATGCTATCATATCACCCCCTAGTCCTTCTCCTTGTTACACTAGACCAGGGGTCAGCAAACTGCGGCTCCGGAGCCGCATGTGGCTCTTCCCTCCCACTGCTGCGGCTCCGTCACCGGTCGGCGCCACAATTTTGAGAGGAGCTTCTGGCAGGGGGGGGGGAGAAGCACAGTGCGCCAGGAGAAGACTCTATGGCAAGGGGAGGGTTTTCCAGTTGTCTCCACAATTGATAGGGCTTTCGGTTATGACAGGTAGAGGAAAAAGGACGCCGCGCTAGGAGGAGACTCTATGGTGGGGGAACTGAAATTCTGGTCAGCTCCAGAATTGAACAGGGGGCTTCCGGTTAGGACCTTTGTGGCTCCTGGTATTTTCTTTTCTGTGGGAAACGGGTCCAAATGGCTCTTTGAGTCTTTAAGTTGCCCAGTTACTGCAATTGTTCTTCATGTTTTAGCCTCCATCTTTGTGTCATCATCTTTGACACTGTCCTTTGCATTCTGTCTAGACTAGTGTTTCTCAACCTTGGCAACTTGAAGATGTCCGGACTTCAACTCCCAGAATTCCCCAGCCAGCATTCGCTGGCTGGGGAATTCTGGGAGTTGAAGTCCGGACATCTTCAAGTTGCCAAGGTTGAGAAACACTGGTCTAGAGTCTCAATATCTTTCTTATATTGTGACCAAAATTGGACACAGTATTTCAAGTGCGGTGCAGTATAATACAGTACTACTACTTTATGTGATCTTGATACTATCCCTGTGTTAAAGCTGCCTAGGACCGCACTGGTTTTTTTGGGGGCGGGTGTTGCAGCTGAAGCACACCCTGGGTCTTATTTAAGGCGTTGTCCACTAGAACTCCCTCCCACAATTACTGCTGTGGAGACAGGTATCACCTCTTCTATTTTGATTTTTCTTGCCTAAATGTAAGACCCTACTTTTCTCACCTTCGGGTCTTGCCCTTGTCTTCTGGGGTGTTGCCTATTATTGGCAGCTGCGTGTCAGTGCAAAATTTAGAACAGAACAGAATAACAGAGTTGGAAGGGCCCTTGGAGGTCTTCTAGTCCAACCCCTTGCTCAGGCAGGAAACACGATACCATTTCAAACAAATGGTTGTCCAATCGCTTCTTTTAAACTTCCCGTGTTGGAGCATTCACAAGTTCTGGAGGCAAGTCATCCCACTGATTAATTGTTCTGTTAGGAAATGTCTTAGTTCTAAATAGCTTCTCTCCTTAATTAGTTTCCATCCAATGCTTCTTGTTCTGCCCTCAGGTGCTTTGGAGAATAGCTTGACTCCCTCTTCTTTGTGGCAGCCCCTGAGATATTGGAACACTGCTATCATGTCTCACCTAGTCCTTCTTTTCATTAAACTAGACATGCCCAGTTCCTGCAACCGTTCTTCATATGTTTTATTCTCCAGTCCTCTAATCATCTTTGTTTCTCTTCTCTGCACTCTTTCTAGAGTCTCCACATCTTTTCTACATCGTGGCGACCAAAACTGAATGCCATATTCCAAGTGTGGCCTTACCAAGGCCTTATAAAGTGGTATTAACCCTTCACGTGATCTTGATTCTATCCCTCTGTTGATGCATCCTAGAACTGTGTTGGCTTTTTTGGCAGCTGCTGCACACGGCTGGCTCATCTTTAAATGGTTGTCCACTAGGACTCCAAGATCCCTCTCACAGTTACTACTATTGAGCAAGGTACCACCTCTACTATACCTGTGTGTTTGGTTTTTCTTGCCTAAATCGCCACAGAATTTCATTTTGTCAGTTAGCGCCCCATGTTCAAGTCTGTCAAGATCCTTCTGTATCTTAAGCCTTTCTTCTGGAGTGTTGGCTATCCCTGGCAGCTTGGTGTCATCTGCAAATTTGATGGGCTCCTCATGTAATCCCACATCTAAAGTGTTTGTGAAGACGTGGAAGAGCGCTGGGCCTAAGACCAAACCTTGGGGTACCCCACTGCATGCTTCCCTCCGCATAGATGTAGTTCCACAGAGGAACCACAATGGTGAAGAAATGGCGCTGTCCTTAACTCTGGGGTGCTGAATCTGGAGACCAGGCAGCTGGTGGTGATGATGGGAGCATGCCTGGTCCTTGTAAGGCAACACGGAGCCCTACAAAATGTTCAACGCAGGAGAACCATCACACTGCTGTGGCATCTGGGTGTCTGCCCGGCATGAGGGAGGGACCATGCCTTGCTGTGCCAAATGAGAAATGCTTTCGGTGCTTTCGGTGGGTGGGCTGCAACAGAATAGATAGTCGGAAGTATTGGAAGCGGTGCCGAAATTGGGGAGGGGGTTGCTTAGGCAACAGCCAACAAGGCCTGGGGAGTGTCTTGCCCATGCCTCTCTGTAACGTTCCCGTGGTTCGTCCATGAGGCCAATGTGGAGAAAAGACAGGACACGATCTTTCTCGGGATGGAGCGACCCAGATTGGGGGTCTGAGAGCCCCTTTTATTGAGATAGGACAAAGGCAGGAGGAGCAATAGCATGTGAGTAAAAACAGCCTGTAAAAGTACACTTTCTAATCTGCTCAGAGAAGTTCTGTCTATATATGGGCAAATCCTGGGCGTCATTGGTAGGGCACATCTCAGAATGTTATGTTATGCACTATCAGGATGTTATGGCGTTTTAGGAGTTTGTTTTCTCCTGTGTGGTTCAGCGTGGCTCTGCATGCCCTGGTATGAACTGGGCCATGGGTGACCCACACCTACACAAGGAACTATATTACAACACCTCTCTCCTCGGCAGGTCTCCTACGTCAAAGCCATCGATATCTGGATGGCCGTCTGCCTGCTCTTCGTCTTCGCCGCCCTGCTGGAATACGCGGCGGTCAACTTCGTCTCGCGCCAGCATAAGGAACTCCTGCGCCTGCGGCGGAGCCAACGTCGGCAGAGGATGGTGAGCAAGAGTTGGGCAGGGGGCTCCCGGGGGCCTCTGAGATTGGTTGGAGGGGGGTGGGAGAAGCACCTACCAAGCCAAGCCCTCCTCCCTTGGGTGACTTTGGCTAAGCCAGTCGGAAACTGCTGGTGCTTAGGACAGCATCTTTTGGAACAAGGGGTGACTAAAGGATGCCCTCTTTCGTGCTGGCTGTTTGCTCTTCCCTTGCTTTGCCCCTCTCCCAGCCTCAGGGCTGCTCGGCCGCATCGGTTCAGGAAGGCCCTCTGTTGAGGCCACCTGGGAAGGCGAGGGGGCTTCCCCTGGGGTCTGCGCCAGTCCATCTGCGCTTCTTCCCGTCGAGCGGCAGCTGTGCCTTTGCAGCCTTTGTGCCAGGAGAGCGGAGCTGCCCTCTAGTGCTTGATCCAACAGCTGCAGCCCCCCCCCGCCAGTTTCAAGCAGAGCCCCTCTTCCTGCAGAAGGGTGCCCCCTTTTGCCCCCATGAAAGAAGGTGGCCAGAGAGAGTGCTGAGCTCAGCGGCAGAGCCTCAACCGACAAAAGAAAAGTTGGAGGTTGGCATTCAGAGGCTGTCGTGGTGGTGGGGGGAGACGCGGGCATGCTCAAGACCCCAGCCTTGAAAGCGGGCATAGTAAAGGGACCAGCTGCTGAGCCTTTGCTGCTCCGGCTGCAGCATTTCGAATTCAGGAGCAACCCGGAAACCAAATTAACCCAGCAGCATCTGGCGTTTCCCATCTGATGCTGCCCTCCAAACTTCCACACTGGAGGGGAGATGTGCAGGCTGCCTGGGCCGATCCCACTCCCAGCCCTTCCCCACCAGGCAGAAAGGATGCAGCGGAAGGCGGGGGGGTTTGTGGTTTGTGGATGCAGGCTAAAGGGAGGGGGGAGCATGTGAGAAAACTGCTGCCTGTGAGGACATCAGCCCATGCTAGGAACCGTGAGCCACTCGCAGAGGAAATAATTCAGCCTGGGACATGCACCTGGCGACAGGCAGCCATGGAAATGCCCCTCCGGTGCGGAGACAGAGCTAGAGGGGTGAGGGAACGGCCCTGAAGGAGAGGAAGAAGAGCAACCATGAGATCAGGGGGACCGGAGCCCAGGCCAGGAAAACAACTCCGGAAAACGTCTCACTTGCCTCCCCCGGTCACAAGAGGGGAGGGAAAGCAGCTTCAACTGGCAAGGTTCCACAGCTTCAGCCGTGCCCACAAATGTACTGTATTTTTTTTTGGGGGGGTATAAGACGCACCAGAGTATAAGATGCACCGAGATTTTGAAGAGGCAAATTAAGGTTTTTGCACTCTGCAGACCTCCCAAAAACGCGCCTGTTTTTCCCCCCGGAAAAAAGGGCATGAATAGCCTTTAGGAGGCTTGTGGAGAGCTCCTGGGGTGGGGCAAAAAACGGCCTGTTCTTCACTCATTTCTGCCCTCCCCAGGCCCCAGGAGCACTCTGGAAGCCTCCTAAAGGCTTTGCATGGCCATTTGGGTGAAGGGGGAGGGGCTTCAGGAGTCAAAAAAATGCTGTATTTAGTGTATAAGACGCACCCAGATTTTCAGCCTCTTTTTTGAGGGAAAAACGTGTGTCTTAAACTCCGAAATATACGGTAGTCCTCAACTATATGGCATTGGCGTCTTAGCCTGGCCAGCAGCCAATAACCCTCCCTTACTCTTTCCTTCCCTTCCCCAGGAAGAAGAGTTGGTCCGTGAGAGCCGTTTCTACTTCCAGGGCTATGGACTGGGCCATTGCCTGCAGCACGTGAAAAGTGGCACGGCCATGGAGAGCCCCATCTACAGCCCGCCGGCGCCGGCCGCCCTCCTGCGAGAAGGCGAGATGCTCCGGAGGCGCTACGTGGAGCGGGCCAAGCGCATCGACACCGTCTCCCGAGCCGTCTTCCCCTTCACTTTCTTGGTCTTCAACATTTTCTACTGGGTGGTCTACAAAGTGCTCCACCAAGCGGCCCCCTGAGCCGTGAGCGGGACCTGCCTTGCTGGCGGCTTCCTTGTGAGCTCCTGGCCCGGAGAACCAACGCACAAACGTCTACTCCTTTTCCCAAACGCCGCGCTGACAAATTGGGCAAACTCTGCATGATGCTCAGGTGCGCCAAGGGGAGGTGTGGGAAACGGGCCCCCGCTCAGCAGGATAGGATTTAGGACCCCGTCGTGGGGTTGTCCTTCATTTGCTAGATTTGGGTTGCTCCCCTGAGGTCCAGGAAGCCTTGGAAGGACGAAAGAGCGGACGGGTAAAGAGAGAAGCTGTGGGTCACCCGGTCCGTCCCCCTGCCCAGCGCAGGCCTCTGCTCAGCTTTCCCTTAGAGGTGGTTCAGCCCCTCCCTACTTGAAAACCTCCCGCAAGGGGAACAGCATCTCTGCAAGATGTTCACACTGCTCGGCGGCAATTCCCGAGAGGAAATCCCTCCTGAGAGGACATCTCCACCGTGTCGAGGGAGAAGGCGGAAGCAGCTTTGGTGGTCTGCTCAAGCCAACGGCGGTCGGCTGCTCCGAGAGCTTCTGGCAGGGCTTCGGCTCCAAGCCCCGATTGCCCTGGGAGCCACCCTCCGAAGCCCCCGTGACTCTTTCCCGGTTTGCAAAGCAGCCTTGGGTCCAATAGAACAATGGCCTCCTGTGCTCTGGACACCGCTGTCCTTCAGGCAGCCCAAGATTGCGTCGGCTTTTGAGCAGCTGCAACCCGGGCTTTGCCCTTGTTCGGACTGCGCTCCATATGTCCTCCTCCTCCTCCTCCTCCTCCTCCTCCTCTTCACATGCCAATCCAGCCCGACACCCAGAGTCAGGACAATTTTCAGGAAAACAGGATCTGCAAAGGCAGCACAGATCTTTCAATTTGCACCCGCCCAGCATTCAGACCTGTCGCAGACCTGTTGAATTGCACCGTGGCTGTCTAAGGTGTTATTCAACCCCCTTACCTTGATATCCTTCCCTTCCAATCCGTCCTCTGGGCCCCTTAAAGAGACTGTGGAGAGTCTGGTCGAGGATGGCACCCCCAGGGCCCGTCAATGGACAATGCAAAGTCACTTTAGCTGACTGTTAGCTGCAGTTCAGCGGTTCAAATCTCACTGGCTCAGGGTTGACTCAGCCTTCCATCCTTCCGAGGTAGGTAAAATGAGGACCCAGACTGTGGGGGCAATGTGCTGGCTCTGTAAACCGCTTAGAGAGGGCTGAAAGCCCTATGAAGCGGTATATAAGTCTAACTGCTATTGCTATGGTTCCATGGCTCCATCAGTTGCAAGCTCTCAGACTAGCCCACACCTCCAATGCCAACCAGGGCAGGCCCACAATCCCAGCCCCTCTTTTGCCAGCCCCTTTTAGGGCTCCAGCCATCGCCTCGCCCGTAACACCCTGCCAAGCCCTCTGCAGGAGAGCGTTGCCCAGCGGGGGCCGCCTAGCTTCCCTCTTCCAGAGCTGTGCCACCCGCTCTCTCGCCCTCTGGGAGAGCCCCTTGGCAGCAGCCCTGCACGCTTATTTATTATCACATCAGCCAAACAACTCTTGGCAGGTAATAATTTAAAACATTGAAGGCAGGTAACTAACAGAAAGAGCTCAGGAATAACAGCCGAGCCCGGCTAGAATATCCTCCAAAACACTTCCGCTTTCCGCATGTTTCCAAAATGGCTGAGGGAAGAGGCCTGGGGCTGGCAGCCAGCCTGAACTCTGTCTGCTGGCCCTTTCTTTCCCCATCTCCCTGTGGTGCCTCTACCTTAGCTGCACCACGTTTTTTTCCCCTGCTCCTTCCCAGTTTGTTGACCGGAGACGTATCTTCCCACTTGCAAGCATGGTTTTCCCAGGAGTGGAGCATCCGGCAGACGAGAGCAGCTTCCCGCCCATCACCTTGAGAAAGCTGTAGCTTGTCTGCCTGCGGGATTTGCCACGTAGAAACGCTTCCCTGCCTGCAGGGACCGAATGGGATTTTGAAAACAATGCCGTTTTTAAAAAACCCTCTGCTTTTCCTATAGAAATAAAGTGCCATGGGGATTTTATTTCAAGTCGTGGTGTTTTTTTTTCAATGGGTAAAAGACTCCCACTGGCAAAGTGGCAAGGAGTGCCACTAGACCAGGAGCCAAATGGGAGCGCCGCCCCCCCCCCCACAACTCCCAATGGGCTGGAAACTCCTCCCAGCCTGGGGAGGGTGGCATTTGGGGTTGCCACTTCTGAGACTGGCTTCTGTAGGTGCCACCTCCTTGCAGCCTCGAAGCTGGTTGATTTCTGCCCCGCGGGGGGGGGGGGGTTGAGACTGTTGCTCCAGGCTGGGTGGGGGCCTGATGTGGCTCTGAGCTCCTCCAGGCCACATTTCCTTTCCGCAGCAGAGACCAGGTGGCAGTGAATTCTCTCTCCCCAAACCTTGGGGAAATGGAGCAGTGGTGGGTTTCAAAAAAGTTTTGAACCTACTCTGTGGGTGTGGCCTCCTTTGTGGGAGTGGCTTGCCGGCCATGTGACCTGGTGGGAGTGGCTTGCCGGCCATGTGTTCTCTCTCTCTCTCTCTTTCCTTCATTTTGTCTCTCTGTCCCTTTTTTCTTTTTTCTTTCATCTCTCTCTTTTTCTTTCTTTTTTTCTTTCTTCCTTTCTTCCTTTCTTTCTCCTTCTCTTTCTCTCTCTGTATGAGTCTGTCTGTCTGTCTGTCTGTGGCTCTTTGCCTCTCCCTCCCTCCCTCCCTCCCTCCGTGTCTCTCTATGTGATTCTCGCTCTGTGTCTGTCTGTCTCTCTCTCTCTCTCTCTTTCCTTCCTTTTGTCTCTCTGTCCCTTTTTTTCTTTTTTCTTTCATCTCTCTCTTTTTCTTTCTTTTTTTCTTTCTTCCTTTCTTTCTCTTTCTCTTTCTCTCTCTGTGTGAGTCTGCCCGCCTGTCTGTCTGTCTGTGTGTGTGTGTGTGTGGCTCTTTGCCTCTCTCTCCCTCCCTCCCTCCCTCCCTCCGTGTCTCTCTATGTGATTCTCGCTCTATGTCTGTCTGTCTGTCTGTCTGTCTGTCTGTCTCTCTCTCTCTCTCTCTCTCTCTCTCTCTCTCTCTTTCTGTGTATCTCTCTCCTCCAGTGGTGGGTTTCAAAAAATTTTGGAACCTCTTCTGTAGGTGTGGCCTGCTTTCCGGGTCCACTGGTGGAACCTCTTCTAACCGGTTCGGTAGATTTGATGAACCGGTTCTACTGAATCGGTGCGAACCGGTAGAAACCCACCTCTGAAATGGAGGCAAGGAGAGCCCTGAACTATCCTGCTGGTTCCTGGGAAGGGCAGCTCTGATCTTGTGGCTGGCCGGCCATGGGCCAAAGACAGAAAGGAACACTGCTGGAGAGAAGGCCAAGCGATGGGATGCCTTGCCCGGGGCTCCTTCTGACAGGAGGAAAAGGGTCTCCTTTGAAGGTGATGCTGCAAACAGCCCCTGATACGCCCTCTTCTACCAACATGGCTCTGCCTTCTCCTTTCCCTGACCCCCCTGGACATCAGGTCTGGAGGGCAGGAGGGACCGGGCCTCCTCCTCCTCCTCCTCCTGGTCAGAGGCCAGCTTTAGAGAATGGTCAATTGTCTTGGAGCCTTTGCCTCGGACAAGCAGCCCGCAGTACCAGGAAGAGCTGGCACGTCTGGTGACAGCTGGCACCAGAGCGAGATAGCCTTCACAGCTGAGCCCGCTCTTCTGAAGCAAGTCTCAGTCCTCCCTCCAACATCAGAGAGGAGCCTCCTGTGAGCTGCCCTGGCTCTTCTCTTGCCCTGCCAGGTTGCTCCTGAAATGCCCCTTCCGCCCATCTCTTGCTTTCCCCCCAAGGGGGGCCTGGTCTGCACAGGAATGCCCAGGGCAAGATGAGCTGGGAGCAGCAAGCCCAGCTCCCTTCCTGCCCTCTCCCTTCCTGGAACCGTTTTTCAGCTGCCAGGCCTACGTGGCAAGCAATGCTCAACTCCCACAGCAGCCACGATAATGTTCAAGGGAGGGAACTCCTGGTGCTGAGAGACGCCAAAGGGGGCCTTTACAACTCACAGGATGAGGGGGGCGAAGAGAAGGAGGAAGATGTGCTGGATATGTTTCCCCACTTTGGATTATTTATTTTTAAAAAAATTTAAAAAGGAGGATACAAATAAATGAATGTGGAATGATGACCATCAGCTGCTGGTAAATCGGGTTCTTGCCACGCCCTCCTTTGCCTGCCACTAGGTTTCCCCCATCTTTGGGGCCTCCAGCTCCAGCCACCACCACCAGCACCTGCCTTCCCCTTCAGCTGTTGCAGGAGACCCACCCCCCAGCTTATGGATGACCCCTCCCAGCAACTGCACAGCAATATGGAGCAGTCTGGGAGGGTCCTGGGAGGCCCCACAATGGGTGGCCAATGCTTCAGCCCTTCTTTCCCCTCCTGTCAAGGTTTCAAGGTTTCAAGGTGTTTTAAAAAAAAAAAATACTTGAGATTACTTTCTTACCATCCCATAACTCCATCTTATCTTACAACATTCCTACTTCTTCTTCCTTCCTTCCTTCCCTCCTTCCTTCCCTCCTTCCTTCCCTCCCTCCTTCCCTCCCCCTTTCTTCTCTCCTTCTCTCCTTCCCTCCTCCTTCCCTGATTCCTTCCCTCCTTCCTTCCTTCTCTCCTCCTCTCCTTCCTTTCCCCCTTCCTTTCCTCCTACCTTCCCCCCTTCCTTCTCTCCTACATTCCCTCCTTCCTTCCCTCCTTTCTTCTCTCCTTCTCTCCTTCCTTCCTTCCCTCCTTTCTTCCCTCCTGTTTCAAGGTTTATTACACTTGTATGCCGCCCTATTCCCGGAGGGACTCAGGGCGGCTAACAAACCAAAGGGGAAGGGAATGATACAGACAAAAACAATAAAAACAGAGAAACAAAATACTGAAACAATTTAAAAGCAGTCAACAGCCACAACAATTCGAATGGGGATGGGAACTCATCAACCCCAGGCCTGTTGGAACAGCCAGGTTTTGACGGCTTTGCGGAAAGCCTGAAGGGTGGAGAGAGTCCGGATCTCCACGGGGAGATCGTTCCAGAGGGCCGGAGCTGCCACAGAAAAGGCCCTCCTCTGGGTGGTCGACAATCGGCATTAGTCGGCAGATGGAATTCGGAGGAGGCCTAGTCTGTGGGATCTGATAGGTCTTTGGGAGGTAATTGGCAGCAGGCGGTCTCTCAACTAAAGATCTCTATCCAAGAAGAGACATAACTATATCAGCTAGGTAAATAACCAGAGCTGTCACCACTGTCCCTGTTGGGGAACAGTACCTCCAGCCCCAACCTTGCAGGGGGCCCAGAAGATGCCAGTCGATTACCATATTTTTCGGAGTATAAGATGCACCTTCCCCCACTTAAAAGGGAGTGAAAATTTGGCTGCGTCTTATACACTGAATGTAGTTCCACCCACCCACCGCCCCCCCACCTTTTGGCCTCTGCCTCCTAGCGATTTACCTCCTTGCAGCAAAGTGGGAAAATGGGGCTTGTGGAGGCTACAATAGGCTAGAGCAGTGTTTCTCAACCTTGGCAACTTGAAGATGTCCGGACTTCAACTCCCAGAATTCCCCAGCCAGCAAATGCTGGGAGTTGAAGTCCGAACATCTTCAAGTTGCCAAGGTTGAGAAACACTGGGCTAGAGCAATCCCCATGGCCTGAAACAGGTGATGATGATGATTTTAACTTTCACTTTAAACCGAAAGTGAAACTTGCTGTTTGCTCCTGGAGGCAAAATGCTGGTATTTTTTTTCCTTATGCTAATCAGGCTGTTTGTGTTCTGCAAGGAGGTAAGTTAATAACTATAAATGCCTATAGAATGTTCAAATTATTAGACTTATTTTTTAAAGACTAAAGATTAAAGACTAAAAACAATTATTATTGTTCTAGACAGCTTAAGAAAACGAAGAAGCTTTTTAAAATAAATGCTTGATCTGAAGAGGCCCAGTGCTATTGTATCTTCTTTTAAATAGCAGAGAATAACTCTATTTCCAGAAAGCGACGTCCATTTTAACAACGTTTGAAATGTAACACTACACACAGTGTATATTGCCTGTGCTGTTTGCTGTCTGTTTGCAAGGAGGCAAATTGCTGGGAGGCGGAAGCAGATATTTTTCCGTTGTTTTCCTCCCCCAAAGCTAGGTGCGTCTTATACTTCGGAGTGTCTTATACTCCAAAAAATACGGTATATCATGACGTGCCGAGGGATCCATCAGGGTCCAAAGGATGGGACCTCTCCCTCTGTCTCTCACCACCAGGGTTGGACCATCTCCAACGCTTCCCCTCAAAAAGAGAAGGGTGCCAATGCAAGAGATGCTTCAAGATTCGCCCCTGAGTCACGCATGTTCTAAGAAGCAGAAGCAGGCATGTTGCCAAATGCCAATATATCTTTTCTGATTTTCATCCCGCTTCTCCAAAAGCTTAAAACAGCGTGAACAACGCTTTACGCTTCGTTTTTTCCCCTGCATCACTCAGTGATTTGAACCAGAGCCTCCCTCTGCCTCTCTTGTCTACCCCACGCTGGCTCTCAAAAGAGGGGGTGGGCTTATTCTGCAGGGCATCAGAGGGCAGGAGGAGGAGAAGCCGTGGACGAAAGCTGGCCAAAGAGAGAGAAAACCAAGAAGAAAGGAGAAGTTTCCCCACAGTGAGATCCTCTTGCCTCCTGGCCTTATGGAGGCTTCATCGCTGGAGGTTTTCAAAAACAGGCTGAGGCCCAAAATCTGAGAGAGAATTTTTATAAGATCTTTTATAGATGGCATTTAGATCCTAAAAAACTGGCTTGCCTGCATCCGAGTTTACAACCTAAATGCTGGAGATGTGATTGTGTTGATGCTACATATTACCATATATGGTGGACTTGTAAAAAGGTTAAAGCATTCTGGATAAAAAATATGGTGGATTATGCAAAATATTTTTAAAAAGAGGATAAAGTTTACCCCTCAGTTATTCCTGTTAGGTATAACTACTGATTGTTCTGTTATAGAGACTAACTTGATTTTGTACTTAATAACGGCAGCAAGACGGTGGCGCAATGCTGGAAGAAGGAAGGTTTGCCTACTATTCAAGAATGGACGTTAAAAGTAACAAACTTAGCAGAGATGGCTAAAATATCAGCATATCTTAAGGCCCACTCAGATGAGAAACATAAACTGGAGTGGAGAAGATGGATTGACTATACTCAAAATAAATACGGGACTAAGAAATTCCAGATAGTTTATGACTGAAAAAGCGAGGAACGAGATAATCTGTTTAGAGTTAGCCTAACAACAGAGGAGTTAAAGCACAAATGAAAGATGATACTAACTTTCTTTTAGTTTATTTTAGAATATGTTTGTTAAAGATTTATACCCTGTATTTGCTCTGGGAAGTGGGGGGGGGAGGTTGGGGGGGCAGGGTTCAGGTGGGGAGAGTGTGTGAGGGGAGGTAAATATTTGTAAAAGCTTTTTTAAATTTTTCAATAAAAAGAAAAAAGAACTACTATTGAGTTTTGTTATATTCCTTCATTGATTTTTGTTTCTTTCCTCCATCCACCTATACCATTTATCCCATATCTGGTAGAATTCTGATTCTTCCTTTCCCTGGATTTCTTTAGTTAGTTTATCCATTTCGGCACAGTCCATAATCTTTCTTATTATTTCATCTTCATTTGGGGTTAATTTGTTTTTCCATTTCTGGGCAAAGACAATCCTTGCCGCTGTAAGTATATGTAGTATTAAATACTGGATTTCTTTTTTGTATTTCACGGACATAATTCCTAATTTAAAAAACTTCAGGTTTCCATTCTATTTTAACCCCTGTTATTGCCTCCAGCCAATTTTTGATCCTTTTCCTTGATCCTTGTCGTCACTTATAAAGCCCTTCATGGTATTGGACCTGGGTACTTGAGAGACCGCCTGCTACCAATTACCTCCCAAAGACCCATTAGATCACACAGGGTTGGCCTCCTCCGGGTTCCGTCCACCAGCCAATGCCATCTGGCTATTACCCGGGGGAGGGCCTTCTCTGTGGCAGCTCCGGCCCTTTGGAATGAACTCCCCGCAGGGATTCGGACCCTCACCTCTTTCCAGGCCTTCCGAAAAGCCGTCAAAACCTGGCTGTGTCGGCAGGCCTGGGGTTGATGAGTTCCCTTCCCCTCTCGATTGTGTGTCTGTTGGTTATTTTAAATGCTTGTATTTGTAGTTCTTGTGTTTCCCTTCCCCTCTTGGGTTTGTGAGTTGCCCTGAGTCCCGCTGGGAATAGGGCGGCATATAAATAAAACGAAACCGAAACCGAAATCTTTTCCAAAAAATTTTTGCCTCGTCACAAGTCCACCATAAATGATAATATGTTCCATGTATTGATTCGCATTTCCAGCATTTTGGGGAGGTATTTGTTGAGATTTTAGCTAATGGTGCCAGGTGCCATCTGTAAAACATTTTGTACTGGTTTTCCTTGTATGGAACTGTTATATGAGTAAAATAAGAGGGTTAAGAATGGTGAAATCTAAATGAAATACGATAGAAGGGGAAATAATATAAGGTGAGCGATATCGATTGATGATTGCTAATATAAAAAACAGGAAGCTCCTGTTCGCACTGTATTGTATAAATGTGGTGTACGTCTAATTTTTTTGTGTGTGTGTCTTTTACATGTTTGTTAATAAAAATCTTTAAAAAGAAAAAGAAAAAAGAAACAAAAACAGGCTGGGGGGGGGCGATACCAGAGATGCCCTCCGATTCTGTGTTCCGCCTTGGCTTGGTAACCCTCTTTAACCCTGGGCCAAAGGAAGAGTTTGTTCCCTTCTGTTTGTTTTCCAAGAAAGGGATTGCCTTCTGCATGCAGTGTCCAGAACAAAGGTTAAAGGAGTGGTTTTATTTCAGGTCTCACCTGGGTGGTTCTCTGCATTTGAGAAAGCTGCATCTCCAAAACCCACTTGGTTCTCGCCCGCTCTGCACTGCTGCCCCCTGGCAGCCAGGAGAGGCAGCTGAGCAAGGCAGAGAACGCTAAAGCAGGGCCAGCATCTGTGCTGGAAGTAACCCAGATCCTCCCCCAAGTAAAATTACAATTTAACAGATAAAAAAAACTATCTCGGAATAAAAAGAAAAGGTGCAGAAAACAGGAGAGGAAAAAGGAAGCATAAAGAAGTAACTTCCCTCTTATCACAACAAATGGAAACAATTTTTGTAGCATAATCTTCTCTGAAAATGCAGCAAACCCTTTCTTTCCATTCTCATCTCTTAATCGTAAACAGAACCCTAATACATCGTTCCTGGTACAGCCAAAGTCCATTAAAGGTTAGCAGAGATAACTACATATCTATTTTTTTTTTATAAATCCAGTAGGGAAACATTATCCAAATCACTCTTCTAGTTTGTTATTCATATGTCCCTTTTAATTATTAACACGTCAATCGCCATCCTTTGAATATCTAACATAAACATATTTTCCTTATCGTCGTTGGCTCATCGTTTTAAAATCCACATTCAGTTCGATCTCGGTCTTATCCAGTACAGCCGATGTGTCTCTTCCTCCACATCCTTTGTAGGCCATCTGGTTATAACTTTCTTAAAATTAACTTCCAAGTCCATTGTTAACTGTTACTGTTAACTGTTTATTAAATTTATAGGCCGCCCAATCCCGGAGCAACAGAAATTAAAAGAAATTAAAAACAGATAAAACATGACAAATTTAAAAAGACACAACATGCACCCAATCTAAGCGGGGCTGGACCTCAATCCAGAGGTCAACAGCCCCAGGCCTGCCGGAATAGCCAGGTCTTAATAGCTTTTCGGAAGGCCATGAGGGTGGGTAGGGTCCGGATCTCTGCGGGTAGCTCATTCCACAGGGCCGGAGCAGCAACAGAGAAGGCCCTACTCTGAGGCGCCACCAGCCGGCATTGACCAGCTGATGACACCCAGAGAAGGCCCATCCTGTGGGATCTTATCAGTCTTAGGGAGGTATGCGGCAGAAGACGGTCTCGAAGATATCCAGGTCCTAAGCCATGTAGGGCTTTAAAGGTGATAACCAGCACCTTGAATCGTGCTCGGAGACCAATAGGAAGCCAGTGCAGCTCGCGGAGGATAGGTGTAATGCGGGTGTACCTAGGTACACCCAGTATTGCTCGCGCGGCTGCATTCTGGACTAATTGTAGTCTCCGAACACTTTTCAGGGGCAGCCCCATGTAGAGCAAATATTCCCCATGTTTACAAATATTCCTCCTTGGTTTTCCTCCAGTTTTGCTGCGTGGCACAACAAAACCGCGGTCCACTAAAGCGCGCCCGATTAAAGCGCGTCGCTGACGTCATCAGCAGCACGACAACAACGACCGCGGAGAAAAAAGGGCGCTTTAAAAAGCGCTTTTAAAGCAAGCCGATTCACGTTAAGGTAAGGGTTAGGGTTAGGGTTAGGTTAAGGGTTAGGGTTAGGTTTAGGGTTAGGTTAAGCGTTAGGGTTAGGTTTAGGGATAGGTTAAGGGTTAACGTTAGATTAAGGGTTAGGTTTAGGGTTAGGTTTAGGGTTAGGTTTAGGGTTAGGTTTAGGGTTAGGTTTAGGGTTAGGTTTAGGGTTAGGTTTGGGGGGGGTTAGGTTTAGGTTTACACGTTAATTTTAGCTATACCGCTCACAGCGTGCTTTTTTCGTCGCACTGTGATGACGTCAGGTACGCGGTTTCGTCGAGCGCGCTTTAGTCGAGCACGGTTTTGTGGTGGAACCGTTTTGCTGGAGGGCGGGAAGGGGGGACAGCAAAGGCATAGGCTGGGGCAGTAGTGAAATTTTAAAAATTATTCCACAGGTTCTGTGGACATGGCTTGGTGGGCGTGGCAGGGGAAGGATACTGCAAAATTCCCAACCCACTCTGGGGCAAGCCAGAGGTGGCGTTTGCCGGTTCTACCAACTACTGAAAATTTCCGCTACCGGTTCTCCAGAACTTGTCAGAACCGGCTGAATTTCACCCCTGGGCTGCGGGGGGGGGGAGGGACTCCCCCAAGGCTGCCTCTGAGCTGCTAGCTGCAGTTTGGGCAAAGGAACCAGGCTGGGACTCGGGGCTTGAGGGCCCCCTGCTGGACATGGAGGGAGCAACCGTGAGCCAGGGAAGCAGGGCTAGGATTCCAGGGAAGCCAAGTGCAAACAGCAGAAACCCTTGCAGGGACTTGCACGCCCAGCAGGCTTCACCTTAGAACAGGGGTGTCCAAACTTGGGAACTTTTAAGACTTGTGGACTTCAACTCCCAGGAATTCTGGGAGTTGAAGTCCGCAAGTCTTAAAGTTCCCCAGTTTGAAGACCTCTGATGTAAAATGGAGAGATTGCAGAGGAAGGGATTACAAGAGAGTAAATTATGCTGCCTGGGGAATTCTGGGAGTTGAAGTCCACCAGTCTTAAAGTTCCCAGTTTTGAAGACCTCTGATCTAAGTGGAGAGATTGCAGAGGAAGGGATTACAAGAGAGTAAATTATGCTGCCTGGGGAATTCTGGGAGCTGAAGTCCACAACTCTTAAAAGTTCCCAAGTTTGAAGACCTCTGATTTCTAAGTGGAGAGATTGCAGAGGAAGGGATTACAAGAGAGTAAGCTATGCTGTCTGGGGAATTCTGGGAGTTGAAGTCCACAACTTTTAAAAGTTCCCAAGTTTGGACACCCCTGCCTTAGAATAGAAAGAGGCCGCCCTAGGCATCTCCCGTGAAGTCTGGAAACCATCGCCCTGCCTCTCCCCACTGAGCTTGGGCGGGTCACCGGAGGGGATGTCGAAATTTGCCTGTGTGGGTGGGTGGGTGGGGGGATATTCTGACGCATATCCAAGCACGTGAGCTGCGGTGCCCCTTCCTCCCCCCCCCCCGGTGGCCAGGGTCTCTGAATGCCAGAGCCCTAAGGACAGGTGAGCCTCCCAAGGGCTCCCTGCCTGCTTGTGGGCACCACCCGCTCCTCCCAGCTCCCAGCAGCGAGCGCTTCTCTCCTAAACCTTGCGGGGGTGGGGGGACGGGCACCGGGGGTCGAAAGCAATCGGGGATCAGGGGGGGCGAAAGAAAGGGTGTATGGAGGGTCGAAGAGGTACATTGGGTTTCTATTTTTGGCGGTATTGTTGACAAGAGGAATGGCTGTGTTTATTGTTTAATGTTATATGGCCCCGGTTATGCACAGTATATATGTGACTGTATGAAAATGAAAATGGAAAATAAAAACACATTTACACGAAAGCAATCGGGGATCAGTTAAGATGAGAGACGCCCGGCTGCCCAACCAAGCCTTCGCAGCCGGCCGGCCGCCCGGGACTGGCAGGAGCAGACGGAGCGCGCACCGATGCCCACCTCCTCCCTCCAACGCTCCTCCCCCCCCCCCCCCCCGTCGCTGTGGAGGCTCCGCCCCGCAGACCGACCTTGCGTCGGCTGAAGGCGCCCGGGGGCGGTGACCGAGCAGCGTTCCCCAATCCGGGCCGGCGCCGAAGGAAGGAGGCGGACCGGGAGAGGAAGGGAGGCAAAGGCGGGGGAAGGGAGGGGGGTTGAGAGCGCTGACCTAACACAGTCCGGAGAGGAACGCGAAGGCGAGCGCAGCGGGAGCGGCGAGGTCCCGACCGATCCAGCACGTAGCCGAGGCCGCGGGGCAGAGGCGGACCCCCCCCCACACACACACACACCTGGCCAGAAGGTGCTGCCCCCGAGCGCCGCCCAAGCCGTCTCTCCGCGCCGCCAGCTTCGCGACCGGAATGTCGAACTCCCCCCTGAAGGAGCTCCGCTCGCCGGTGGGGCTGGACTGCTGCAGCTGCTGCCTGGACCTGGCCAACGGGCCCCTGGGCTACAACCGCAACCTGAGCCCCCTCTTCCAGCTGCGGGAGCAGCTGGCGTGCGAGAGCTTCGGCGCGGCGTCCGAGCTGAGGCGCCTCATGCGGCAGGGCTCCCTGGAGCCCGTGGTGCGCGATCCCCGCTACCTGCTCAGCCGCGGGATCTGCAACCGGAACGTCGACCAGACGCTGCTCTCCATCCTGCTCTTCTTCCACAGGTGAGCGGGGACGGCTGCCGGGGAGGGGATTCTCGGGGCAGCGGCGGCTGGGGGGGGGGCTGTTTGCCCGGGGAGGGGGGAACGATGGCAAATGGGTTGGTGGGGTAGAGCCGTGCAGACCTCTGCGTCCTTTTTGACGGCTTCCTCGCTGGGGCCCCGCGCAGGACTTCTCCCTATTCGCTTGCCCTGCAAATGCAGCCGGAGCCGTCCTGGGTGAGGAGGGGGGAGGGCACAGGGGCCGGCGTTGCCCGGGCTCCGGGCCTACCACCCGTGGGCAGCCAGGGGCGCTGAGAAGAGGCCGGTCTCCCCATCTCTATCAGCCTGTGCAAGGGGAAGAAGCGGCCCGATGATTCCAGGCGGGAGCTTAAGTTGAACCTGGCAGGTGTCCGAGAGGACTTTGCCCTGGGAGCGCCCGCGGGCGGCTTGTGGCTGACCAGAGACAGTCCCGCCTTGGGCATCATTGCAGAGAAGTGGGCAGGGCCTTTTTCCCAGGAAAAAAAAGGGGGGCATCTCTGCAGGTCCTGTGTTGGTTGCCTACTGCGGGGGAGGCAGGTCGTCTCGTGACAGGGTGCGCCTGGCAGGCTGGGTGAGGCTCCCTCCCTCTGGTCTTGGGGGAGGATTCCAGGCTGGGTGCTGCCAGGAGCAGATGGGGTGAAGGAAATGGCAGTGGACAAGCTCCAGTCGGGCTGCCCCTCTGCCTCAAGCACCACCCCCCACCCCCAATTGGGAGTCAGCCTCCCTCAACCCTCAGGGCACCTGAGAATTCTCAGGTGTTTCCTCTGAGAGCTGATGCATTGCCCACCCCCCTCCATTGATCACATGGGCCAGCCAGGGATTGTGCTGGCAGGCGGGCACAGGGAGTGTCCTGGGATGAGCTTGTCGGCCAGCGGTTGTGTTTGTTTGTGTGGGGGGCTGCTCAGGTGAGCAGGGCCTCTCCTGCTTCCTCTGCTTCGCCTGAGAAGATCCTGGCAACTTTTCCTCCCAAATGTGCAACCATTGGACCTGGCAGGAAAATGTGCCACCCCCTTCTTTTGCCCTTTCTAGGGCGTGCAAGGGGGAAGGTCCCTGCTGAGGGGAAGGGGCTGCCAATTCTGGAGAGACCCAGCTGTCCGCAGACCTTCAGGCCAGAGGTACGGCTCCTGGGTTCATTGATTCTCTCATGGAGCTTGGCTGCATTCGGTCTCTGCTCGGCCTTCTGGTCCCGTTTCCCTAAGCAGCGCCCAGAGTCTCTCCCTGCACCAAGCAGTGCTTCGGGAAATTGGGCCAGAACAGGTGGTTCCGTTTCAGAAGCTTAGAACCTCTGCTGGTTTGGTGGCAACCCCTGACTGGGCTCCTTTGAACCCCTCAGGTACCGCTGAGGACGACGACAACTACCAGGACCGAATTGGATCAAAGGGAGATGGGGAGTTGGAGATGGGCAGAGGCTTTGCAGTCAAGGGGCGTGGAAGTTCCGTGGTTGCGATGGAGTTGGACAGGACAGTTGCTTGCTCCCTTCAGAGGGAGCGGTGTGTTTGGGAGCATTGAGTTGTCCTATCCACTTTTCTCGGTCAGGGATTGTGAGGATGGCAGGCGTCCAGATGTGAGATGGGAGAGTTTGTTGCAGGCGTTAGCACAACGGGCATAGCTACTTTTGGGGAAGGTAACGGTGGCCTTAACTGGTACCTGGCTCAAGGCAATTGGACTTCCACATGGGGAAATACATGGCCTTCTGTGTTGCTTCTTCTGCTGGGCACCCAACTGGAAGATGCATCTCCCAGATTCCCTCTCCATCCAGCTCTCTTGACTGGACTGTGCTGGGAGGGGCGGTGAGCACCACTCCCGGGGCCCACATTATTCCAAAGGGACAGGACTCTGCAGTATCCCCTCAGCTGAATGAAGAGCCCTTCACCATGGTACTCACAGCTGGCAGGTTTAACTGGAATGGGACCAGTGGTGCCAGAGAAGGGACCACTCAGCTGGTGAGCCATGAGGAGTAGCTGGCCTCGTGTTCATCACCCATTCATCCCTAAAGCCTCCAGGATGGGGGCTCATCGAAATGGGAATGCTGATTCCACATGGAGCCCACATGGATTTCAGGGGGGGAAGCAAAACAGCAAAAGCTCCGTGCCTTTCGATACGTGCATGGAAGCATGGAGCCCTTTATGGATGCCAGAGGCCTCGGGCACAGGGAGCGGATCCTTGAGCTTAAAAGTCAAGCAGAAGCAGAAGTGAATGCCGGCTACTTCCTAGGGAAGAAGCTGGGATGGCCTAGGATTTGGGGAGGTGGGAGGCCGGCCAAAAGATAGTACAGAAAAGTAGTTTTTACAAATCTTGGCTCGTTGCAAGGGGCGAGCGGCGGGGAGGTGGGCATTTTCCTCAGGCCCTTTTCCAACATGGTTCCAACACCAGTGCCCCACAACTCACAATGCTGTTGCTGCTCTGTCCCCAGGGAAGTTGGCAACTTCTAGGCCTGCCAGCTGCCTGGACAGAGGGCCATTTCTCATTGCTCCCCAGGAGCCCCCCAACCCCCTAATGCTCTCCTTATTTCACAGCCAGTTTAGTGGGCCAGCAGATAGAGCAGCCAAGGGCTGGTAGCTGCTAAGGGAGAATTCCCCCCCACCACCACAAACTCTGCGTTGTGATATGATCCAGGACAAGAAGCTCATCAAAACGTGGGGCGCTCTTCTGCATAAGCCAGTTCTGGGCCCCAAAGAGTGGCTGAAAGTCAGGGAGTGCTGATCCGATCCAGAGCCTGGATTCGCAGTCCCATCATATGCTAAGCCAGATCATCTTTCCTGATTGGCAAGCGATGATTTGTGGCTGAGTGTGCATTACGAGGGTGAGCAGCATGCGATTCTGTGTGTGAATGCAGACAACAGAAGCACAGGCCCACTCTCTTGTGGGGGCCCTTTCCTTCCTGGCCTTTGTATTTCCCCTTCAGGAACTCCCATGAAGGGGCGGCTGGCCTCCTCCAGGGATGTGCTCCCCACCCCCCACTCCTGCCTTGAAGCTGCACAGATCTTCCAGGCACCAGGAAGGGGGCTGCAGAAACCCACCAGCCAAAATGTACCACCATCCAGGTGTATTCAAGTGGTACCAATAAAGTTCCAGTGTAAACAACAACACCTGGGAAGATGTCCAGTGCCCTGATTTGAAAACAAACCTTTAAGACTACACCTTTGCTGACAAGATAGTGTAGCTGGGGGGGGGGGTGTTAACTGCTTCCCGGGCAGCATATGTGCAATGCTCCCTAGGTAGCCCCTTTGAGCTCTTTTTGCCCTTTCGAAGAGTCTCATTTTCGATCCTTGGAAGGAACAGGATTGAAACAGGGACTCCCCCTGTCCCACCTCCTACTCCTGAGGGAGTAGCTTCCTTTTAGGTAACCTAGTTGCAGGGGTCCAGGAGAAAAGAGGGTGGGCCTGCTGCCCCCCCCCTTCATAGCCTGAACAGTGTGGAGGCGGAAGGGAATCCCTTCTGGTTCCCAGACTGTGGAGAGAGAGAGCACAAGGCAGCCATGTGCTGCATGCCCCGCCCAGGCCATGCGCTGGCGTGCCAGTAAGCCCAGGACTGGGAGTTCTGCCAAGGCCTCCATCAAAGGGAGTGGTCGCCGAGCAGCTGGAAACGGAGCCCGCCAGCAAGTCCTTGCTCTGAGACAAGCGGGGGAAGAGAGGCTGGTTTGATAACGGTTGGCACAGCCGCTGCTTCCCCCTGGAAAACCACCTCGCCCCCCCCCACCTCCCTGGAGCTGCTGTGCCCTCCAGCCCCTTCACTGCCAGAGAGCACCGAGCAGAAGGGGTGTTCTGCCCTGCAGAGAACTCAAAGGCCTTGGTCTGTTCACCTGCCCCCTTAGGTCCTCTTGCAGTGCCAAAGGAAAGAGGCAGCTGTGCCTGCTGCCATGCACACCCCCATCCGAGGGTGGCCTGCCTGGGGGGGGGCTCCCTTCCCCTTTGCACCTGCCCACTGCTGCTTCCTGGGCCAGGAGGCGGCTGTAAGGGAGAAGACAAGTTTTTGAAGACCCTCAGAGCCAGGGGGAGCTCTCTCTTCCTGCAGGCAGAAGCGGGAGGGAGCACACAGGTCTCCCTCAGGGATCAGAGTGCTGCTGCTTGGCTCACCCCCGCCCTCTGCCCTCGCCCAGTCGCAACAACAACATGTTTGGGTGGCTTCTTACATAAGTGCCAACCTCGACCTAATTCCCTGCTGCGCTTGAGCAATGCTTTGCATTTCTGACTCAAGCCTCCATTTTTGCAACGACTTTGCTAGCAGCCAAGGCAGGTTAAAGGGGGCGGCAGCGGTTGCCAGGGCTTTGCAAGAGGTCGGACGTGGGAATCCGGGAGGGGTGGATAAGCGGGTCTTCCCTTTGCGGAGGGGAGGAGAGCTGCGTTCTCCCGTAGGGCCTCCTGCAACCGCGGGACATGCCTCCGAGTCCACACGGGAGGAGGGTGAAGCCAACTTGCGCCCCCCATCCCACCCCGGCCCTGCAAAGGAAGCTCTCCGCTTTCCTGGACTAAGGCCAAGCGGGGCCCGGTCTGGAGCCGCAGAAACGGGAAAAGGGAAGCAGCGCTGCTTCCGCTAACGTCGCGGGGCAGCTTAGCGCCAAGCAGGGTCTTCAACCGGGTGCCCCACAGATGCTTTGGCCCCCCATTTGCAGCCGCCCTCCCCTCACTTGCGCCGGGGACTGCAGCTCCCCCGCGGCTGATGCAGCTGGAAAGAGCTGCGCGTCTCTCCCGGCGGGGGAGGGGGGGGCTGGCGAATGCGGGGCGGGGCCGGAGCGTCTGGATCGCAGCCAAGCCTCCGGGCGCAGCTGCGCGCGGTCCCGGCAGGAGGGGCGTGGCCTCATTTGCATAGCACCTCTGAGCCCATGTGACGTGGGGAGCGCCGCCCTATATAAGGCGGGCGGGTGCCGAAATAGCCGCAGCTCTTTCTCCCCGTCGCGGCGTTGTTGTGTTGTTGGTCCGTCCTCTTCCCTCGGGCTCTCCGCGCGCTCGTCCCCGCCATGAGCACAGGCCTCTACCCGCTCCCGATGGAGGTGGCTGTCTACCAGCTGCACAACTTCTCCATCTCCTTCTTCTCCTCCTTACTGGGGGCGGACGTGGTGTCGGTCAAGCTAGACAACAGGTAGAGAGAGAGAGAGAGAGAGGAGCTGTCGGGCTGGGGAAGAGGGGGAGCCGGGCAGGCCCGTCTGTCTGGGATGCTGACGGCGGCGCTCTTCTCTTGTTTCTTGCAGCGCGTCCGGGGCCAGTGTGGTCGCCATCGACAACAAGATCGAACAGGCCATGGTGAGTGTCTCGGGAGGGTGGGGTGGAAGAAGGGGCGGCCAGAACGCGCCTTGCTGGAGGCTTGGGGGGCGCCGCGCTCCCTTCGCTCTGCCCCGAGAGAAACGGGGCTCCGCAGGGAGGAAGTCAACGGAGCAGATGCGGAGAAGCTCCAGCCTTTCAGTTTGGAGGGAGGGAGGGGGGCTAATTGTAGGGCTAGCGAGAGGAGACGGGTCTCCCCTCTTCCCGGAGGGTGGGGTGGGGGGCTTCTTGCAGACGCTCCGCGGCTCTCGCGGGCGCGCGCTCTGATGCAAGAATCCCGGCGCTTTCGGGAGGGACTCGAGCCGCGCGAGCCGCCGAGGCCCGCTCCGGGCTCTTTTGTCTGGCAGCGCCGCGGCGGTGGGCGGACCTGGCGCAGAAGCTGGACTGGTGTTTACTCACCGGGGACTGTGTTCCTCCTCCTTTCCAGGACCTGGTTAAGAATCACCTGATGTTCGCGGTGCGGGAGGAGGTGGAAGTGCTCAAGGAGCAGATCAAAGAACTAGCCGAGAAGAACTCCCGCCTGGAGCGGGAGAACCACTTGCTGAAGAACCTGGCTAGCCCCGAGCAGCTGCAGAAGTTCCGCTCCCATCTGCCCTGCCTGGAGGCTCCAGGGACCCCCGAGATGAAGACGTCTACAAGCCAAGGGACGGCTGCCCCGGCCCAACACAGGGCGAGCTCTGCGGTGTAAGGTGGCTCTGTCCATGGGGTGGGCAGAGCCACGGAACTCTTACAACTTGATCTCCAAGCGAATGTGGTTTCCTGGCATCTCCTTTGGAGGACTCCAGAGGGGGCCCTTCACCTGCGGGCCCCTTCCTTGGGTTGGCCCAGAGACTCTCCCGAGAGAGAAATAAAAGGAGCAAGGCTGTATTGGAGTTGCTAATGGGCCCCGGGGGCTGCTCCTGCAGGAGGCCCCCGGTTGGCTTCCCCACGAGAGCGCCCCTAGAGGAGAGACTCTGCTAAAGGTGGGGGGGGCAAAGACAGCTGGTTTACAAGAACCCCCGCTGGAGGTTTTCTTCAAGCAGCGCAGAGGAAAGGCAGCCCCCCCCACCTCTCCTGGGATAGGAACAGGAGCTCCTGGTGGGCTGGCAAGGCTTCACCCTTGTGCCTCACTGGCCCTCTCACTCCCAGACCGCCTGAGCAGGCTTTTGACAAGCTAGAATGAGTATTGGAAGCCAGGAGGGTCTTCTCCTGCTGGGGTGTGTCCACTGACTTTTATATACTGACGACAGCCTCCCCTGTGTGGGGGGGACACTTTATGTTCCCTGCAGCCCCTGGATCTGTTGATGGGCACCAAAAGAGGATCACCAGGGGGAGCTAGAGGAGATGGGCTCTCACATCCCACCTGGAGTGGGGGAAGCTTGCTTATGTAGTGCACCCTGAGGATGGGTGCATAGTGAGATAACGCAATAAATTTTGTTGTATACACCTGTCCAATTGGTCGTCTTTCCCGTGGGGGGGGTGCATAAATGTGTAGTGGACAGTGGCAGTGGGACCAAGCATGGGAGGGCTGTGGATTGGAGCAATAGAAGCATCGCTTGGGAAAGGCATCCCAATTTCTCCCATCTCACCACCACCACCACCAAGCTTTGTGTGGCTGGGAAGAAACCAGTTTCTCCAGTGACTAGGAGAATCTCCCAACGACTATCTGCCTGATTAGGCCGCAGCTTGCCCCATTCCCCATTTGAAATCCTTGTGTTTGCGTGTGCTGCGCATGTACATTGGCACACATTTCGGTGGCTGGTGCAAAGCAGCCACCTTTCAGCATTCGTGCAAGCAGTTGTATTCATGGAAACGGCTATGATTAATGTGACTGTGGTTTGCTCAACCCAGTTTTGGCTTGCTCAGTGGAATTAGCTGGATATGCGCCGCTGCAAAGCTGCTGTAACCAGCCCGCCATTTTGGGTTGGGTGAGGTGGGACCGAGGCAGCAGCTGGATCAGCGTTGCCCCAAGTTGAGATGTCCCCCCCCCCTCAGTCCCTGCAAAAACACAGATAATAATGGGACTCCCCAGGACAAGATAGTAATAGCAGTTAGACTTATATACCGCTTCATAGGGCTTTCAGCCCTCTCTAAGTGGTTTACAGAGTCAGCATATTGCCCCCAACAATCCGGGTCCTCATTTTACCCACCTCGGAAGGATGGAAGGCTGAGTCAACCTTGAGCCAGTGGGATTTGAACAGCCGAACTGCAGTCAGCTGAAGTATCCTGCAGTGCTGCACTCTAACCACTGCGCCACCTGATCTTGGTCACATTGCTGGGTTGAAGGGTAATTTAGCTGAGGGGCAGAGGCCAGCATCCTGCAGGCTCAAGAGTTGGGGGGGGGCTTACATACAGCCGTCCACCGCTGCCATGGAAACAGCCAGCCAGGTTGCTATGGGGCACCTGGATGTTTGTAGGTAGGGCCTTGCCAGCTGCAAAGGCATTTTTTCTCACAAAAGACTGGCTGTGAACACTCTTTTGGGTGGCTGGTGATCTCTGAGCCCACTTCCCACTGGAGAGGTGGGTTCTAGAGAGAGGCGGGGATCCTGATGGGCAGTTTCAAACCCACCTCCCCTCTTCCAGCAGCTCAGCCGGGCCTTTCGTGGCCCGATTGCACACCTTCAAGCTCACCACTTGGTGGTTTGCAAAACTCAGGCCATCCCAGCATTTGGCTTTGATGGGGAAGATTGAAAGGCGCTTCCCTGGGGGGCCCCTGAGCACTTCTGATTGCCAAGAGGGGCACCAAGCTTGGTGCCCAGGAAAGAGATGGGACGGCTTGTTTGACCACCCATGGAGCAAGATCCGCAGCTGTGTGTGGTGTAAGGCAGCCCGTGCCCTGCTTGGGATGGCTAAATTGGGGAAGCCGGGCATCTCCACACATCATCAAACACATTTTGCTACAAACAGCGACCGGGAATGGCGCCTGGGAGATACAGAGGCTTTTTTATTTCTTTTTACAAGCAAATAATTTTATTTTTTCCCTTTTAAATTCATTCACAGATATACATTCTTAAAATTGCTATTTCACATTTATCTATTCATCATTATACTCATTTTACATACACACACACACACACACACACACACACACACACACAGTTTGGATCACTTCCTTGCCTCCATCTTATTTTGCAACAACTTTACTCCTTCCATCTTCTCATCCTCCCTTCTCTGCCTTCTTCTTTCCTCCTCTCCTTTCTCCTTTCTTCTTCCCCTCTCCTCTCCCCTTCTCCTCTTGGGAGATATAGAGGCTGATCTCCTCCACGCCCTGGGAACTAGCGGCTTGCCCCCGATCTCCACCTCGTCCCCTACAAACGGTCCTTCTCGAGCCGCTCCAGCGTGGCCCCTTCGAGCCCCGGGTTCCGTGCCTCGCTACTCCACTTCCCCACGCATCCGCCGGGCCCATGGGCGCGGCGCGTGTTTGTTTACCGGCTCCATGGAGCCAAGCGGGGGCGCGCCTTCCGCAGCGCTGGGGAACTGGGTGACGGCGCCCCCTCAGCCGCTGCCGGCTTGTTTTGCCAACGAAAGGCCGGTCGCCGCAGCAACCAGCTGGCAAGAGGCTGCCTGGGCCAATAGGGCAGAAGGCAAGGGATCTGATGTGGCCGCCCAGCTTCCTTGGGCTGGAGGCTGAGCGCTCCTGCGAGCGGTTGTGCCGACCCTCCTCCCGCTCTACGCCGGGGCAGCTTCTCTTTTGCCTTCGGGTCCTTTGGGCCATGAGCGGGGAGGGCGCGTCCTGATGCTGGGGCCGGACCAAGCTCGCTTCCCCCACGCACGGAAGGAGCTGGCTTCTTCGGACAGTTGCAGCTTCTTCTGGGGCATCCTGGGAGATAACGATCCCAGCCCCACCCAGTCGCATCCTTTGGGGAAAGGCACAGCTGGGCCTTGCTTAGGATTGCTCGCAATGGCCCCGTTTGGTCACTCGGTAAGAGAGCGCGCTTAAAGAGGTAGGAGCGGACGGGTTCGCTTGCCTACAGTATCCAATGCCCTTTAGCCCGGCTTTTCATGCAGCGAAAAGGCTACGGTGGGTCTGCCTGGAACCCTGTGCTGGAGAAGGTCAGGCCTCCTCCCCGCCCACCTGCCCATCCATCCTGCCTCCGACTGGACATTGTGCACTGCACAATTCAGAGAAGCGCCGGAGCTTTTGCCAGAAGTGGTCGATAAATCGATTCTTCCAGCCTTCGTCATTCTCCATTGCATTCCGATAGACTCTAACTTCTCTAATAATGTAATAACAGTAGTACTAACCCTTGTAACCATATTAATTGTACGTATCGCCATTATATTTACATTGTACTTTTAAGTTTGATACTCATTAGTAACTTTGGTTAATTTTTATTCAATACTAGTTGAAAAAAGAAAGAAAGAAAGAAAGAAAGAAAGAAAGAAAGAAAGAAAGAAAGAAAGAAAGAAACAAACAAACAAACAAACCGAAAACACCATCAAAGATTTCTATTTCCTGTTTTCGGCTTCTGCTTTCTAGCCAATGGCTAGGTTAACACCCTGGTTAAGTTCCAGAGCACCCCACCCTGCCCCCACCTCCGTTGGGAGGCAGATCACTTTTCTGGGGTGATCTGATCCAAGCGATTCTTGGGAATAGTGTCACATTAAAATCTATTCCACTGCATAACAATGTTTAAGAATGAAGAGAGAAAAACCAGGGGTGGGTTTCAAAAATTGTTGGAACCTCTTCTGTAGGTGTGGCCTGCTTTCCGGGTCCACTGGTGGAACCTCTTCTAAACGGTTCGGTAGATTTGACGAACCGGTTCTACCGAATAGGTGAGAATGGTAGGAACCCACCTCTGACAAAAACCCTCCCTCTGTCTCTGTCTCTGACACACACACACCTGCTATTAACCTAGTGGAGAAGAACCAGATTCATCAGGAAGGGGTAGCTGCCATAGTACCCATACCCATCTAACCTTCTTCCTCTCCCCCTCCTAAGACTCAGGTTAGACTTGCTGATAATCTCAGCTTCCTTTGCTGGTGCTTTCTAGTCCCATAGAGAGCTGGCCATAGAGAGGGGACCTTGGGACCCTGGTTCTGAGTCCCCTTCAGGCTTAGTGGGGGGCTGGGTGAGAAGGCAGGGAGAGTTGTTTGCAGGTGCCTGGAAACAGGTCGCTGATTAACCAGGCGCTCTTCGCAGTGGAGCCAGGTGCCAGCTGGAAGGAGAACTTTCCCGGGGCCCCTGGATGACCTCTAGCATCCAGCCAAAGGCTTTGAGCTCTGGGCCGTTTTTGAGCTCCCCTGGAGCTTTCCCCCCTGCCTGATGGTATGCAGAAAAGAATTGGTGGACTCCGAGGAAGGCAAAACCCCTTGGCCTCTTGTCCCTGGTCACCCGTCAGGAAGTCTTCTGCAAGGGAAGGCATGGAAAATCTTGGTCATATATTTCTGTTCCACTTCCCCCCCTGCCTTCCCCCCCCCCCCGCAACGCAGCGGGGTGCACACACAGCAGCTTTGGGCTTTGTACATGGGGAAGGAAGTGGACTGCAGAGCAGGTGCCTGGGCCCATGCAACACACACACACACACACACACACACCTTGAACCCCAGTCAGCTCAAGGGGTGGTGAAAGGTCGCTGCAAAAAGTCTCCAGCCCAAGATTGTTGGTGACCTACATCTGCCTCCCCAGACCAGCCCTCCCCCCCTTCTCTCCCCCCCCCCCCCCCCGGCTCCAAATGGCAGCACAAGCAGTTCAGTTATGTAAGCAGAAATCTGACTCGCCTTCCTGGGTAAACATGGCTGAGCCCTTTTTACTTTTTTTACTCTTACTTTTGCCTTTATTTGTATGCCGCCCTTTTCCCTAAGGGGACTCAGGGCGGCTCACAATTCAAAAGGGAGGGGGAAACAACAAACAATAAACAATACAGCATATTAAAAGAGAAATACGCAACAATCACACCATTCGAGTGGGGCTATAATCTTAGCCCCAGGCCAGCCGGGACAGCCAGATCTTTACAGCAGCGCGGAAGGACTGGAGGGTGGTGAGGGTCCGAATCTCCACGGGGAGTTCGTTCCAAAGGGACGGAGCAGCCACCGAGAAGGCCCTCCTCCGGGTAGTTGCCAGTTTGCACTGGCTAGAAGATGGGATTCGGAGGAGGCCTAATCGATGCGATCGAATCGGTCTAGTGGAGGTAATTGGCAGAAGGCGGTCTCTCAAGTACCCAGGCCCACTACCATGAAGGGCTTTATAGGTGATAAGTAGCACCTTGAAGCGCACCCGGAGATCAACAGGTAGCCAGCGCAGCTCGCGGAGGATAGGTGTTACGTGGGTGAACCGAGGTGCACCCACGATCGCTCGCGCGGCCGCGTTCTGGACTAGCTGGAGTCGCCGAATGCTCTTCAAGGGCAGCCCCATGTAGAGCACGTGCTCTTACTGGGGAAGAAGCCCCCTGGATGGAGGGCGCAGGGCGTCCCACGGGCCCAGGTACTTCCTTTCCTCCTGCACAGGCATCCTTGTGGGGCGGGGGGCTTTGGAGCTCCCCCCAACCAGGAGTTTTGGGTGCAGGGAGAGAAGCTCTCCTCGGCCAAGATTACACCTGGTTGTTCCAGGAAGGGGTGGCCCGAAGAGCTGGGGAGGGGGGAGGAGGCTGCAGCAAGGAGCTGCCTGTTTGTCAAAATGAAGGGAGCCCACCCACCCAGCCACCGGCAAATCTCCCCCATCCAAACTGCGCCCTTCCCCTCCCCTGCCTCAGCCTTTGCTCTTGCAAGCTCAGCATCCCGCAAGTTTCCAGGAAGGGAGAGGAACTCTCCCAGACTTGTTTGTGCTCTGTTGTGGCTTTATGGTTTTGGCTGGCCCTTTGCTTAGGCCCGAGGGCAGCCAAGTGAGGACGGAAGGATTCGGAGCTGCTCCAGCAGTGTGCCTGGGTCCTCCCTCTGGGACCCCTCCCTAACTCTCTCAGGTCTTCCTCCGCTCCTCCTGGCACCCACAACGGGAATCCGAGGAGGGCTTGGAATATCCCTGAGCTCATCTGCCCCATTGCCCATGGATGGATGGGCTTTTCTCATCATTGGTTAATTGGGGGGGGGGGGTTTGCCCCATGAGAGTGGCTACTTTCCTTGCCTCCTACCCTTCATGGTATTGGACCTGGGTACTTGAGAGACCGCCTGCTGCCAATTGCCTCCACCAGACCGATTAGATCGCACAGACTAGGCCTCCTCCGAATCCCATCCGCCGGCCAGTGTCGACTGGCGACTACCCGGAGGAGGGCCTTCTCTGTGGCTGCTCCGACCCTCTGGAACGAACTCCCCGTGGAGATTCGCACCCTCACCACCCTCCAGGCCTTCCGCAAAGCCCTTAAAACCTGGCTGTTCCGACAGGCCTGGGGCTAAAGACTCGCTGCCCCTATCTCGAATGGTATGATTGTTGCGTTTTTAATTATGTATTGTTTTGTGTTGTTGTCAATGGTCTGTATCCCCCCTTCCCTTGTTTGAGTTGTGAGCCGCCCTGAGTCCCTTTAGGGAAAAGGGCGGCATACAAATGAAATAAAACTCTAAACTCTAAACTCTACCATGTCTTCCCACAAGAGGCACATGCCACTCTTTCTACCAGCCTGCTGGGCTTCTGTCAACCTGGGACGGGGGTAGCTGCCATCCCACAGAGGGGGAGCCGTGGGGCCTTTCGACATGCACAGCTCCCCTGCCCATCCCTGTAGCGGTGCCAAGAGAGGGAACCTGAACTCCCTGAGCCGTGTGGGTCACCGCCCTCCACAAACAAACCCTGGCATGCCCTAGAAACCCAGATCTTCCTAGGCAGGCGGCCACACCTTTCCACGCAAGGGAGACCCTGGGAATTCAGGGGCAACACCTTTCCCCAGTGGCCTCTTCCTTCCCTGAAGCAGAGGGTGCTATCGATTCCTGGCTATCGGTATATTTACTGTACATTTAATGAATTACTCTTCCTTGGAAGATCGGAGCATAACGTTCAACGGTCTCTTCCTTGTTCGGAAGATTAAGGGGAGTGACCGGCCTAGGGAAAATGCCAACTTGGGCCAGGCTGGGATCTGATTGCCCACTGGCCCAGTGGCCTCAGCAAAGCTGATGGGCAGTTGAGGGGGCTCTCCGGTTTCTCTGCCTTCACTATGAGGGCAGGTTGACCCCTCCCTCTGCACCACCATGGGGCCCCCCTCCAGACTCCCAACTCCACACCCAACCGGCTGTTTTCTTTTTTAAAAAATATTTTTTTTGTTCTCTATGTACGATAGGTATATATTCACATAGTTATTATTCTTTTTTACATTCATGGTTCCTATACGTTTGTCGTTCCATTTATAGAATGATAATATTCCATTTGGGTTGCTTTGTTTACCATCCCTCACCTGTTTTGACACCACCTTCTTTTCCCTTTCTTTTCTCCCTCCTTCCCTTCTCTACTTCTTTCCTTCTCCTTTCACTTCCTTCTTCCCTTACCTCTCCTCTCCTCTTTCTCTTCCCCTTCCTACCCTCTCTCCTTCTCTCTTTCTCTCCTTCTCCCTTCCATCTTCCTCTCCTCCTCTCTATCTTCCTTCCCTTCCTTTCCTCTTTCTTTCTCTCCCTCCCTTCTCTACTTTCTTCTTTCCTCGTCTTTTTCCCTTCCTTCTTCCCTTACCTCTCCCCTCTTCTTCCTTTTCCCCTTCCTACCCTCTCTCCTCCCTTCCATCTTTCTCTCCTCTCTATCTTCCTTCCCTTCCTTTCCTCTTTCTTTCTCTCCCTCCCTTCTCTACTTTCTTCTTTCCTCGTCTCTTTTCCCTTCCTTCTTCCCTTACCTCTCCCCTCTTCTTCCTTTTCCCCTTCCTACCCTCTCTCCTTCTCCCTTCCATCTTTCTCTCCTCTCTATCTTCCTTCTCTTCCTCTCCTCTCTTCCTTTCTCTCCCTCCCTTCTCTACTTTCTTCCTTCCTCTCTCCTTTCCATTCCTTCTTCCCTTACCTCTCCCCTCCTCTTCCTCCCCTTTCTCTTTCTCTCCTTCTCCCTTCCATCTTCCTCTCCTCCTCTCTATCTTCCTTCCCTTCTCTTCCTCTCCTCTCCCTCCCTCCCTTCTCTACTTTCTTCTTTCCTCGTCTCCTTTCCCTTCCTTCTACCCAACCCCGCTGTTTTCTTGACTCTCCTGATTGGCTGGAAGACAAACAGAGAGGCAGATTTCCCCCTCCACCCACAGCCCCCATGATGAGGGAGTCTTTGTGCCCAACCCAGCACTGGGGAGGGGGGAATCAAAAACTGTCCCTGCATGCACATTCCCTCCCGATGGAGAGTGGCATACAAACATTGCCTGGCATGGGTAGTGTTAATGCACTGGCAGCATCTCTCAAGCTTCCCAAACCCCCAGCAAAAAAATCACCCCAAAAGCCAGGTCCCGAACCCCTTGGAGCCAAGGTGCAAAAGGAAAATCTGAAGCTCAGGCCAATTCCTCTAGTGCCCCACAAAAGCAGGGGGGCACTAGAGAGGGGGGGCACAGCATGGGCCCCTAGAGCAGCCCTCCCTCTCCAGATTCCTGCTCTCCCCCCCCCCCCGTGTCCAGCCAGACAGCTCTGGTGCACGTCACGCCTGAATTCCCAGGAACTCAGCATCTGGAAGGAATCGGGTTCAGCTGCCCGTGAACGAAGAGCAGGAAACGCTATTTATAGATCAAAGGTTGAAAACAACAACAGTTCCACCCAGCCAAAGTTCTCCCTTGTTTTTCCGAAGTTTGTTTTTCCGTGTGACTTCTGGGATGTTCTGAGTCCGTCTCAACTTTCCATTGGGCAAGTGCCCAGAGACACATTTCTTGGAAGTGCGCGGACACACAAACACACACTCACACCCCAGTTCAGCATGGCCTAGAAGCGGCTTCTGCTGATGCAAATCCGGGCTGAGGATGGGGGGGGGGGAGACAGGGAGGGAAGGGCAGTTGCCCTCAGCAGCAGGTCAAATGGGTCGGGGGGGGGGCTTGGCAGAGGAGACGGGGGGGGGCGTCATCCCCCTCTCGTCTGCCGAGGCAGGTTGCCATTATTGAAAATGTTGAAAACAAAACTTTTACAAATATTTACCTCCCTCCCCCAACTTCCCAGAACAAATACAGGGTATAAATCTCTAACAAAGATATTCTAAGATAAACTTTAAAAAAAAAGTTAGTATCATCTTTCATTTGAGCTTTAACTCCTCTTTGCTAGGCTAACTCTGAACAGATTATATCATTCCTTGTTTCTTCAGTCACAAACTATCTGGAATTTCTTAGTCCCATATTTATTTTGAGTATAGTCAATCCATCTTCTCCACTCCAGTTTATAGCTCTCGTTTGAGTGGTCCTTGAGATATGCTGATATTTTAGCCATCTCTGCTAAGTTTGTTACTTTTAATGTCCATTCTTGAATAGTAGGCAGATCTTCCTTCTTCCAGTATTGCGCCACCAACAGTCTTGCTGCGGTTATTAAATGCAAAATCAAGTTAGTCTCTATAACTGTACAGGTTGCCATTAAGTCAAAGGGCTCCGGCGAGCCAGAAGGCCCCCTCCGCATGGACATCGGGCTCCCCCGAATCTCCCCAAGGCCCGATTCCATTTTGCTGCTCTTCTGCTATTTGGTTGATTGAATGAATTTATATAGCCAGGCATTCCACTTGCATGTGTTGGTAGCCATTAATTGGACTCCATTTGGGGTTTCTCTCCCTCCCACCACCCCCAGAGATCAATGCTCCAGCAGGGGGCCTTGTCCATACAGGCTCAAACCAGACTCTGGCAAGGGCCCTGGGCCCTTGAGACACAGACAACTCTGGTGGAAGCTTCCTGGTGGCTCTTAAAAGCTCTGTTGCATCCGACTGAATCCTACAAGCATTGGTGTGAATACAGTTATCCCCAGTAAACGAGGACTTCTCAGCGTTATCCCCTCCCTGGACTGTGAAGCCAGCAAGCAAAGCTCACCGAAGCAGTGAGGTGGGGGGGGGGTTCAACATGCATTGGGGTGAAATTCTGAAAATAGAGGGGGGGGGGTCGGTCTCCTTTGCAACCAAGGAGCCGAGGTGGCGCAGTGGGTAGAGTGCAGCACTGCAGGCTACTTCAACTGACTGCTAAGCTGCAGTTCGGCGGTTCAAATCTCACCGGCTCAAGGTTGACTCAGCCTTCCATCCTTCCGAGGTGGGTAAAATGAGGATCCAGACTGTGGGGGGGGGGGGGGGCGATATGCTGACTCTGTACACCGCTTAGAGAGGGCTGAAAGCCCTATGAAGCGGTATATAAGTCCAACCGCTATTGCTATTGCTAACCAAGGGAAGCCTGACTCACAGGCACTGCCAGGAGTTGCGTAACCACACTGGGAGCCAAGAGGAGCCTCTGCCGGATGACCCCCAAGCGTGGGAAGCCTTGACGTCACGCTGGGTATATATTTCCAAAGACACTGCACAACAGCTGGGGAAATGCCCGGCCAGAAGCTTTCGGGAGGAGCTTAGGTGGGGACTAATTGATGGATGGGCTTATGCAGACAGGGCTGCCTGGTGGTGCTCAAATCAGGCAGCTATAATCCGAGACCAAGCATTGCCTGTGCATCATTCAAAACATGCCCTTGTGCCTATTTGGAAGAAAATCCCCAACTGATGTAATTAGGGTGGCTCCTCCTCAGAAAAGACATGCGAGACACCACGTCTCAATCAATGTGTCCACAGCTGCCAGATGCTGCCCTCCTAAAGAGTGGCCTTTCAAGCCACAGAGTCAGCAATGGCACCTCTGGTGGCTTTGGAGGGCTCAGAGGCCTTGGCGCTCTCCGGCACCTGCCAGAAAAGAGAAGGGCCACTGCCCCTCTGTTGGACCCCCCCACACACTTCCTTCCTTTTCCATAGCAGTTTAGAAGGCCAGATGTTTCTGGATCACTTTTAAATTCCGACGTGTGTGTCAGCCCCTGCTCTGAGCATCCTCGATGCCCCACCCCCCTGAAAAAGATGCCTGGGATTGCCTACACCTGGGAAGGAGGAAAAGGGAAATATCACCTTGAGAATAATTTGGTTTGGTTGAAGAAGGAAGGGCCCAAGGGAAGCAGGTGAGGTTCCCGTCTCTCTTGGCTTGGAGATACACCTTGGCCCAGCCCACCCACTGCATGCCAGGCCTTAGCATGTCACAAGCCTTCCTTTGACCCCGTAGCAGGTCTCCAGCCCCATATCCTGGCTTGCGCGGGACGGAAGGGAGGGTCCCACTCTAGATCAGAAATCCTTAGAAATGGGAGCAGAGCAGGGGACTCTGCGTGGTCCGAGCAATGGGGATGTCCTCCTTGGAGAGCGTCCAAACTTCCCAGCCTGAAGCACTGGACCCTTGGGCAGCCGATGCCACGTCAGATGGCTGGGCGTTCCCGGGTCTCTTGGCTGGATAGTTGGCCTGGAATCGCTGAGCCCACCCTGCCCTCCTCCCTGGCACGTGGGAGAGAGTCCATCCTTTTCCCAGGTGAGGCGCCCAGGGCAGGTGTCTGCGCTGTGCAGAATGGGCCACCACTGACCCTGGTGGTCCTCCCCCACTCCCCCCGACCCAACATTGCCACTAGTTTCCCCTTGGAAGAGCTGCAACCAGCTCGCTGGCCCGTATGAAGGGGGTCTCCTCCCGATGAGAAGGAAGCAGATTGAGTTGCATGCCATTCAGCGGTGGCTTTCAAAAATTGTTGGAACCTACTCTGTGGGTGTGGCCTCCTTTGTGGGAGTGGCTTTCCACCCATGTGACCGGATGGGAGTGGCTTGCCGCCCATGTGACCGGATATGAAATTATGAATTAGTACTTAGGTCGGTCCAAAGTAGCTATTCAGAAACTCTGGCATTGAAGCATGCAAGTCTTAAAGCTGCCAAGTTACAAGATCCTTGCCAGTGGTGGGTTTCAAAAATTTTTGGAACCTCTTCTGTAGGGGTGGTCTGGTTTCCGGGTCCACTGGTGGAACCTCTTCTAACCGGTTCGGTAGATTTGACGAACCGGTTCTACCGAATAGGTACGAACTGGTAGGAACCCAGCTCTGATGCCATTCCTCCCTTGCTCCTGCTGGGCCCAGAGGGAGACTCCTGGCCTCTTCCCCCCCCCTCTCGGGGAAAGCCCCCCCATTTTCCCTGGAGGCTGTCGGAAAGAGCTGGGCCCTCCTGCTGTCTGCTGAGCGATTGCCCTTCTCAGCAGTGGAGCCACGGAGGGATTTAACTCCCCAGTTGTCGACTCTCTCTCTCTCCCCCCCTCTCTCTCTTAAAAGCAAATTGCACCATCACTTTCCAACAAAATGTTTATACTGTCCGTCGGCCTATTTTTGTTAGAGGTCGCCGGTTTCATGTTGGAAGGTTTAAGGACGTTTGAATTATGCTGGCCTGGCTGATGAATCCGCGGCGTCCTCGGTTACCCCCGTCTCACACAAGACATGGAACCATAAACAAAACACCGGTGTGTGTGTGTGGTGTGTGTGTGTGTTGCCAAACACACAAGCTCAGGTTATTTCTTCAGGGATCTTTTCAGTTTTAATTGGGCGGTTAGCTTGGTGTGATAGAATTCTTTTGCCAGCCCACCCACCCACCCACCCACCCATTTCTTCTGTTTCCCCAAGCCCTCTGCACCCCCTTCGGCCTTGCTTGCCACCTTCCTCGCGTGACGAACTCCCTTCCAACCGTGGCTGGTTTCCTGCTTCAGCCAACCTCTTTCCCCATCTCCTCCTTGGGATGCTCTGCTCCCTTTCCAGGCGGTGCCCTTCTCTATGCTGGAAGGTCTGAGCAAGCCTTGATGGAGGGAGGGAGGGAGCGGGGGGGTCTCTTTGGGAAGAAAGACGCCTTCTCTCTCCATGAGGTTTTTCTTCCTTCCATCCCCAAATACAGAAAGCTGCTGGCTGTCTGGGGAAGCCACACATGAGGCTGGCAGCACATGGCCCTCGCCAGCAGCTGTGGCCAGGTAGGTCCGGTCCGTCTGCACGCCTCCATGGGCTGCACTCAATGGGAGGCTTTGAGGCCCTGGCCAGAGACGGCGGGTGGAACCTTCCTGAATGTGGGACACAGGGCTGTTTCAGAGGGGGGGGCTATAAATAATGCCCCCTTGCTTGTGCCCATTCAGTGTGGGCCTTGTCCTCACAGCATCCTGGGCCAGAGCAGAGCAGCATTCGGAGAGGGGGGAAACCGACTTGGTGAGGGAGCTCCGTCTCCCGAGTGCCCCGGGGCAGCCAAATTGGCACCCTTGTTGGGCCCCAGGAGGCTTGCTTCTCCCTCCCATCCCAACCCTTCGGCCTCCAGAAGGGTTCCTGAGGCCGAGCAGGAGGGAAACAAGGAAAAGGTGGCAAAAGCCAGGAGGAGAAAGTGAGGGGCCGGTCTAAGCGGGATGGACAGATGGGGCGGACGTGGGCAACACTGCCCAAGCCAGATGGGTGGAGGGGGCCACAGTTCCACGGAGGCTGCCTTGGCCCCTGGCATCTTTGGCAGCCGAGCCCAGAGAGAAAGTCCACAAGGCGCCACGGCCAGGAGAGCCGTGGCTGGTGGCAAGGCCACAGCAGGGTTGAGCCGAGGTGGCGCAGTGGTTAAATGCAGCACTGCAGGCTACTTCAGCTGACTGCAGTTCTGCAGTTCAAATCTCACCGGCTCAGGGTTGACTCAGCCTTCCATCCTTCCGAGGTGGGTAAAATGAGGACCCGGATTGTTGTTGGGGGCAATATGCTGACTCTGTAAACCGCTTAGAGAGGGCTGAAAGCCCTATGAAGCGGTATATAACTCTAACTGCTATTGCTAATTTGGCAAAGCCTGGCCAGTCCCACCTATTCCCTTGCCAATGCTTCCTTTATAAGAACCGAGGTGGCGCAGTGGTTAAGAGTGCAGCACTGCAGGCTACTTCAGCTGACTGCAGTTCTGCAGTTCAGCGGTTCAAATCTCACCGGCTCAAGGTTGACTCAGCCTTCCACCCTTCCGAGGTGGGTGAAATGAGGACCCGGATTGTTGTTGGGGGCGATATGCTGACTCTGTAAACCGCTTAGAGAGGGCTGAAAGCCCTATGAAGCGGTATATAAGTCTAACTGCTATTGCTATTGCTATTCTCACTGCTGCCCGGAGGGCTGCTGCTCCCCAGGGTCTTAGCTCGCCAGGCTCGCTGCCCGAACTGAGGTCAGCCCAGCGGGACTGCCTAGGAGGTGGAAGCTGCATTGCTGCACCCAGATTTACACACACACACACACACGGGCGCCCTGAGGATCATCTTGCTTGCAGCATTCAGGGCTGTGCCTGCCTCCCCAGCCCCCCCAGCCCCCACCCCAAATCCAAGGAGGGAGGGGGTTTGCTGGGGAAGAGGCTCCCTGGGCTGCGTCTGTGAGCGGAGGGGAAGTAGCAGCAGCCGAAAAGAACAACGGAGGAGGAGGAAGGTAATTATAGCTCTGGCCCTTTTATACCAGTTGTGGTGCCGAAAGAGGAAGGAAGCCTGCACGGAGCCCTTTGACGTCAGGCTCCCCTCTCCTCCCCCCCGATGCGTGAATGAGATTCACATGATGAGACCTGAGAGGGAAGAAACTGCAGCTTCTCCCTCACATGCTCCCACAGCTGTTGCCCAGCAACAGGCTCGGCTCCCCCCCCCCACCCACCTACCCATCACGGAAGGAGAGGGAGGGGTCTCTTGGGAAGGCCCAGCCCCTCAGTCAGAGGCTGCAATCTCTCCTCCACCTCCTCCTTTCAGGACCTCTGGGGGGGGGGGGTCTGCACCTGCTCAACAACCCCCCCCCCCTGGAATGGAGGCTGGTGAAAACCAGACAAGGAAACTTTGGGGAAGGAGAGATGGATGGCAACCACTCGGAGCTTCTTCGAGCTCTGCAGCTGCCCGGGAAAGGCCCAGCTCTGCTTAGGAAGCCCTGCTTGAGGCCATCAATTAGGGCATTTTTGACAAAACCTGACACAGATCCTTTGGGTATCCGGTTGGGGATGGCGACGGGCAGCCCAACTCCAAAGGGATGGAGCCGTTTTCGTTCCGCTGCCCCCCCCCCCACTCTTGCTTTCCGATGCCCTCCTGGGGAGGCGACCACGCCTCTGGGCCTCTGATGCCCACACTCTTGATGCCCATCCTTAGGACAGGGCCAGGACTGCAGCCAGAGGGTAGTTGGTGAGCAAAATTGCCCTCTCGGCTGGAAAGCATCCAGCCCAGCCTTAGGGGAGGCTGGGGGTCCGTGGGCTTCCCTGGGCCTGAAGGCGGCTGAAGGGAAGCACCGCCCCCCCCCCCCCACCGTGCCAACCGTGGTGATCCTCAGGCAGAGACGGAGAGCCCTTTGCTGCCCCAGAGGCTCAGGGGTGTCGTCATGCTCCTTTCCTCAGCCCAGCTGGCGAGCCACCCCCCCTTACAAGAAAACAGCTGCACCAAGGGATGGGGGGTGGCCGGCCTATGTTTTGCTGACCCTGGAAAGCAGAAGCAGCGACGGCTGTCTCAGGAACAGTTTGTTCTTTCTGATTTCCGCTTTCTAGGTGTTTGTTAACTACGAAGAAACTGTGGCTAATCCTGGCACAGAGCCAGCCCCCCCCTCCCCACCCACATTGCATTGGTTGAGGCAAAGCCCAAGATCAACACCACAAAAATCTGGCCCACACCGTTTCTCATTGTTTTGCGTGCCTCTACGGCTATAAAGATGCATCGGAATCAGGCGAAATCCCCACCTCAGTGCAGACACCCCTTGATCTCCCCACCCCCCCAGGCTCAGTGAATCCACCTTGTCTTCCAAGCGTTAGAAGCCAAATAAAGGGCTAAAAAAAAGAAGAAATCTTCAAGGCATTTTAGGTTTAAATTCAAGGTCCAAAATTAAGAGTATCAGAGGAAAAAAACAGAAAGGAATAACATCTTTGTTTGAACGTATGATATACAAGGACAATAATGAACATAAGCACACGCGATACTTGATTGGTGGGATTATGCATAATTGAAAACAGTGATATACAAATATAAATGGTTGGTAAATCTCACATCGGGATCTGCGATTATATCAAGGTATACTGTTATTAAACAGACAATCAAGAATGTCAGGGAATTAATTTTTTTTAATTGAAAATTTTGGAAAAAAAACTTTTACAAATGTTTACTTCCCTCCCCCACCCTCCCCACCCAAACCCCACCCCCCCAATCTCCCCCCCCCCCGACTTCCCAGAACCAATACAGGGTATAAATCTTTAACAAAGATATTCTAAAATAAAACTTAAAGAAAGTTAGTATCATCTTTCATTTGAACTTTAACTCCTCTTTGCTAGGCTAGCTCTAAACAGATTATATCGTTCCTTGTTTCTTCAGTCGTAAACTATCTGGAATTTCTTAGTCCCGTATTTATTTTGAGTATAGTCAATATTAATTGTAATTGAATACACATTGTACAATGAAAGGGAGGTATTTAGTTATATTAGATGAAAAATCTGTGATTGTAAATGTAACTGAGAATATGGATGCAAAAACACTTGTAGCCAAACGACACGCTGTATGTAATGGATGAGATCATTTTTTTAAATAGTTTTTTTTTTATGTTTAAAAAAAAAAAACAGATTGCAAAAAAAGAGGAAGCAGCCAAATAAACCGTGTGAAAAGGTGGATGCAAATCCTCCTCCTAATCTCCACAAACAAGGCTGAGTGATTAATTACAGTCACAACATTGCAACATCTGGCTGCTTTCTTTGGCTTCTTGAAAATAACAGTTCCAGAGTGCCGCTTGCAAGGTCAGAGCCCTTCTCTTATCACCACGCTTGCCAAATATTATCCACCTGGCTTCAAAGCCACCAAAGCCCATCTCAGCCACTGTCGGTGTGTGTGTGTGTGGGGGGGGGTTGCCCATCCTGCAGAGGTGCCAGCTATGCTCCAGACGGCAACCCCAGGGAGCAGGCAGAGAGGCTGCCTGGCAAGGAAGCCGCAGATAAACAAGACCCTCAGCAGTTATATAATGAGGCCATGACGTCCTGAACACGATGTTCAGAAAGAGTCTTATCGGCAAACCGCAGGAAGCCCGAGAGAGAAGGGAGCCACCAATTAGCAGGCTGCCGAGGCAGAACAGAGCTGGCTCCCTTTTGCTGGCTCTTCCCTCCCCACAACTTCACGCCATAAGTTCTAGATTAAGGAGGGCTCCCACAGGAACCCTGCAGACGGGGTGCAACCCCTAAACAGCCATTGCTGGGCATCCGGCGCTTCCTTTAAGCCAGTTCTAGCACCAGCAAAGTGGTTTGCCCTGGAAGCCGTACCGGGGGGGGGGGGCAGCCTTTCTCTACATTACCCTTTCTTCTTTTCCCTCCTCATCCCAGGGAGAAGGGGGGGGGAGATTAAGAACCAGAAAAGAAAGTCTGGGAAAGGCTTCCAGCCTCCCTTCGGCTCTTCCCCTCTGCCCCAGTCCCAGCTCCATCTGGAAGAAGAAAGGGCATCCTGTGGGCTGGCACTGGGGCAGCTGGCCACCCTTGAGAGACTGGCAAGCAATGGGCTGCTCTCAGAGAGCCAAGCTTTGAGGAGAAAGGGGGCAAGGCTGCACCCCAAGAAGGCTTCCCTGGTGTGGGAGAGCTCTGGATGGGGTGCCTCCTTTAAAGCGGCTGAATGCTCTCCAGGCGGAAAGAAAACAGAAACGCCGAGCCAGAATTGCCTGGGGTCGTTGCGGCTAAACTAATATTCTGGCTTCGGTGCCTTTAAAAAAAATTATTTTTTTTTACTGCTTGTGACTTTGTTATTATAGCTTGCTATTCCTGCCCGCCCCATGGCAGAGTAAAATATTTGGGAAAATGAATCAGCGGCGTTCTTGACAGCTGTTCACACACTCCAAAACTGGAAGATTTCCTGGGCTAAAGAGGAAAAAAACATTCCTCCAGCGCACCCCCCCCTCCCCAGGCTCAATCCCAAACTCCTCTCCAGCCTCAAAGGAACAAGGGAGGAGGGGAGATACACACTTTAGAGAAGACCCCAGACCCTTTATGAAGCCACCTTTTTCTTCCTCCAGGCTGCCCTCTGAGACCCAGCTGCAGAAGGCACCGCCCAGCACCACCAACCGGGGAATCCCCTGCCCAGTAGCGGGAGAAGGGCACCCCCTGCTGGTCACCTTCCTCACCCCTCAGGCCCCCTCCCGGCTTCGTGGGGGGGGGGCTTCCTTCCCACCCTCCCAAAGCTTAGGGTGGGGCTGCCAGTTGAGAGCCAGCAAGGAGCACCTGGCAAAGCTGGGACAGCCTTTCCCAGGTACCCCCACTGAGGTTTCTCCAGGGGCTGCAGGAGGGGGCTACGAGACCCTCTCCACCGTGCCCCCTTAGAAATCTCATCCCCGAGGAATGCAGGAAGAGACTGCCAGGCTTAGAGGAAGCCACCTGCATTGCGTGGTTTCAGCCCCTCTCCCTCCGCCTCGGCCAAGGAAGATGGCACTTGAGGAGGAGGTAAGGGGTAACAACTGCAGGTCTCCCAGAAGGGGTTATTCTGGAGGAGCCCAAGGGCCTTCCAGCTGGCACCCAGGGAGAAAAGGCCAGAAGCTTCGGCCCTGCCTCCTTGCCCAGCGGGAGGGTCTACCTTGCCCTCCAGCTGCCTGCCCATTCATCCGCAGTGCAAGGCACAGAAAGATGGTCTGCCTGGCTCGTTCTCCATGCCAGTGGAGTTGTAGTAGTAGTTTATTCAGTTTGTATGCCACCCTAATCCCGAGAGACTCAGGGCGGCTAAGAATCAGAAGGGGAAGGGGATACAAATAAGAAAATAAAAGACAAACAATTTAAAAATACAACAACAGTCACAACCTCGGATGGGGCTGGAGATTCAACAGCCCCAGGCCTGCCGGAACAACCAGGTCTTAGTGGCTTTGCGGAAAGCCGGAAGGGTGGTGAGGGTCCGGATCTCAAACGGGGAGATCGTTCCAGAGGGCCAGAGCAGCCACAGAGAAGGCCCTCCCCCGGGGAGTTGCCAGTCGACACTGGCCGGTGGATGGGGGCCTCCAGGCCTGGCAGTAAGTGGCCCTTGGCTTCGATGTTGGCCTGGGGAGCCCAGTTGCCCTCCGGCTGCCAAAGCCCAGAGGCTCCCACACGCCTGTCCCACCGTCTCCCCGTGCAGAAGTGTAGATTCCGGGTGGTACCTCCCTCTCTCTCTCTCCCTCCCTCCCTCCCTCTCTCCCTCCCTCCCTCTCTCTCTCTAGGGGCACTTGAGGGCAGGACTTCTGACTCTCCAGGTGACTCTCCACATTTCCTTCTTCAGTGGGCTCTCTATACCTTCACTGAGGGTGCAGGGACTCGGGGTGGCTGGGCGTGGAGAGCCGCGGGGACAATGTCTGTCAATGCAGGGACCTTCCCCTTGGCTCTGGGAGGCTCCTGCAATCTTTGTTCGATGCATTGTGAAGTTTGCAGAGCCGAGGCTGAGTAAACAGCCTCTTCTCATTCTGTTTATTTGCAGATCCAATGCATCATCAAAGCTTATGTAAGTTCTTCCATTTGGCAAGGGGACAGAGGCAGGATTGGCACAGAAAGTCTAAATTATGACCTCTTTTCTTAGCAATAACAGAGTCTCACATTGTTCGCGAAAGACGATCCGAATTGAAGGCCCAGAAGTGAAAGTCTTGTTTCGCCTGTGAAAAGGGAGGCCACAGCCAATGGGGTGGGTGAGTACATGCCTTTCTATAGGGCTAGATTGCTTTCACCATTGCGGAGGGGGCACCTGGAGTCAGGTGCAGTTCCTGGTGCCCAGTGGGTGACTCTTCACTCCCTGGGGCCCGCTGCAGCCGAGGACAAGTAGTGTCCACTCTGGGGCCTCCCTGGGTGGAAATAGGGGCTGTTTGGGGGCTGTTCCTGGGGTGGGGGAAACATTTGCATCCTTCCCCCCTCCCTGAGCAAGCGCCCTTCAGCCCTCCGCCCCTCTTTGCCCTTTTGGTGAGCAGCAGCAGCACCAAAACAAAGGACTTGCCAGCAGAAGCCGAGAACAAGACGTCCTCCATGCTAACAAGGGACGGGTTGCATAACTTGGCAGCAGCTCCTTGCCAGGATTGCAGCAGCCTTTGGATGGCACCCAGGGGTGGGGCAGGCGCTCCCCGGCCTACAGACTCCCCGAGCCCAGCCAAGGCAGGCACGCGACTCCCTCTGTCCCTCTCAAAATACCCCAAGGGCGCTGCATGGATTGCCACTGTGCCAGGTGCGGAGACCGTTCGGGTCCCTCGACGCACCTGCAAGAGCCAAGGGCTGGGGTGGGGTGCGGGGCGAATGGCCCCGGAAGGAGGCTACAAGGGCTGTTTGGATGCTGGTCCTCCTTGGTCACCCAGCCAGCCACTTTCTGCAGAATGCCCAGGAAGGGTGGCAGGTGGTCAGAGCATGCAAGGGCTGTTTTTCTCCGCTGTCTGTAGCCACTGTGGTTGCTCTGGGCCTCTGGAGAGTGGGGAAAACTCTAGCGCTCTCTCTCTCTCTCTCCCTCCCTCCCTCCGTGTCCGTCCGTCCGACCTTCTTCCTGCAGTTGGAAGGACCATGTCAAAGCCACCTCCATGCCGGTGATGTAGGAGAGAAGGAAACGTCCTTTTCTGTGTCCCAAACACAGTTCTGGTGAACCAACCTTCAGATGAAGCTGGGCTTGGTGGACGCTCCGCGAGGCTCACTCTTCCACACCCTGGCTTTTTCCTTCAGGACTGCCCGACAGCAATCCTGACAAGTGCACTAGGGGTGCCTGGCACCAGGATCTGGGACCGGCCAGGAGACTCATGGCTGAAGGCCATTGCGGCCTGGCATTCTTGAGCTAATGGGACGGGTCAGTCCTACCCAAGGAAGGTGCAGAAGGTGCTACCCGAGGAAGGTGCTTAACCTGGTCTCAAGGATGCGGGGGAGGCGATGCTGAGGAAGGGTCTGCCATCCCTTCACCCACCTCTGCCAATCTTCTCAGATGGGAACAGAGCTCTGCAAAGCCTCACTTTGCGCCAAGACAGGGAATTTGCCAGAGAACGGCTTCCCAGGGACAGTTTCCAAACCGCAAGGCGGGCGGAATGCAGGGGCCTGTTATGTAACCTCTTGAAACGGGACGTGGTCGGGGAGACAAGCCAAGGCTGCAAGCTTGGACCTTGCAGGGTGCTCCACACTCCGCCGCCCCCCCCCCCCCGCCTCCGGAGTCTTCTTACATAACAGCGTGGAACCAAGAACATTTTTCTGTGTTGTCGTCAATTTGTTTTGTACTGGGCCGAGGCACAACCCTCCTCCCTCCCGCCTTCCACTTCCCCTATTTCTGCTTTCCTTGACGTCAGCGCGGGGGTCCCGCCTCTCTGTGCTCCCTGTAGCCTTGGGGAACCCTGAAAGTACCAGAGCTGGAGGAAGTGGCGGAGCACGGAAGAAGGGGCAGCCCGAGGCAGGCTGGGGGGGGGCTATTGCCTGCACCTGAGCACTTAAACGCACGGCACCCCTGGTGCAGAAAGAGGGCTCGGGCCTCTGGATGAGGAGGGAGGGAGGGGGGCCTTGCAGTGTAGCCTCTCAGACCGGCGTTCCGACCTTTCCAGGATGGGAAAATCAAAACCAAGGTTACTTTTTAACCCGGTCCATGTGTCCAGTGAGGTCAATAGCTCCCTTGAGGTACTGCCAAAGCTGCAGCCTTCCACTTGGGAGAGAAATGGGTCTGGGGGAAAAGCACCTGCTTCTGGACCACCGTCTCTTTCCAGGGGTCTGTCTCATGACTGAACCCCTTTCTGGAGGCAGAGCCAACAGTAGAAGTTGTCTCCCCTTTACCCAATCACTTCCAGAGGTGCCTTTGCTGTGCATCAACTTCCCCTTTGCAGCTCTACTGTAACCTCAGAGCGGGGTGTGTGTGTGTCTTGTGATGTGTGTGTGTCCCTGAGCCTTAAGGCACCCCTAAATCTCCTGCAGCCCTGGACGTGGCACACAAGGCTTCAGCTGCATTTCAGAAAGTGCCCATGGGGGTGAAAGGTCAAGGGGCCCGAGGTCCGTCAATGAGAGTCTAGAGCTGCCCTTCTGCCCCTCCCCCCCAGAGGAGGCGGAGCTCTTCTTCTGCCCACTTACACACCGCCATTGGGGGGGGGGGGAGATGCTGACAAATGTGCAGTCTTGCCCGCTTGCATCCCGGAGAGTGCTGGGTTTGAGAAGCAACCGGTTATCAAAACAGCCACCATTCATAATTTGCTGTGAGGTTCTGAGACCCACCTATAAGGAGCACCGTGTGCCCACCGGACACTTCGGGCAGGTTACTAAAATGAGTTCAGTCCCCGACTGCCACAACAGCTCACCCCCAAAGACCCTTCCCCATGTATACAGGGCTTGACATGACCAGCACGCCCCCCCCCCCTCATCCACCAGAGGCCGCATGCAGAGGGAGGAGCCTTTTCTGAACGTTTCTCACTTCCTGGGTTTGCGTATTGCAGTCTTTGGAGTCCTCCTGCCGGCCGGCCTGGGAGTGAACAGAATGCACCCAGGCTCCTTGGCGGGACCGACACACACACACACACACACACACCAGGGAGCATCTGGAAACCCTCCTCCTGGGCTGCCGCCTGGTTTGCAGGGATTCCCTCATACGGCAAGCGGGTAGCAGCGTCGTCCCCTGGCAGAAGGCCTCCAGCTCCCGGACTCCGAGCATGAAGCCAGGGGTGGGGAAGACAGGCAGCTGCATGACTCTCTGGGGAGCAGTGGGTCAGCTCCGGTCACTTGGGTGGGTAGTCCCAGTCTGACCCTCCTGCCTGAGGCCTTCCCCACCAACCAGCAGAGTGGCCACTAGCAGGTGACAATGGTGGCCCAAAACTGGCTGTCGCCATTGGGAAGAGCACCTCTCTGGGTTTTGTTCCTGGCCACTGGCTGACCAAGCCAAGGACAGGGTTTGGGGTGCCCAACTTTGACAATGGGGAAAGAAGGGGGCCACAGAAAGCACCTTCTTGATACTTGTGACCCCCAAACCTGCTGCTTCCACCCTGGGTGGCTGGCATCCCTCTCCTGCACATCAGAAGAGGATTCACTTGGCAGCTACAGAGAAAGGTGGGGAGGGTCCTCTTTTAGTCCCCTCCCTGGCCTTGCCGCTGAACCAGCTGAGGGGGGGGGAGGAGTGTGGCGGTGTCATAGTCATTCTTATGATGCAGGCTACCCTGGCACCCTGGCCTGACTTCAGCCATGCCCTGGAAGCCAAGGCCAGGCTGGTGGCTGAGTATCCCCTGCTCCTGGCCCGCTCGTCCTCCGGCCATGGGTAAAGGGAGGGGTCGGCCCGGGGGTCACGGGCAGAGGGGCCTCGGTGGGGCAGCATGGAACAGTACGAGCCCATCCTCAGCATCGGCCAGGGCTCCAGCGCCGAGGTCTTCTTGATGAGGAACGCCAGCACGAAGAAGCTCTTTGCCGTCAAGAAGGTCAAGACGGTTCCCGGGAAGCGGCTGCGCAGCAAGGAGGCCATCCTGCAGGAAGTGGCCATCTTGCGGCAGCTGCAGCACCCCCATGTGGTGGCCTGCCATGGCCACTTCCTGGACACCGAGGAGGCGCATGTTTTCATCGTGCAAGAGTACTGCGACGGGGGCTCCCTCGACCAGCATATCCAGAAAGGGGGTCCCTTTCCCGAGAGCGTCATCATGCGGTGGTTTGTGCAGCTGGCCCTGGCGGTGCAGTACATCCACACCCTGAGGATCTTGCACAGGGACATCAAAGCCTCCAACGTCTTCCTCACCCAGACCTGCATCCTCAAACTGGGGGATTTCGGCATCTCCAGGGTGATGGACGGCACCCTGGAACTAGCCAGCACCTTTGTGGGCACGCCCTATTACCTCAGCCCCGAGCTCTGCCGGGACCTTCCCTACAGTTCCAAGGCAGACGTCTGGGCCCTGGGCTGTGTCCTCTTTGAGATGTGTGCCCTGCAGCCCCCCTTCCAGGCCTTCAGCATGATCAGCCTGTTCCATAAGATAGTGAACTCCAGCCCCAGCCCCGTCCCGCCCAGCTACCCGGCCCCCCTGCACAGCCTCATCCAGAGCATCCTGCAGAAGGACCCCACAGTCCGGCCCAGTGCCAGCACCATCCTCACCTTCCCCTACGTCCAGCAGCACCTCAGCCTTTACTTCCTCAACCGGGAGCCTCGGCTCCCCCGCCAGCTGCCGCCAGAAGCCCCTCCCGAAGGAGAGGGGGCTAAGCCCAGTCTGCTCAAGGCCGCCCCAGAGGGCTCCCTGGCCCCCTTGAGTGGTGCAGCCGAGGCGCCCGGCTCTACCTGGCGCCCCTCCCTGCAGCGCGCCTGGACCCTTGCAGACAGCCCGAGTGTCTATAGCAGCGCTTCGCAATACTCGGCCGACTTTGAGGACACAAGCACTTCTTCCATCGGCAGCAGCTCAGATGCAGATTTCCCCGTCAACACCGAGGCAACCGAAACCTGTAAGCCTACTTCGCCAGACACAAAGGCTCCGGCCTTATAAGGGTGCTGAAAGACTGTTCCCAGATCCCTTTGCCACCCTAGAAGAGCACGGCTTGCCTGCCTAGTTTGCAGTAAAGCGTGCCCGCGTGCCCACTGTTGCTAAGTTTATTGCAACAGTGAACCTGAAATGCCAGCATCCGTGGGAGAACCTATAAAACATACGGTGAATTTAGTGCAGGCTAGAAAGTCCCTCTACCCCAACAGCCAGTTTCTCAATAACGTGGGAGGCCAAAGGTGGCAGTTTGGCATCCTTGAGAAGGCGTTGCCCACAGATGATGCCAGTCTCCTTCTCACCTCCTGCCCTCCCCCTCGATGCTTGCCCCTCTGCAAGCAGGAGCATGTGGAGCCTCCCTCCCCTTACTGAACCAGGTCTCCCCGTGCAGCAGGGGGCTGGATCAGGCTTCAGGAAGCCATTGGCACCCTTCTTACTTTGCTCTTTGAATCCTGCTCAAAGCCAAAGCCTTTCTTAAAGCGCGCCAGACTCTGGGCTGGAAAAGGCTCCAGAGAACGAAGGGCCTTTCCCAGCCCAGAACAACCCACTTCCTTTTCCTCCTCGCAGCTTCTGAGGACAACTGGGAGGCCCGGGACTTTGAGGACTCGGAGGAGGCCGCCCTGGCCGATGCGGTGGACACGCTTGAATGGGCCATGCAAGACAGTAAGTCCTCTTCGGCCACTGGGAGCCTGCAGAAGGCACATGGGTGGGGCCGCTCTGCTCCACAGCTTCTATGACTCGCTTCAGCTCCGCTTGCCTGACCCACCAAGGGGAGCCTCTGGGAAGCCCCCCCCCTCCTCTGGCAACAGGGGCACCGCCAGGCTTCCCTTGGCAGCAGCACGGGGCACCTTGCTATTTCTTCTGGGGCTTGCTTGGACTCCTTAGTCTGGCCTACAACTCTGGCGGGCTCCTATCCACCCAAGAATTAAGCAGAGCAGAGCGAGTGCTAAGCAGCACGCAGCGCGTTAGCTCGAGAGGGTCATTTGTTAATTCAAGGTTGGGCTGCAAGAATCACTGGGCCTGTGATGGCGAACCTATGGCACACATGTCAGAGGTGGCACACACAGCTCTCTCTGTGGGCACCTGCATCGTCACTAGCTGGTCTTCACAGGTGCTGGAAAACAGCCCCCAAAACAGCCAAAAAACCAGGTCGTTTTTCAAGCTGTTTTCAGAGCGCTTTTCGGGCCATTTTTCCGGCTGTTTTGGGGCAGTTTTCTGGGGTGTTTTTTAGGGCATTTTCAGGGTCAAAAATGGCCTGAAAACAGCCCAAAAAGCAGGCATGCATGCGCCAGCCAGCAGGTCTTCGGGGAACCGGCACCCCTGTGTGCACACGCATGTCCCAGTTTGGGCACTTGGTGCCGAAAAGGTTTGCCATCCCTGCACTAGGGAACACTGTTTGATGCTAACACAGCCATTCGGTTGGCCAAGAGAACCTGCTGCTTTCTGTTACCGTTGCAGCCTCTGAAACTGCTTCCTTGCCAGCCCCCTCCCTCCATTTTGGCCTCCCTCTGCAAACAACCCCGTCCTTACCTGGCCCAGGTTGCTACTGGTTCCCCCTTCCCCAGAGTTCCCTAGAGCAGTGTTTCCCAACCTTGGCCACTTGAAGATATCCGGACTTCAACTCCCAGAATTCCCCAGCCAGCATTCGCTGGCTGGGGAATTCTGGGAGTTGAAGTCCGGACATCTTCAAGTGGCCAAGGTTGGGAAACACTGCCCTAGAGAACCCTGACTGACCCCGCTGGAGCTCTTCTGACCCAACTCACAGTGGCCAAAGGGAAGCGCCTGGCCCCTCCCTCCCACCCCTGTGGAGGGTTCGGATGAGGCGCTCAGCTGCCCCTCCCCCAAACCAAGCCTTCTGGTGTTGCCCATTTTCAGATGACAGCGACTTTGGTGGAAGCGACTCCGGCAGCTTCGGCTCCAAGGACTCGGAGCGCCTGTCAGGTTGGGAGGATTTCGAGGACACGCAGGTCGGCCGTTTGCTGCGAAGCCTAGATCTGGAACAGGGAGAGGGCAGCGCCGGATGCCAACCAAAGCGAACGTAAGGGGGCTGCGGCCATCCCCGCTCACCCTGGAAAATCAGTGAAGGCAGGATATTCTGGTCCACCTTCCCAAGCTATCACCTGTAGCTCCCCTCCCAAAAAAAAGCTCAGCTCAGAGGTTTTTTTGCACTGCAGCACCAGCGCTGCAGTTGTTCTATTCCCAGAACCAAGATCCGTTTTTGTAAAAAGATTTTATAAAGAACTGCCAGAAAGAGCTGACCCAGTAAACGTGCAAGACCTGCTAAGGAAAAAAAACCACTGTAACCAACTGCAACCTCTTCAATTAAGTGCCTCCTCCTCCTTCTCCTCCTCATTCCTCCGATGCTTTCGGAATATTCCCTTCACATGCATATACACGTGTTCATAAAACCTACAGACGTGTCTGACTGTTTCTTTCATGAACAGAGAGAACAGATGGTGGCTTAGACTCCCCTCCCTCTTGTGGGCATAGGAAGAAAATGCCCCAGGTGGAGTAGCAATAGCAGTTAGACTTATATACCGCTTCATAGGGCTTTCAGCCCTCTCTAAGCGGTTTATAGAGTCAGCATATCGCCCCCACAGTCTGGGTCCTCATTTTACCCACCTCGGAAGGATGGAAGGCTGAGTCAACCTTGAGCCGGTGAGATTTGAACCACTGAGCTGCAGCTAACAGTCAGCTGAAGTGGCTGCAGTACTGCACTCTAACCACTGCGCCACCTCGGCTCTCCTAAGGGTAATTCCCCTTAGGGACATAAATATTTAACTGAAAACTCATCTCTGCCAGAATTGGCCCCTAACCCAAGAGAAATGAGGACTGGAGCCTCGTGAAATCCCCTGCTCCCCTTGCCCATCCTGTTTCCTACTGCAGAACCACGCAAAGGGCCTAGGACAGCCAAGGAGAGGGAAGCCGAGAGAGAAGTATGGAAAAGGTTTATTTATCAAACCGGAAATCAGTCTCGATCGGAAGGGCTCAACCGCTGCTCTGTTTAGCTGCCAGCCTCTTGTCTCTCTCTTCCGCGATAGTCAGGCGGATTCCTTTTCCACGTGGCAGAGAGATCCAAGGCTTGTTGCCCTGAAGTTCGAAAGAGAAAGTACATTAGGGAGAAACACGTTGCGCATGAGCCATTCCTGGGGATGCTAGAAGCAAAGCATCTTAACTTCCTTCCGAACCGTAACGATCTGGTTGCTTGAGAGGTGGTGGTCAGTAGTTTTGGGCCCAACTGAAGGGATTCTAGACATTCCAGAAAGCCACGATCCAATTCCAGCTCTGCAAGATTAATCTCTGGAAAGCCACTGGGCCACCCCCCAGAATAGCCAGATCAGCATGGATCAGAAGCGGAGGCTTCCGGTGCTCCTCAGATTAAGCACCCTTAATAGAACTGAATTTGAGGGCTGCAATCTAACAAACTGAGAAAGCAAATTATTGATATGGGGGGGGGGGGGGAGAAATCAAACTGACAACTCTCACCATATGGACTAACACTAGTTCAAGATCTAGCCCTAGAAGCAGTTTTACCTAACTAATCGCAGTTGCCACTCGTGCTCCCATCTGTGAACACTTGTGCGCCGACTCATTTTTCTAAAACTAGTTCTCGCTTTCATTGCAAAAAGATTCGAGCAATCTTTCTTTTAAGGACGTTTGAAACATTCGGGATATTTAGGCTTTCATTTTCAAAGGTGTACTGAATTAGTTTTATGGTTTCTGAACCGATTTAAGAATTTGAGAATTTATCAATAAAAATTCAGAAATAGCAATAGCACTAGACTTATATACCGCTTCATAGGGCTTTCAGCCCTCTCTAAGCGGTTTACAGAGAGTCAGCATATTGCCCCCAACAATCCGGGTCCTCATTTTACCCACCTCGGAAGGATGGAAGGCTGAGTCAACCCTGAGCCGGTGAGATTTGAACCGCTGAACTGCTGATCTAGCAGTAGCCTGCAGTGCTGCATTTAACCACTGCGCCACCTCGGCTCAATCATAAATCATAAAATTATGACGGTATGATTTCAGAATGTATCCTTTGGCACAAGTTCCCTCTTGGTAGGTAGAAACCAAAGGAGGGGAGGGGGATGGCAGACCCAGGCCCCTTCCCTGCAAGGCAGGAGGGCCGACAATGGCTCTCCTTCGCGTCTCTGCTCCTCAAAAGGAGGTTGGGAGAAGCGCCCGGCCAATTCTCTACCCTGCGCTGCATGTACCCGTTGCCGGCAGCTTACCTTTCCGATCACAAAGATGTTAGACAGTCTGGTGGCAAAGCTATTGCCATTGGCATCCTTGACATGAACCACGTCGAACGAACCGGGATGCCTCTCCCGGTTGGTGATCACACCAATACGCCCCAAGTTAGCTCCTCCGGTCACCATGCACAAGTTGCCTGCAGGTGGGAAAGGAAGAAGTTGCCCATACGATCCATCCCTGAGAGACTGCCTCCTGCCGATTACCTCTCTCAGACCAATTAGATCGCACAGGTTGGGTCTCCTCCGGATTCCGTCTGCCAGCCAATGTCGGCTGGCGACTCCCCGGGGGAGGGCCTTCTCTGTTGCAGCTCCGGCCCTCTGGAACGAGCTCCCTGTTGAGATCCGGACCCTTACTACCCTCCCGGCCTTCCGCAAAGCCACCAAGTCCTGGCTGTTCCAGCAGGCTGGGGGGGAGCTGAGAAGCATCTACCTCCACGGAAATTGTGAATGTTGGTTTTGTTTTTAATATGTTGTCTTTGTCTCGTTTCCCCCTTTCCCTTGTCTTTTGTGAGCCGCCCGGAGTCCTCCGGGAGTGGGCGGCATACAAGACAAATAAATAAATAAATCCCAGTTCCCTAATCAAAGGCTAACCCTTGGCCCCAGCATGGCTTTCCAGGAATACCGACCCTATTTCACAAAAACCGCTGCAAAAACCCACCATCTAAAGAGCCGACAATTGTACGATAGACACATGCGCGCCGACAAAATAGTGCCAATTAAAACGCGACGTCAAAATAGCGCCAACAAATTCGTGACGATAAAATCACGACAAAAGCGCAATGACAAGCACAATAAAAATCGAAACATTTTTTAGGGTTAGGGTTATAACGTACATATACGCATCCCACTATGTTAAAGGCCCAGCACACTCACTGGGCTGTCTATAGTTTGTTGATGATGCAATTTTGTCGTCGCGCATTTGTCGTCGCGCTATTGTCGAAAACCAATTAGCGATTTTGTCGGCGCTCATTTCTACGTCGCGGTTTTGTCGGCACGCGTATGTCTATCGCGCATTTTTCGGTGAACCCTAAAGAGCAGGTGTTCTGCTCTCCAGGGCAGGCGCTTCAAGTCACAAACTACACAACCCCTGAAAACAGACCCACAGCAGTCTGAACACCCCACAGTTACGTCACTTAAAACAAACCTGTGTCAAACTTGATGAAGTCTGTAATCTTGCCTGTCTCCAAATCAATCTGGATGGTGTCGTTCACTTTGATGAGGGGATCTGGGTACCGGATTGTTCGGGCATCATGAGTGACAAGGTGAGGAATTCCTTTGGTGCCCACAAAGATTTTTCTAACCTTGCACAGCTTGTACTGGGGAAACCAACCAACAGAGAGAATTACTTGGGTCACATAGGGCTTCTGCCATTTCAAAGCTTTTAAAAGGACAGCAGTCTTCCCCTTCTGTTGATCTCCTGGCCAACTGCCGGGGAGCAGACCCTGCTGCTTAGAGTAGGGGGAGGTGACATGGAGCCCACCAGACGCTTCAGACCACTCTCCCAATCAGGAAGCAGGCTGGAACTGAATGAGGAAGGGGGACTTAAAACGAAAGAAGACACGAGCGAGCAAGGAGTTGATGTAACGTGGTATTCATATGTGCAGATAGTCAAGATATGAGAAAGATGTTGAAACACAGGGATTTTACAAAGGAATAACAGAGTCAGATAAAATCTTAACAGAAACACGAGAAAAAGCTAATAAAGAAATTGTATAGCTACTTATTGGGTATAACACAGGAAGAGGAACAAGAGATAATGATAGCATGGGAATGGTTATGCAATAGAACTAGATAAATGGCAGGAACTGTGGGTTAGAAATTACAAATTAACAATGTCAGCTGCATATAAAGAGAACTTGTATAAGGTGTTTTACAGATGGCATCTACCATTGGCGAAGTTGGCGAAATTGTTTAAGGACAAATCAGCTAAATGTTGGAAATGCTTCCAGATATCTGAATCTTATTATCATATATGATGGACATGTGGAAAAGCAAAAAAGTATTGGATAAAAATCAACACATAGTTGGAAGAGATGACACAACAATGTATTGAACTGAAACCAGAAATATTTCTGCTAGGAATTTTGCCTGAAATTTATAATAAAGAGAATGCATATTTGATAATTATTCATGTATTAACCGCAGCTAGAATTGTATTTGCACAACACTGGAAAAGTGGAGAAATTCCAATTGATGAAACGGGTGGTAAGAAAAATATTAGAACGTGCAGAAATGAACAGATTAACATTAGCAGTTAGAGAGAGAAAAACTGAATATTATGTGATATGGGAGGTATTTTATCAATGGCTAGAGAATAAAAAAGGAGTTTGGAAATGAAGATCAAAGAGAAAGTAAAAATATATTAAGATAAAGATGTAAACAAAAAGGAAATTTGTTAGTAAACATACAAACATATATAACATGAGAATAAGGATGTTTAAGTTTAAAATGTATTGTTATTAAGGCATCAAGAAGAAAACGGAGAGCATGATGTTTAAATGTGTAATATACTATAATATTAAGCTTAGTGAAATAATGTTATATGAATGTGAATGAGATGGAAAACCCTAACCCTCCAATTGTATCGGCTGGGAAGCATCACCTCAGTCTATCTATCCAGGGACTCAAGGTCTAGCAGTGTTTCTCAACCTTGGCAACTTGAAGATGTCCGGACTTCAACTCCCAGAATCCCCCAGCCAGCATTTGCTGGCTGGGGAATTCTGGGAGTTGAAGTCCAGACATCTTCAAGTTGCCACAGTTGAGAAACACTGGTCTAGCATGAAAAAACATTTCTGAGGACGGTCCCACCCCAGATCCTCTCAGCATTCAGAGCAGGAACCTGGCGAGATGCACTCCAGGAAATGAAGGGACTTTCCCCCCACCCATCTGGTATCCAGAAAGTTCAGAGGTCAATTTTAGTCAGCACCCTCCAAAAACAGGACTCAAATAAGGGAACAACGATTTGCTAAGTCTGACAAAAGACACCCGGGAGCAACAACGTCAGTTTCAGGGCACGTTTGCTCTGACCGATATTCATCCAGTTTCTTAAGTCAAGGAATATAATTCTGCCTGATACTGGTTGCCTGGCAGGCTTACCTTGGCTTCTTCCGGCGTGATACGGTGAACGGCAAAGCGTCCCTTGGTGTCATACACGAGGCGGAAGTGCTCAGCTGTTTTTTCAATGCTGATCACATCTGATAAGGAATCAAGCCAAAAAACAAAGGCATTGGGAGACACGTCCTTGGCTTCCAAAGGAGGCGAAACACATGGCTTTGCCACTGCACGGTTTTGTCTTTTGATGTGTTGGTTCTTCAGATCTCAGGAGAGGCTTTGACTCTTCTGAGATCTAAAGAGTGAAACGTGGCATACCTCAAAGACAAAACACCCAGAGAAAGAGGCCAAAGCAAGTCAGATGCCACCTGGGGAAAACTGGAAGCAAGTGAGGGCGACTGCATAATGGAGATGGGCCAGTGGGTAGAGTGCAGTACTGCAGGCCACTTCAGCTGACTGCTATCTGCAGTTCAGCGGTTCAAATCTCACCGGCTCAGGGTTGACTCAGCCTTCCATCCTTCCGAGGTGGGTAAAATGAGGACCCGGATTGTTGTTGGGGGCGATATGCTGACTCTGTAAACCGCTTAGAGAGGGCTGAAAGCCCTATGAAGTGGTATATAAGTCTAACTGCTATTGCTATTGCTACCCAGAAACTGAGTCTAGTTTATGGAAGTCGACATCTAAGAACTAGGCTGGAGAAGGTAAGCTGTTACTTACTGCTAGATAAATTATTTGTGGAATGGACTATCAAAGCATTCTATTAGAATTAAAGAACAGAATACGTTTCCTGGATGAGCAGCAACCTTAAGGAAATATCAAAATGTCACTTCTCCCTTTTCTTTTCTAGCAGATTTTTATTATTATTATTTCCCTTCTACAACACCTTACAGTCATTACATCAACATTATTAGGTCATCGTACCTGTACACATATATAATATTTCGCTTCTATATTTACACACCTTTATACACAGTTCTATATATATTTATATATATCGTTTTTGGCTTAATTTTATTCTGTTTTGCAGCCATTTGTACCACTTGTTCCAAATTTCATAATATTCCGACTCTCCTTTATCTTTTAATTTCAGTGTTAATTTGTCCATCTCTGCACAATCCAAAGGTTTTTTTTAATCACTAATTCATCCGAGGGGGTATTATTTTGTTTCCAGCATTGGGCAAATGCTATTCTAGCTGTAGTTAGCAGATGTGTTAATATGTACTTAATTTCCTTTGTATATTTCCCTTTACTAATCTACAGATTGCCCTCCCCAGTCCAGCCCAAACTTAACTTTCACTACTAACCCATGAATCCGGCCGGATAGGTAATATCTGTGCGCACTTTGCCATCAATCTTGATAAACCGCTGCATGCAGATTTTCTTGACCTCATCCCCAGTCAGGGCATACTTAAGCCTATTCCTGAGAAAAATGATAAGTGGGAGGCATTCCCTCAGTTTGTGGGGTCCTGTCGATGGACGGGGTGCCTGTAAATACAAAGACAGTGGAAAGTCTCTCTCTCACACACACATACCACAATATCCCCATCAATCCCCCTTCAGGGCACAGGAAAGACGTCAAGGCATCCACAGGGCAGGGATGCTCTCCTTCTCTCCCCCTCCCTCTCTTCTCCTCCTCTCCCTTTCTCAATATCAATCGCAGGCAGCTTTTTGTGGGAAAAGCCCATAGGCTCCTTTCCTCCCATTCAGTGCATGCCACACTCAAAGCTGCGGCATTTATCTTAACAAGAACGCACCAAAGTTGTGGTTTGGAGCAAGAATGCAAGAAGGGCCGCTGCAGCAGAAGGCCTCTAGCACAACCGCATCTCTGCAAGGGGTTCAAAGCTTGGGAGCTCCACCCGACCAAGCCCAAGCGGCCCCCCTTCAGGCCACGTTAAGGGGAACCATTCCCCACCCCCGCATCCCCAAGGCAGCGTGCTTGACCGGCCGAGCTTACAAAGACTCCCGTCAGCTTGTCCAGCATCCAGTGCTTCGGAGCGGCCACCCGCTTCAGGTGCTTCTTGGGTCCACGAGCCTGCAAGAACCGCGCAAAGCAGCCGTTACACAGATGGTCTAGGAAGGCAAGCGAGACCCATCCCCGCGTTGGCCCCGGAGCTGCGGCGGCCCAGCCCGGATTCCTGGCCTGGAGCAGGCCGAGTGCGGGAGCGACCCGGCCCCTCCGTTCGCATCTTCCGAAGCCGGCCTTCCTTGGGACCAGAAGGGCGCTTTGCTGCCAAAAAGCGGCCACGCGGTGCCCCGCCGGGCTGCCGGTCCTCCTGCCGCCAACCGGGGCGCTCCGCTCAAATTAGGCCGACGGATGGCGAGGGATTCCGGGAGGCGCGAGCCAAGAGCCGCGTACTCACCATGGCCGCGTTCCGCTGAGAAAGGGCCGCCGCTTCCACCCCCCCGGCCGGATATCCTGCCTGAAGTACGGCGGCTCTGCGCGTCCAGAAAGTCTCGCGGGCGACAGCGAGCAGCTCCCCCTAGCCGCCACGATGGTTCTTACTCGGAGAGAAGACGCTCTCCGTCACCCGCCCACGGAGCGCAGCTCCGCATAGCCTCCGAAGTCAGAGCACGCATGCGCATGCGAAATGCAATTTTCCACCCTGTCACTCCCATCAAGTGCAATCTTTTTTTAAAAGAGTTTTAATAAATTTTACAAATATTTTCCCTTCCCCTTTCCTCCCTCCCCCACAATCCTGCCCCCCCTCCAACCCTCCCTCCCTCCCAACCTCCCAGAGCAAAATACAGGGTATAAACATTTAACAATCATACACTAACATAAGCTAACTAACTTTAGCATCCTACCTCCCTCTTGCACTTTAACTTTTATTAAGCTAACTTTAAATAAATTGTAACATTCCTTGTTGAGTGCAATCTTGAGGCTCACTCAAGAAACCGGTGGGATTCATTGCCATGAACGTATATTATAAATTAATGGGAATTCTTTGTTCTAATCTCCCTTTTTTCTCCTTGGAGATATTATACTACTTTAAAGACTCATTATTAGATAGATAATTATGAATTCAAGGAAATAAGGATTGTTACAAATGAAAGAATATTAATGGTAATTTGAACACATAATGCTCAATGACAGCGAAATATTCAGTTATGTTTAATGCAAAACCAGTGATGTTATTCTTAGTCTTAAGAATTGATGCACAAAAACTTGTAACCAAACGACATGCTTGATGACATGGAGGAAAGTTGTTTTTTTTTTCTTGCTTTGTTTTGTATGTGTCGTTTTGTTTAAAAAGAATAAAAATATATTAAAAAAAAAAGATGGAAAACACTTTTGATGGAGCTTAGTCCAAGGGGAATGCAAGGAACACACACCAGGACAAGAGCCAAAGTCATCCAGTTTTTTTTATTTTATTTCAAGGCAAACAGCTGTTTTTTAAAAAAATGCTGACGGAGAGGAGACTCATCTTGCTGTGCTCCTGCCAGTCCGCGAGGCCCAGGGCCTTCCACTCCTTCCAGAATGAGCTGCCTCTGTAAGGGACGAGGCTGGAAGTCCAGGCTGGGGGACTGGAGGCGGTGGGAGGGGTGTTGCTTTAACACCGTGTTGCTCCAAGCAGCACAAACCACTCCCGGACCGCAGGCTGAGGGACTCGCATTTCCGTGCAGTTTCTCTGCAGATGCTTTGATCGCTGCACCCAGGGGCAGAGGGGCTCTGGGGAGAAGGGAACCCTCTTTTCCACTAAGTCACATGTTTCAGGTGTCCTGCAAAGAGAGAAAATACAAGCCTGTGCCCTGCTGGGCCCCTCGGGGCCCATCCTCCGATTGTCTCCCCCCCCCCCACCAGACGGGAGCAGAGAGGACCCACCTTTCACACAGCTAAGGATCTCTTGGATACGCTGAGGCTCGTTCCTGTCTGGCCGGCAACTGGGAGTGATTTCCAGCACGTAGTCAGGGCCGTATTCCGTGAAGAACTGTGAGAGGGAAGGTCTTTTCTCAAGAGCCAGCCAGGGGTGGCCCATGCATGGCTGGATACCTTGGGCCATCCGCCCACTTCCTCCCTGCATTCCCAGCCTCTGCCTTGAGCAGCGGCGAGTTCCTTCAAACGTCGATCATCGTGGGTGTATTGCAGGGGGTCTCAAGCATTCTCGACTACCCAGAGGTGGGTTCCTACCAGTTCGCACCTATTTCGGTAGAACCGGTTCGTCAAATCTACCGAACCAGTTAGGAGAGGTTCCACCAGAAAGCAGGCGACACCTACAGAAGAGGTTCCAAAATTTTTTGAAACCCACCACTGACACACACACACACACACAGACTCATACAGAGAGAGAAAGAGAAAGAAAGGAAGAAAGAAAAAAAGAAAAAGTGAAAGAGAGATGAAAGAAAAAAAGGAAAAAGGGACAGAGGGACAAAAGGAAGGAAAGAGAGAGAGAGAGAAAACACATGGCCAGTAAGCCACTCCCACCAGGTCACATGGCCTGCAAGCCACTCCCACAAAGGAGGCCACACCCACAGAGTAGGTTCGAAAATTTTTTGAAACCCAGCACTGACACACAAACACACACACACAGAGACTCATACAGAGAGAGAAAGAGAAAGAGAAAGAAAGGAAGAAAGAAAAAAAGAAAGAAAAAGTGAGAGATGAAAGAAAAAAAGGAAAAAGGGACAGAGAGACAAAAGGAAGGAAAGAGAGAGAGAGACAGAGAGAGAGAGACAGAGAGAGAGAGAACACATGGCCAGTAAGCCACTCCTACCAGGTCACATGGCCTGCAAGCCACTCCCACAAAGGAGGCCACATCCACAGAGTAGGTTCGAAAAAAATTTGAAACCCACCACTGCGGACTACCCCAGATAAATAAATCAGAGGCTTATTTTCACAGGGAGTCCAAGATTAAGGGCAGCCTTTTCCCCTGTGCTTGGAGCAGGGGAGGGGCTCGAGACTTACCTCGTGATCGGGAATTTCAGAGGGCAAAGTTTTCCCCAGGATGACTCCAGTCAGGTACGTCCAGCAGCGGGCAGTGTTAGCAAGGTGATAGCCTCCTATCTCCAGGAGGGAACGAGACACCACATAAGGAAGAGGGCAAAGAGAAAAGTGAAGTGAAAAGCACTTGCCCACCACAGCCAATCTGGCCCCATTCAGAAGAGCACGAAGCGTTTTGCGCAGCTGCGCAAGCTGACGGGCTCAGTGACACAAACGAGAGACTTGCAGAGTTGACTCAAGCCACTTCACTAACCCAGAAAGAAACATTGCAGATGATGGGGAACATTGCACTGAGGTCATTTCATTTTTAACTCTATAGAACCTTAAGAACGACTTTAAATTGATAAAAGTTTACTCCTCTGTTATTCTTGTTAGGTATAACTACAGATTGTACAGTTATAGAAACTAATTTGATTCTGAATTTAACAACGGCAGCAAGGCTGTTGGTGGTGCAGTACTGGAAGAAGGAAGATTTGCCAACCATTCAAGAATGGACGTTAAAAGTAACAAACTTATCGGAGATGGCTAAAATATCAGCATATCTCAAGGACCATTCAGATGAGAAATACAAATTGGAATGGAGAAGATGGACTGATTATATTCAAAATAAATATGGGACTAAGAAATTTCAGTTAGCTTATGAATGAACAAACAAGAAATGTTAAAATTTATCTAAAGTTAGCTTTGCAAAAGGGGAGTTAAAGTATAAGCGAAGGTACTTGCTACAGTTAGTTAGTTTATTCTAGTGTATGATTATTAAATGCTTATACCCTGTATATGCTCTGGGAGGTTGGGGGGGAGGGGGGAGGGGATGTGGGATGGGGGGGAGGGAGGGAAAGGGGAAAGTATACAATTGTAAAACTTATTAAAACTTTTAATAAAAAAAAAGAATGACTTTAAATTGTATTTGCAAAAAATTGGAAAAAGGAGAAAATACCAACGCAGGAGGAAATTATCCGAAAAATAATGGAACGTGCGGAAATGAGTAATTTGACATTTGAAATAAGAGAACAAGAAGATGATCGATTTTATAAGGTTTGGGATGTGTTTCACCAATGGTTAGATTAAAAAATCATGGTAGCGGAAAATATTGGACATGTTTTCATGTTTTAAGAATAATAGAATGATATATGCAATACTATAAGGGTTTAGCATTCTTAAACAGATTAGAATGATGTAATGGAATGATGTATGCATGAATTCAATATTTAGAATATTCTATTTAAAATTAAGGAATCATAATTATAGTTGAAGAATTGATGTGTAACAATAAGGTGCTTATGTTTTATCTATTGAAGGATTTGTGATTTGATATCTGTGGTGACCATGGAAAGGACGCACAAAATTTTGTAACCAAACAACACGCTATATGAAGTGGCAAAATGTTGTATATGTTTATGTCTGTCTTATTTTAAAAAATTTAAAAAACTTTTTAAAAAATGACTTTTTAAAAAAAAATCAAGATTTCAGGCTGCCCCAAGGTGAAGCATTTCCCACTACTAGACACACACACACACATGGCCGACCTTTGGGGCTCCGTCCCAATCTACATTTCCCTGTGCCTGCCTGCCTGATGCCACACTTGTATCCTTGCTTGCTTACCTCCCCCCAGGATGAGGGTCGGCAGCTGCCACTGCAGCACGTAAGTCAGGCACTTGCCAATCCCTTCCGGGGTCAGGTTGAACGCACACATGGGGTCGCCGGCAATTGTGTCCGCCCCCAACTGTAGGACTACAGCTTCCGGCCGGAAGGCGGCATGGACGTCCTTCAGCACCCTGCAGAATGAAAGAGGGAGGGAAGCTGCTGGACCCGGCTCTCCTCCCCTGCTGAGGGTCAGCCATCCCTCCCTGCGGACTCCTCCGAGGATCCTTGGCCCTACTGGGGGGGGGGGGGGCGCAGAGCCCAGGGAGGGACAAAGGCATGGGCAGGCAGAGATTCTAGAATACTGGATACTCCATAAGAAACAACACTAAGTGGAACTAGTATTAGAAATAAAACGTAAACAGAGAAAATTATTTGTCGGAAAACATAGAAGTTGGGATTGGCTGAAACGCCACCCCGAAAACCCATCAGAGAAAATAAATAAGGGGCAACAACGGAAAGGAGGTGGGGGGGGGATGAGGAAGGGAAAGGAGAAAAGGTAAAGCAAAGAAAGTAAGGGTGGGGAATTAAGAGTAGGAGAGAGGGTAAGAGAGAGAAGGGAGGAGGAGAGGAAAAAGAGAGGGGAAGAAGAAAGGAGGAAGGAGAGGAGGGAAGAAGGCAGAGAAGGGAAGTTGAGAAGATGGAAGGAGTAAAGTTGTTGCAAAATAAGACGGAGGCACCGGGTGGCCCACAAAGTGATCCAAACTGTATTTTTAATTATAATTATAATAATACATATACATATATATATATATATATATATATATATATATATATATATATATATATATATATATAATGTGTTGTATTTGTGCTGATAAATAAAGGGAGACTAGTATAGATCTATTTCAAGCTATTTAGCTCTCATCAGCTAGCCATACCCTTACTGGGATTAGAACCTGTGCTGTACTGCATCTTAGGCAGATGTGTTAACTATTAAGCCACAAGGTTCTTCTCCTTATCAGCTGAGCCAGGGAAATAGGTATGCATTTAAAGTCACAACCCCTGGTATGCCCAAATATATATATATATTATACATACATACATACATACATACATACATACATACATACATACATATTTAGAGTCACAACCCCTGGTAAGCCCCAATTATGGGAGGAAGCTAACTGCTTCCATCATCTGTCAATCGGCTCGTTAGCACAGGTTCGAATCCCAGTAAGGGTATGGCTAGCTGATGAGAGCTAAAGAGCTTGAAATAGATCTCTACTAGTCTCCCTTTATTTATTTATCAGCACAAATAAAAAACACAGACATATATATATATATAATGATGAATAGATAAATGCTAAATAGCAATTATAAGAATGTATATCTATGAATGAATGTGAAAGGGAAAAAATAAAATAAAAACTTTTTGTAAAAAAAGAAAAAAAATGCCACTAAACATGCCAGCAATTCTGAGAAGGTGAAATTCCACTATGGGCTGCCAAGTGGGACCACTCCAAAAGAGGACCCGGGGGGGGGGGGGAAGCCCCCTACCCTAGCCCCCCCCCCCCGATTTCTCCTGACTGTGAGAGACACCCCCCCCCCCCCCCCGTGGCTATCCAGGAAGCAGGCAAGCCAAGCTGAATCACCAGCTTGGGTTTTTTGGGGGGGTGGGGGGGCAGAGGAGCAGGTGCTTACGCCTCGCAGATCTGATAGTACACCTCGTTCTTGATGCCATCCTGCAGGGGCACGTTGACGCTGTAGTAGCGCCCCTTCCCCATGCCCACTTCGGTCACGTCTCCCGTTCCTGAGCAGGCGGAAAGGCTCCGGTTAGCCCATCGCAATGCAAGGCTGGGTCACCCTTTATCTTTCCCCCATAAAGAAGACGAGCGAGAGGGATCCCGCCAGGCAGAATCCAAGGTGGTTGGGAAGCCGCTTCTTTACCTGGGAAAAATCCAGGTGCAAACTTGTGCAGGGACACCGTCATGACTTTGGAGGTGAAGCTGAAAGCGTCTTCGACACCTGCGCAGAGGGCAAAGAGGAAGATGCTGCTCCTTTGGGCCCAGCTCCGGTCAGAATGCAGCCCCCCAGCAGTGGGGCCTTTTCAGCGAACAATGGCAGGAGGGAGTGGGATGCGACAGCCGTAAAGCGTGACCTCAGGTGAGCCCTCGTCACTTCAAGGCTGGATTACTGTAACGCGCTCTACATGGGGCTGCCCTTGAAGAGTGTTCGAAGACTAGCTAGTCCAGAATGCAGCCGCGCGAGCGATTGTGGGTGCACCTAGGTACACCCACGTTACACCTATCCTCCGCGAGCTGCACTGGCTGCCCATTGGTCTCCGGACACGCTTCAAGGTGCTAGTCGTTACTTTTAAAACCCTACATGGTATCGGACCTGGCTACTTGAGAGACCGCCTCCTGCCAGTCACCTCCCAAAGACCTATTAGATCCCACAGACTAGGCCTCCTCCGGATTCCATCTGGCGGCCAATGTCAGCTGGCGACTCCCCAGGGGAGGGCCTTCTCTGTTGCAGCTCCGGCCCTATGGAACGATCTTCCTGTTGAGATCCGGACCCTTACTACCCTCCCTGCCTTCCGTAAAGCTACTAAGTCCTGGCTGTTCCGGCAGGCCTAGGGCTGTTGAATTATCCAGCCCCACCTGATGTTATGACTGTTGCTGAATTTTTAATTGCTGTTTTTATTCTTGTACCCCCTTCCCTTCTTATTGTTAGCCGCCCTGAGTCTCCCGGGAGTACGGCAAGCTAAATAAACCTAACCTAACCTAAGCCCTGAGAAATCCCAACCTCCACAGACACCGTGTGGCCACGTGTCTCCCCCAACGTCTTTGACCACTGAAGGCCAGCAAAGATCACCAAGGGTGGCCATAACTCCGAGGACTGGTCGTTAAGTACCGCTCGTTCAGGACAGTCGCTGAATGGTTCGTTCGCCAAACGCCGCCGCTGCTACAGGAAGCCCTGGCCTTACAATCGCAAGGGAGCGCAACATTTGTTGCAAAGCGAGGCATTTATTAAGTGAGTTTTGCCTCAGTTGCAACCTTTCTTGCCACAGTTGTTAAGTGAATCACTGCGGTTGTTACATTAGTAACAGGGTGAAGTTGGCTTTCCCATTCACGTGACTCCAGGACACTGCAACCGTCATAAATATGAGTCAGTTGCCAAGGGTGGGAATTTTGATGGCGTGTCCCAGGGGACGATGCAATATTCAGGTGTGAAAAACGGCAACGTCAATTTGTTCAGCAACTTTGGTCACTAAATGAACTGCGGTAAGTCGAGAGTGGGGGGAGGCTTACCGTCCCCGTGATGCAGGTCCAGGTCAACATAGAGGACCCGGTCGAATCTCCGGCGCAGCTGCAAGATCCCCAGCACCGCGTCGTTCAAGTAGCAGAAGCCCGACGCTTCGTCCCTGGAAAGGAGGCGGTGCAGCTCGGCCAGGCTGCTTGGGTGCAGAGGGCGAAGGGCGCGGAGAAAGCGCTCGCCTTGGCACCCCCCTACCCAGCGCCCTGTCCCCCCAGCCCGTACTTCTTGGCGTGGTGCCAGCCGCCGGCCCAGTTGATGGCCACCCGGCTCTTCTCCTCCACCAGGCACCGCGCCGCCGTCAGGGTGGCACCGCCGACGGCCGCTGCGTACTCGAAGATGCCCTTGCTGGTTGGGCAGTCGTAGCCTGCGGGGGAGAGGAAGGAAGGGGGGGCCAAATCAGCGGGGGGAGGGTGGTATTGGGGGGTTTGAGAGGTCTCCGCCCGCCGCTCACCGAGGCCGAATTCGGCGGAGTCCGGGTGGTCCTCGTCGCCGTCCTCGCTGACCTGCCGCAGGTGCTGCAGGTAGGCGTCGGTGTGGAAGGCCGCCATCTCCTCCATGCGGGCGGGGCGCGGCTGGACGACCCTAGGGAGGCAAGGCTCAGGCGGGCGGGGGGGCTCTTCGGCGAGACCCCCGCCCGGGACGCCGCCGCCCGCCCGCCCGCCTACCTCATGTGCTGCAGCAGCGAGTAGGCTTCCACCAGCGCGTGCACCATGCTGGCCTGCGGAGAGACGGCGGCGGCTCAGCTCCTACCCGCGCGGGCAGCGCCCCCCCAACACCCCCACCCGTGCCCCCCCCAGCGCCTCCACCCACGCACCCCCCGCCCCCCAGCCGCTATGCATACCCCTCCACGCACCCGCCTCCCCCCAGCGACCCCCAAGCGCCTCCTCCACGCACCAGCGCCCCCTCCACGCACGCACCCGTCCCCCCAGCCCCCACCCGTTATGCATACCCCTCCACGCCCCCGCCCCCCCAGCGCTTCCCCAGCGTCCCCCCCACGCACGCACCCGTCCCCCCTCCAGCCCCCACGCACACCCCTCCACGCACCCGCCGCGGGACCTTGCAGAGAGCGTCGCATCGCGCCAGGCATTCGGCGCCATACACATAGACCGGCGGGGGCGGCGAGCCGTCCATGAGCGGCCCGGGCCGAGCGAGCCTCGCGACGGGCTTCCTGCTGCCGCGTGGCGCGCCGGGAAATGAAGTCCTGCCTTGCCGGTGAGAGGCGGGTGGGCGGCACTTGCAGAGCGGCCCCTCCCCTCCTCCCTCCCGCGTCTCTGCCAGGCGCGCCCCCTTTCACACACACCCCCTCGCAGGGTCTTCGACCGGCAGCCGAGCCTGAAGCTCCCGTTCGGCCTGCCGAGCCCGCCGCGCAAGGATGAGACTCCCAGACCGGCTGTCACTCCAGCTCAGCGCTTTTATTGAAAGCCCAGCAAGGCGCCGGACATGCAACTCGCCCGCTCCCTCCCTCCTTCCCTCCTTTCGCCCCTCAAAGGGGTTCATCATGGGCAGAAGGAGTGGAGCAAAGCCAAGGGGGTCACTGGCACACACAGCCAAGGCCGCCTCTCTGGTGGGGCTGAAAAGCCCCTGGGGAGACCAATGGGCACAGGATGGCCCAAGCCCCCTCCCAAAGCGGTCATATGTGGCAAAGACCCTCCCCCAAGCACTGAGTGGCCTCCCTGTAGAGCAGTGGTTTCCAAACTTGGCAACTTTTAAGACTTGTGGACTTCAACTCCCAGAATTCTCCAGCCAGCAGAGCTGGCTGGAGAATTCTGAGAGTTGAAGTCCACAAGTCTTAAAAGTTGCCAAGTTTGGAAACCACTGCTGTAGAGAAGGCATCATTCCGTCTGCAATGGAGATGCTCTCCAGGAAAGAGCAAAGCAGCCGTGATTGACAAGAATCTGTCCCTTTCTTCAAGGGAGCTAAGAGGAGCCCCCTCCAAGGGAGAAGACCCCTCCTAAGAAAAGTGTAGGGCTCCTGCTCCAGGTGCAAAGCGAAGGGGGAAGGGGAGGGGGACCCCTTCAGATGGGAAAAGATCTGGGCCAGGACCCCTCCCAGTCCACATCTTGCTTGCTGCAGTTCTTGAAAGCGGGCTGGCTGTGCTGCTGGCTTCCAGGGCGCGGAGCCCAGAGAGAATTGCGCCCCCAATGTGGGCTCTCGGGGCTACTGAGGGATCTGGAAAGTCTTCATTGGGTGGCGCAGCCGCTGCTTGGGAGGAACTCGTGCACGCAGGTGACCACGGCGCGGGAGAGGTACGTCATGCTGCCAAAGCGGCCGCTGGGAGCGCTGTCGTAGAGCAGCCTGCAAATGCCAGTGGCCGAGTCCTTCTCCAGCATCTGGTCGTCGGCTCCCAGGATTTTCTGGTTGCAACGTAAGAGAAGGTTATTGGCCAGAGTCGGGGGGCTAAGCAAGGACACCCCACCCCCACCCCACTCCGGGCAGGGGACAAAAAGCAGCGTGTGTCTGCCAGAGACACACAAACACCCCCCCCCACTCTCTCTGGCTGTGTTTATGTCCCCGTCTGCTCCCGCCGCAGGGGAGGGCAGTGATGGCAACCCTTTTTCCCCTGGGGTGCCAAAAGCATGCACACAAGCACCATCGCACGTGTGAGCGTGCCCACCTCCATAATTTAATGCGCCGGGCCCCCTGTGCATGCACACATCACACACACACAAACCCCACTGCCCTACACGTGCGCACACGGCTTTCTTGGAACCTGGGGAGGGCGAAAACGGCCTACCCCGCCCCCCTGGAAGGGGGAAACGGTTCGTTTTCCGACTTCCAGTGGGCACAGTAGGTCTGTTTTTCAACCTCCCCAGGCTCCAGACGTTTTCTAGGAGCCTGGGAGGGGGGGGAGGGCAAGAAACGGTCCAACACACAAACCCGAAGTTCGGGAATGGATTTCCGGCTTGTGTATTGGGCCGTTTTTTGCCCTCCGGAGACTTCAGGGAAGCCTCCTGAGGGTGAAAAACAGCCGAAAATGAAGGGCCAAAATCAGCTGACAGGGCAACGCCTCACGTGCCACCTGTAGCACACATGCCACAAGTTCGGCGTCACGGGCCCAAGGACTCTGTCCAGCTGCCCAAGCGGGGGGGGGTCAGCTTTCCCTGCTGGATTGTGAGCAGCCCAGCTCCAGAGCCTTTCCTCCCTCAACAGCCCGGCCGCGCAGCCTGGGAAGGCCCAGCAACAAGAGACTCCAACCTGCTCCTGGTAGAACAAATCGTTGGCGACATGCACGATCCTGTCCACCGCTACCAGGCCCCCCAGGCTGGGACCCTCCACATCCGTCAACAGCGTCAGGACCAGGATGGCTTCTACGAAGAGCTGCCGGTACTCAGGCTGAGGGACTCGGTTCAGCACGGACTCCACGTGGACTGCAAACTTGATTTCTCCGGGAGTCATCTAGGGCCAAAGGGAGTCTTCTTTTGAGCCGAGCTGCCCCTCCAATGGGGCTCTTTGTAAGGAGGGACGGAGGGCTCCCGATCGCCACGAGGCAGCCGATCAAAGGCAAGAAGAAGGAAAGGAGTCTTCCTCAGAAGCCAGAAGGGCTTCTCTGGGATTGGGCTAGGAGGAGCAGTGGAGGGAGCCCCTGCAGGCACAATGTTTGGGGAGCAGGAAATCCACCCCCTTTTAAGGATAAAGGGACAGTACAGCCATTACCTCTCTGGTTGTGGAAGAAGGGAGAACAAAGCCTTCGACGGAGAGCCCGTGGCACTGCAGGGGAAGAGGAGAAAGGCAGCAGTCACACTCCGGAGGACCAGGCTGCTGTTCTCACAGCTCCCACAGCTTCTCAGGGGAGCCAGGAGGCCCAGCCTGCAGCCCCAATTATGCCAGCTCCTGCTCATCCTCCGGGGCAGCTGAGAGCGAGCCTGGAGCTGCCCACATGAGCTGCCCAGCCTGCCTGCACCGTCCTAGAGCTCCTTTTATCCACGGCCTCCTTCCTTTGCAGCTTCCACTCAGGTGGCCCAACGGCTGGACAGCCAAGATGGGGAGGGGAGATGCCACTCCATTCACCTTCTGCAGGATCCTCCAGACCTTCTGATAGAATCCCACCGGGACTCTGTTGAGGGCCCCGTCCAGCCGCCGCCGCCGCAGCCACTGCCCTTGGCGACCATCCTTGGTGGAGGAATCCATGGGGGCCTCAGCGGGATATCTTCTGCCTGGAGTCAGGGAGGATCCGGACAACTGTGGAGGAAAAAGCCGGAGGGTTGACTGTGCCCGCAGAAGCGGCCGGTGGCCGAGCAACTCAGGGGGAGAGGACTCGCCTGGGCACGACCCCCTCCGGCTTCCAAAGAATGCAGGGCCCCAGCCCGGAAAGAAAGACCCGTGGCAGCCCCTTGACGAGAGCAGTGGCAGCCACAGCCAGAACACTAGGAGAACATGGCATGAGAGCCACGGCTGGTTCTTCCATCTAAAGCCAAGCACTGAGAAATCTGCAACTTCTCCAGAAATCCCCCTTTGCCAGTCCCGGTGGGGCACACGCTTACCCTCCTGCCTCTGAAAATCTCCCCCCACCCTCCTGCCAGGGCAAGGAAGGCCAGGCAGGAGCAGCCCACCTGTTTGATCTCACTCTTGAGCTTGACGATGCCAGTGCGTTCCGACTTCGTTGCTCCCACAGCCCCGAACTCCCGGATGGAAACGGATGGGGTCAGGGTGGAATCCGTAGACCGCACTGCCGGAACATCAAAGACTCAGAATTCCAGCCGGGGTTCCTGGAACTCCTTCAAGCAGGTGAGCTCAGGTAGCTGGGCTACAAGCCCCCAGGATTCCCGAGCTGGTTGGGCTGGCTCTCTTGCCGTGCACAGAGGACCCCCTCCCCAGGCCCCGCCTGAGGCAAGCAGCTCACCGCTTCTCTCCACACCGAATTCTTTGCCACTGAGGATGTGGTGGAGGAGGTTCTTCATATGGGAAGGGCTGAGGCTCATGAGACTTTCGGAGGCTTCTTCGCCTGAAGCCGAAGGAAGAGGAAAGGAAGAGCTCATCAACCACCTGTCTCCCCCCCCCCCCCTGAAAAGCCCCTGACTTGAACCCACACGCTTCCTCCGAGGCCACGAGTGGTTTCAGGCACAAAAGGAAGCCTCCAATCGGCCCAGCGGTCCTACTCACTTGAGCAGCAGAGCGACTGGGCCAGCTCCATCGCCATCACTTGAATGATCAGCCCAATGCGCAGGCGGAACATCTCCGCAAAGAGGGCCGGCTGCGTCCGGATGTACATGGCGAGGTAGACCATGATCTCCTGCAGAGAGAGGGAGGGGCAGTCCTAAGCAGACCCGGCCACGGCGGGGTAGGGGGGGCTCCCCGCAGAAACTCCGGCCGTTGCTTACCTGTGTCAGGATGAAGAGGTTCATGTTCTTCTCGCAGGCCTCGTCCATCAGCTGGGTCAGCTCCTCGTAGGGCAGGGGGCTGTGGAGGCAGCAGGAGCGGGGATTGTGAGGAGCCCACAGAGGATCCAAGGCCAACCTCCAGGCTGCCAAAAGCAAGACTCCCGCAGCCCGAGCAGGGACCGCTCCCATGGGCAGTGGAGCGAAACACCCGGCCCGCCTCTCCTTCCTGTCCTCTCCTGAATGGCTTGGAAGGAGACCTTGTGCCAGCTATATTCCTTTTGGATCTTTGGCCTGCCACACTTTCTATTATTCTGCTACGCCTTTTCTATTACGGGAAAATGGGAGGGGAGGATTGTACAGAGTTGGATGCTATGTAGCCATAACAAAATTTGTTCTAGAAAACCAAGGTCATCCTTTGTCTCTGCACTTGACCGGAACTGGACGGGTAGAACTGCCAGCATGGTAGTGGGAGATTGGACCATGGGATGGACTTGTGGGTGTGGGGGACAAGATCTTGAGCTTTCAACTGGGTGGGGAAAATCGGGAAGCTTTCAGATTCGGGTTTTCCCAGATGTGCCAACCTGGGAAACTCTCTTAATAAATTGGAACTTTGAGGAATCCTTTGCCTTTCATTCTGATTTCCCTTTTGGATGCTATTTGGAGCCTTGACACCTTGAACACGAGCAGGGCCTGGGGGTCCCTTTGGGGTCAGGAGGCTGCCAGAGCCACTTTGGGAAAGCTTAGCATGGGGGGGAGGCTGACCTACACAAGACTCTGGGAGGGAGAAGCCCACCGCCAACTGCCTCCGACTTCAACCGTTGCATTACATAAGTATAGAATTGTAACAACCGCTATAATGATATACTTCCTTCCTTCCTTTCTCTGTCTGCTTAAGCAATAAAGACGGTAACAATTTAGCCAGAGCCGACAATCAGGCCGGGGACTCACGCAGAGATGGTCTTCTCTCGAGGCTCTGGGGGCAGCCCCACGGTCAGGTGCTTCTGGTGGGACAGGAGGTCTGTGCAGGCCTAGAGAGAGGAGTTGCTCCAGTGGGCAGAAGAAGGGAGAAGGGGGGGCGGAAGGGGCCCAGTCACCCCAGGCTAAGGTCCAGTACCTCGTCCAGGGCCTCCACCTTCTTCTTCAGGATGCCAGAGATGTAGCGGATCAGGGCCCATTGGCGAGTCGCCCCAGCTTTGCCGTAGAGCTCTGCCAGGAGGCCCTTGACGGTGGCCCCACTGGTGCCATGGATCTCCGTGTCCCAGTCGGGACCCCTGAAAGCAGAACTGGAGCTGGTCAGGGAAAGGGGGCATCCAGGGCAGCAGCGGGCACCCAGCTGGCCAGAGCATGGAGAGCAGCACAACGGAACTGGCTGGCTTAACCCTCCCTTCTCCGCAAATCATTACAGGCGCCCCAGGCCGATCCCTTCTGGGGGAGACCCCACAGGGGCAGAGTTTTCCCAGGGTGAGTCTCCCTCCCTGGGGCTGCAGGGTGAAAAGAAGGGAGAGGGCTGCGCCTTGCTCCTACTTGAGGGTGTGGAGGAGATGGAGGCAGCTGGCCTGCTCCTGCAGCGTCTGGCATTCACGGAGCTGGTTCACCAAGGTTCGGCAGTCCACCTTCCCGTTTGCACCCTTGGGGAGGCTCCTCTTGCCAGGGACGACGGGCAGCTGGTGGAGGAAAGACAACAGGGGGGGGCTTGGGAAAAGATGCCTCTTGGGTCAGCCAGCTCATCCCTGGAGTTTACAAGAAAAGCTGCCCCCAAACCAGGAAACCAGGACTGAGAGATGTGGCTGGGGCCCTTGATGCGCCTGGGAGTAGGGGAAGGTACAAACGCCCCCCCGGTCTTCCCCCGACTTGCTAGCAAGCAGCAGGTGGAGGGGGGGGCTCCTGCTACTCTGGGCCACGAAAGCAGCCCAAGGACGAAAAATTTTGGTTATAATGTGGAATTCGCTAAATGGGAAAAACTTTGGATACTTAATCAGAAACTAACAATGGCCACGGCGTATGAAGAAAATCTCTATAAGATGTTCTACAGATGGCATCTCCCCCCAGCACGGCTCTCCCAAAATGTTTAAAAATTTGGCCCCAAATTTTTGGAAGTGCAAAACGACACCAGGCACCTTTTATCATATGTGGTTGGACATGCAGTGAGGCAAAAAAGATATACTGGAAAATGATCCAGTCATAGGGAGCCGAGGTGGCGCAGTGGTTAGGGTGGAGTACTGCAGGCCACTTCAGCTGACTATCTGCAGTTCAGCGGTTCTAATCTCACCGGCTCAAGGTTGACTCAGCCTTCCATCCTTCCGAGGTGGGTGAAATGAGGACCCAGACTGTGGGCGCAATATGCTGACTGTAAACCGCTTAGAGAGGGCTGAAAGCCCTATGAAGCGGTATATAAGTCTAACTGCTATTGCTATTGCTATAGTTGGAAGAAATGGTGGGAGATCAAATTTTGTTCAAACCAGAAATTTTTCTCCTAGGCATAATACCGGAGGTGTATAAGAAAGATGTGTTTTATCTAATTATACATGTTACTAACTGCAGCGTGTTTAACTTATGCGCACAAAGAAAGGGAGGGAAGGAAGGAAGGAAGGAAGGGAAGAAAGAAAGAGTTAGTTAGTTAGTTAGTTAGTTAGTTAGTTAGTTTATTAGACTTGTATGCCGCCCTATTCCCGAGGGGACTCAGGGCGGCTAACAAACTAAAGGGGATAGGGGTAATACAAAAAAGAAAGAAAGAAGCCCAAGGAGAAGAGAGGGAACAACCTTCGGGAGCCTCACCTGGGCCTCCTGGTGTGGGGCAGAACCCAGCAAGTGAGCAGAGGGCTTATCATCCGGCAAAAGTTTGGAAGGGATGTACAGGCTGACATCTGCAAGAGAGACAGAAGCAATGCCCTCCCCTTCAGGGCGTGGCTCTTTGCTGGGCAGAGGGATTGGCCAGCAGGGCTCAGGAGGAGGGCCTTTGGGGCGAGGGACCCTCCCCCAGTGCGTGCTATGCATGGCTATTATCAGAGGTGAATGCTCACTCTCCACTTGCAGCTCCTTCGCCTTCGACATCAGGGAGAGGAGGTCCTGAGTGTTGTGGACGGCGGCACGGAAGCGGTTCAGCCCCCCCTTTTGCGCTGGGGGTGGGAGGCTGGCGTGGGGGGCAGAGCGATGGAGAAGTTGGTCGAGGTACTGGGCAACGTCATCGCAGAAGTCAGCTGCAAGGAGAGGAAAGCCTCAGAGAGGTCCAGAGGAGCAGAACGGCCTGCCCAGAGGCCCTTGGCCAAAGCAGCTCCGGGACAGCCCAAGAAAGGCCAACAAGCAGATGAGCCCCTATTGTGAGGCCTGCAAGGTGGCATCAGCCTGACAAATCCTTGACAAAGCAGGGGAGGAACACCCCCTCAAAGATGGCACAAGACCCACAATAGGGACCTCAGGCCAGCAAACAATCGCAAAGCCATTTTCCACAAGGAAAAACATCTTGCCACACCCCTCCGTGTTGCCAGAGCCCCCCCCCCAAAGAAGTCCGTCTCTCTCCCGCAACCCGTAGGCTGAGAGTGCCAGAGCAATGCTCATGCGTTTCTCCGAGGCTGCCCGGGTGATTCACCGCCCGCGCTGGGCCCTACTCGACACTAACACCCACCCCACCACCTCCCACATGCGGCAGCCAAGAAGTTGAAGCATTTCCCCCCGCCCCCTTGCAGACATGCAGCAATGCAGCATCCATGCCAGTATTCAGAGGTGGTACGGAGGGGGTGACCGCAGGCTGGTTACAGACATTGTTATGATGGTGGTGATGAGTCAGAAGAATCCAGAGGGAAAGCGGAGGGGGAGGAAGGTGTCTGTGGCAGCAGGAGAAGCCAGCGGAGGGATCTGTCAATGTCGGGGGAAGCTCCAGAGGGGAGATGGACGGCAGGTGGTGAGCGTGCCCAGTGCCTGCTTTCCCACCTGGCTTAGGGGCAGCAAAGTCCTGGCAGAGGCCCTTTGATGGCTTCATAGGGAAAGCTGTTTGGAGGTGCGGTTGGTCAGGTGGGAAAAAAAAACTTTCCGGGATGACCAGCAAGTTTTTCATCCTAGACCTGCCTAGCGGCAACATGCTACCTTATCTCGGGGGTGTCCAAATGGGAACTTTTAAGACTTGTGGACTTCAAGTCCCAGAATTCCCCAGCCAGCATAGCTCAATAACTTTAAGACTTGTGGACTTTAACTCCCAGAATTCCTTAGCCAGCATAGCTCAATAACTTTAAGACTTGTGGACTTCAACTCCCAGAATTCCCCAGCCAGCATAGCTTGGGAAAGACTTGTGGACTTCAACTCCCAGAATTCCCCAGCCAGCATAGCTCAATAACTTTAAGACTTGTGGACATCAACTCCCAGAATTCCCCAGCCAGCATAGCTTGGGAACTAAGAATTCTGGGAGTTGAAGTCCACAAGTCTTAAAGTTCCCAAGTTTGGACACCTCTGGATTAGCTGGTTGTGGCCTCTTCTATCCCAGCCCAGGGAGGTCCCGGTTTTACAAGGACCGCGGCCTCCATTGCCTTTGGCTCCCCCAGCTGAGCAGAGGAAGCCCCCCACCACTCCAGTGCTCTCTTCTCAGGGTTCAGCATTGCTGGGGTTCCTCGGGGTGTGTATTTCGGGGGGGGGCATCTTAAGATTTGTTGTGAAACCCCCCTCCCCTTCTCAGAGCCTTCTGGCCTCCCCATACAGGCCAGGAGACAGGGCCCCTACCCAGAAGGGACATTAGCAGGCCGGGTTGGATGTTAATTACCGGGGCTGACAACCGTAGAGTTACGCTCCAGCTAGGAGGCTGTGGTGTTACTGTCTAGATTAAGAGGTCCGGCATTCCTGACCACCGCACACCCGGGTGCAGGAAGCAGGGCGGTCCCGTCTCCTTACCATCTTCTGCCAACTGAAAGCCATGCCTCCAGTCCTCAGGGTCTAAATCCTGGAAGCTCTCAAGGCTGAGCCCATAGTCATCGGCATAAACCTTACCCTCCAGACCGGCATCCATGAAGCTGAGGTGGGTGCGGCACGAAGTGGTGAGAAAGTCAGACAACCTACCAGTCTGGACCCTACAGGGACCAAAGAAGAGGGGTGAAGGACGGGTGGGAAAGCGCCAGAGGGCGCAACCTGAGGCTACCTGAGAGAGACCGCCTCCTGCCATTTACCTCCCAACGACCAATAAGATCACACAGATTGGGCCTCCTCCGGGTGCCGTCGGCCGGGCAATGTCGGTTGGCGGCTCCCCGGGGGAGGGCCTTCTCTGTAGCTGCTCCGGCCCATGGAACGATCTTCCCGTAGAGATCCGGACCCTTACCACTCTTCCGGCCTTCCGTAAAGCTGCTAAGACCTGGCTGTTCCGGCAGGCCTGGGGCTGTTGATTAGTATCCAGCCCCACTCTTAACAGTATGCATGGTGTGAAATTTTAACCATTGTATTCTTATTTTAAATTTTTTATATATGTTTTTGTCTTGCCTGTAAGCCGCCCAGAGTCCCAAGGGAGTGGGCGGCATACAAATGTCAATAAATTCAAATTCAATTCAAACGTCCCCTCCCCGCACCCCGAAGGAGCGTCCTCGGGCTCATTCTCACAAAACTCCCCACGGAAGGAGAGAAGGAGAGAAGAAAGGAGGGAAGGAAGGAGGGAATGTAGGACAGAAGGAAAGGGGGAAGGAAGGAGGAAAGGAAGGAGAGAAGGAGAAAAGAAAGGAGGGAGGGAAGGAAGGAGGGAAGGAAGGAGGGAAGGAGAGAAGGAGGGAAGGGGAAGGAGGGACGGAAGGAAGGAGGGAGGGAGGGAGGGAAGAAGAAGTAGGACCGTTGTAAGATAAGATGGATCTATGGGATGGTAAGAAAGCAATCTTCAAGTATATTGCCAACTGTAGGGAAAAATTGTTATAAATACATATTATTAATAACAATTATGAGATCATATAATTGTGAATGTATATATGAAATTGATTAAATAAATAAATAAATAAAAAAAACTCCCCACGGGCACTTCTGTACCACCCGGAGTATGGAGGGGCAGAGCCACCCCAGGCAGGAAAAGGCACCCGAGCTTACCTTGCCCCTCCAAAATACCCGTCCTGCAACTTCCTCAGCGTAGCCAAGATGGCTGGGTGGAGATGGGCCCCCGTTTCGTCTTCTCAAAGGAGAAAAAAACAGCCGGGGGTTGGCGCCTCTTCAGAGGGAGGCCAGGCAAACTGGGCACCAGCCAGCCTTGCCACCCCCGCCCCCTTCTTCGAAAGCCCACCCTACAAGCAACTCACCGAGCATGGTCTGCGAGATGGGGAAGGTGATGGTGGGCCGTCCCGTCATGCCCCAGCGGCTGCACAGGTAGGAAAGATCCGTCCGCAGCATCTCCACGATCATCTGGTTGTCCAGAGCCAGGTAGAATTGCTGCTGGTCGATAAACTGCAGGGACAAGGCAGGACCAGGGGTGGGTTCCTGCCAGTTCTAACCTCTTCTATAGAAGAGGTTCCACAAATCTACAGTGCCCTTTAGAACCGGTTCCTGCTCCCTCCGCCCGCCCGGCCACACATCATCAAGATGAAGAGCGAGAGGAGGAATTCTGGGAGTTGAAGTCCACAAGTCTTAAAGCTGTCAAGTTTGAACACCCCTGGTTTTTTTTTTCTAAAGGGTTAGGGGTGCAAGGGTCTTGTAATTTGACAGCTTTAAGAACTGCGTGCTCCAAATGCCAGAGTTTCTGAGCCAACATGACTGGAGGAGGAATTCTGGGAGTTGAGGTCCACAAGTCTTAAAGCTGTCAAGTTTGAACACCCCTGGGTGTTTTTTCTAAAGGGTTAGGGATGCAAGGGTCTTGTAACTTGACAGTTTTAAGACTTGCACACTTCAATGCCAGAGTTCCTGAGCCAACATTTTGATTGCTAAGCAAGAGCGTTGTTAAGTGAGTTTCACCACATTTTACAAGTTGGCCACGCCCACCCGGTCACATGGCTGGCAAACCACTCCCACAAAGCAGGCCACACCTACAGAAGAGGTTCTAAAAAATTTTGAAACCCCCCACTGGGCAGAACGGATGCAGTGAGAGGGGAACAGAGGTAATGGGAGCAGTGCGGGGGGAGAAGGCCCTTCCCCTCAATCACGGGGGTTCAGTAAGGCGTAGGAGGACTGTTGGGGCTTAAAGGGAGAGGCTTGGGGGAGTGGGGTCTGTGTGCCAGGCTGTGCTCTGGCTGTGCTCCAGGAAAAAGGGGAGGAATTGCCAAGTTCTTTTTTTAAAAAATTTGTTTGGTTACAAAACCTTTGCACATCCTCACCATAGTCTTCACTTACAATTTATATAGAATCTCGTATTATCAATCTGATATATATGTATGCAGTTATTCTCATTGTTAAACATTTATTTGACTATAACTATTATTACTTCATTTTATGTGAGATATATTCTAAATTTTAAATAAATTTATATTATGGCATTTCATTACATCGTCCTAAATCCATCCAGTAGTAATACATCTTTATAAATTCTCTAGCATATTTCACTTCCAATTTTTTTTTTAATCTAACCATTGATAAATCCCAGGCTTTATAAAATTGTTTATCTTGGGTTACAAAACTTTTCTGCATCCCCTCCATAGTCCTCACTTACAAATTATATAAAATCTCATATTATCAATCTAGTATATATGTGTATGTTATTATCACTGTGGAACTGCCAGGTTCTTGAGCCTTGAGACCCTCCCCACCTGAAATTACAAGGACCCCCCCCCCCGAAACACCGACAAGGTTCTCCAATGTACTGGACGCCAGTTCCCCCCCCCCCTGGCTGTCGTCCCCCCCCCCGCCCTCTCCTCTCACCCACCTCAGGAGTGAAAGCAAAGATGTTGTCCCGAATATCGTAGAACTTGGAGGTGGCAAGAACCCCCATGTGCCGGAGGGGGCGCCCACTGAGGCCCATGCGCTTGTTACGGCCTGCCAAGAGATGGAGCAGCTGGCTCAGCTGCAGAAGCAGCCCTGCCCCCCCCCCCACCGCCTTCATCCTGAAGGGCCACTTGACCTGCGGCTGACCAAGAGGCAGAAGAGAGGAAGGGGGCTACTGGGGCAAGGTGCCAGCTGGTGGTCAAGCATGGAGGGTCCCAAAACCCCTCCCACTACCCCCAACCACCAGCAGCAAAACTCTGGAGAGAGGGGAGGGGTCTCTCCAAGCGTCCTTTGGGCTTACCCAGGCGGGCGTAGATGTAGCTGAGGATCCTGGCTGGCTGAATTCGCATGGGGTGGACTTCGGCCACTGTCTCCACCAGAATGCCCTCCTCGCGTAGGATGGCCTGGATGGCCTCGGTCTCTGCCAGGAGGCAGACTAGCCAGGAGAAAGGAGGGCGGGGTCAGGGCAGACCTACAGGGCTCGGAGGGGCAGTTAGCACTTGGCTGGCTGCCCCAGGCTGGGCAAAGGGAGCTGGCCAACACAAGCATTCTCCAGAACCACCACCACCCCCAGGGCCCCTCCAGGGTGCCAGCCTTCCACCTCCGCCTCTACTGGGTGGGAAACTCCTCTGCAGACCCACCCGGGGCGTCCCCACCGCTCCCTCTCACCCTGCACCACCACCACTGGCTTGGGAATGGTCGAGAACCTGCGGTTCAGAGGGTCAATTTCTCCTGGAGCCAGGAATCCCTGCAAGGAGAGGCATGGGTTACGGCACTCCCCCACCCCAGGGCCCTGCCGGCTCTCTTTGGGAAGGTCTCCCCCAAAAACCAGAGGGAAAAGTCTGCTTCTGCCATTGGGGGAGACAGGTATACTGCTCACGAGGGTGGAGGTTTCATCGCACTAATGAATTACTGTTGCATGGAGAAAGACTCGCCGGGAGGCAGGCAAAGGTCTCTGATACCTGCCGTTGATCTTAGGAAGCCCAGAGACCTAACAAGCCCCCCACGGCTGATCTTCCGCCAGCTGGCATCCAGGGAAGCTACAAGCAGGCTGGGGAGGGGTGTGGAGATGCCCCTGCCCCCCACAGAGAGCTTTAGGCGACTCCCAGGCAAGGCCGAGGCTGGAGCTCACCTCTGCCATGAGGCAGCCCAGGATGTAGAGGGACTGGGCCCACATCAGTGGCAGCTTGCCTACGGGTAGGCGGTCCACGGTGTGGGGATGGCGGCATTCCTCCTCAACCTACCAGGACAGACCAAGACAGACGGGAGATTGGAGAGAGCAGAAAAAGGCCGGGAGCTGCAGATGAGGGATGCTTGGCTGGCCCAATCTACATCCTTGGGAAAAATAAGAGCCAGAGCAGTGGTAGGTTCCGGGTGGTACGGCCCAGTACGAGTGTATCGGTAGTAGCCGGTAACAGCGGTCACCGTACTGGTACGGTGACTGGTTTGGCCCACCCTCCCGCCCGAGTTCCATACCAGTTTTTGAAGCAACAGGCCAATTGCGCACCCGCGCACAGAATGCGGCCCCTGCGCGACCTCCGACAAGCAGCTGGGTGTCGGAGGGGAAATTTAGTGCACAAACGCACGCAGCACGCAGGCCCAACCAAGACACCCGGACCCGTGCACAGCATACTGGTTGCAACGGAAATCCGGAACCCACCGAACCATGACATGCACAGGGAAAAAGCCATGAACGGGACCCCCAAAACAGTTGAGATGCTTTCAATGAAGGGACGGCTCCAAACACGTGAAGACAGTTTGTCTGTTCATTTGCGTCCAGGAAAAAAAAAAACCTGGGATCGGAAGATGCAAACCGATCCACTAAACCAGGGCTCCCCAATTCGGGGTCTGTGGACCAATACGGGGCTGCAACATGCCAGAAACCGGGCCGCGCGAACAAGCCAAGCCCCATCTGCGGGATGCCGGCAGCATGTGAAATCACGCGCCCTCCGGTCCGCGGGAAAAACCTCCCTCCACGGAACCGGTCCCTGGGGCCTCTTGGGGCCCATTGTACTAAGCCAGTGAGGGCTAACCTTTTTGCCATCGCGTGCCAAAAGCGGGGGGAGCGTAGGAGGGTTGTGCGCGGGTGTGCCCACACCCATAATTCTTTGCGTGCGACAAACACCCCACCCCCCCGCCCGTGCACATGCACGCGTGACTCTTGCCTTCCCCCTGCTTTTGGCACACTGTGGACCCGTTTTTCACCCTCCTCAGGCTCCAGAGGCTTTCAGGAAGCCTCCTGAAGGCGAAAAAAAACAGTCCAACAGGCAAAGCGGAAGTTCGGGAATGGACTTGCGGGTTGCCTGTAGGGCCGTTTTTCGTCTTCAGGAGACTTCCCTGAAGCCTCCGGAGGGTGAAAAATGGCCGAAAATGAAGGCAAAAATCAGCTGGCCAGCACGTCCATGCATACTGGAGCTAACAGGGCAATGCTCCGTGTGCCACTTGCGGCATGCATGCCATAGGTTCACCCTCACGATACTAAGCACTAGTCCTGCCCGGGCCCTTGGGATGCTTGACAGTCTGGCCTCTGTAGGATTCGCCAGAGGCAGGCAGGCATCTCTTCTCGGGGGGCAGAGGGGAGCCTCCTCTTTTGCTGACCTTCTCCAGGGGAACGCAGTAGAGCTCCGGGACCAGCCGCAGCCCATCCTTCCCCTTGATCAGGACCCCTTCGAGAGCTTCGCGGTACTCCTGGACCTGAAGAGAGACGTGGGAAGAGCCCGGCGTTCACGAAGGCCCAGGTGGATGCGGGTCCCCCTCTCCAAGACAGCCCCCTTCCCCCCTGGATGCTCCAGCGCAGCACTCTACCCGGCTCACCTGCTCCACGTTGCCGCTGAATAGGCCGTCGATGATCAGGTAGGTCCAGAAGAGTGGCCACTCGCATTCGATGTTCTCAAAGAGCTTCAACTCCGCAGGCTCGTAGTAGAGGCGGCTGGGGTCCTGCAAAGGATGGCATTGGGGGGAGGGAGGCATCACTGGGGGAGCCTGGAAGCATCCCGCTTCCTTCCTCAAAGGCCACTGGGCAGAACCGCACAAAGGAGGTTGGCAAAGGAGCCTCCGCACCAGAAGCTGCCCAGGGCACGACCCACTTTCCAAATATTCACCCGTCTTGTTGCTTTTTCACAAACACAACAGACCACATTTCTCCTAGCAACAAAATGTCGCCAACTGCTCAACAAAGCACAGGTCGGCTTCTTCCGCCCACCCTGCTCAGTCCTGGCGCGCAACGGCTTCGCTTCTGTCACAGGCAGCTTCCAAAAATGCAAAGGCTCACCTGGCTGCGTGTGGGGCCCGACCCATGCCAAGCAGCGTGCTGCAGCGGACTGCCCAGGGACAGGCGGCTCAAGGCAGGGCAACTTGGGGCCTGGGACCGGCACGTTGGAGCTTACCTCCTTGGGAGTTCTGTAGCCGTCGCGAAGGAACCGGCAACAACCGTAACGGCCCTGAGAACCAGAGGGGACCTGCGTCAGGCTCTTGGAGAGCCCACGGACAGCAGCTTGATTGGCAGCCAGGCCACCCCCATCGCCGCAGCCCGGCAGCCAAGGGCAGAAGAGCTTGCCTGCAGCTTGGCAATGATCTCCTCCTTGGTCTTCTCCACCACATCCCTGTCCTCCACAGCAAACGCCGGGTAAGAAATGACCGAGAGGAGGCTGGCGTCAATCTCCTTGGAGGTGGAGGCCCTCGGCAGCATGGAGTGCAGGATCGACTGCCGAGACAGAACCAGAAGACGTTGGGCGAGGCAGGCCGGCAGGTTGCAGCCCTTCACGCAACTGACAGCGTCCAGATAGTCTGGGCGGCGGCACAGGACAGGTACCAGGTGTTGACGGGGGGCCTGGCAGGCAGATCCAAGGGCCCGCCCTGAAGTGGGAACCTCTGCCAATCTCAGCTGCCTGTGCCCTCTCCCGCTCAATCCAAGGCCTCTGGGGAGGGGGGGGTCCAGCCTGCCCCTCACCTGGCAATACTGCACCTCATCCGGCAAGACGTGGATCACTGACTGTGGGCTCCCCTCGGTGCCAAAGAGGTCAAATTCATCCAAGGCCTCCAGAGCTGCCTGAGAAGCATTGGAGACAATCTACAGCTAGCAAGCTGGGCACAGTCCCTCCTGAATCCTGACCCTGAGGCCTCTGGCACAGCAGAAGGTTTAGGAAGGGGACGGCAGATGAGCTGCTAAAGGAATCTCGCCCCCCCCCTGCCCCCACCCCCAGCAGAAGCAGCAGGACTCAGGGGGGCCAAATGCTTCTGCCCTGGGACACCTGCAGCTCCCTAACATTGGGAATAGCTTTGGGGAGAGCGAGATTTCAGAGAGTGCGTCCTACACCTACTGGACCACGAAAAGCCTATGGGGCACCCTGCCTGCTGCTCCACAGTGGGATTGAGCCCCTCCAGCAGCCCCCTCACCTTTGCCATGCCCACCGAGCTGGCATTCAGCTCCGTAATTCCTTGGTTTGTCTTGTCGCCACGTTCCCATATCCCAAAGTCCTGTCGAAACAACACGGCCGTGTGGATAATGCCCGAAGACACAGAAGGCTTATCGCTCTCGGCAGGGAGGTCCGGAGCATTCAGCTGCCCAGCCAGGCACCAAAGGAAAACAGCTCTGTGGAGGCCCCACTGGTCTGCCCAATGTGGGTGCCTAGCCAGGCTGCCAAATTGTACCACCACCACCCCCGGCTTGGATTCCACCCCCACTCCCCAAGGAAACAAACGTCCCTGGGAAAGCAGCCATGCTTTTTCAACCAGGGAGCAGTTTTCCTCCTGCTTCTTCTGCTGGATCCCAACTGGCCGAGGCCCTTTCACTTCGGTTGCCCCAAAGTTCTTGCCGATGAAAGCCGTCCCCCACTAAACCTGCCCTCTGGAAGTAGCGCTCCCCACGGCTTCCTCCCCCTCGGGTTCCCAGAGCAGCAAGCCGCGCCCCGCTCACCGCAGTCTTGTATGCGGTCTCGATGTAGAAGACAAGATTTTGGACGAAGCTGACTTCATCCAGGTTGTGGATGATGTGAAGGCCTGGAAGAGAGAAGATGCCAGGCGCAGCTGGGGCCCTTCTCTCCCTGCTGTGCTCTGCCGCGAGGCCAGAGGAGAGCCGGGGTTGCCCCCAGCCCTCATGCAGAGCCCGTCCCTGCCCTGAAGAAGAGGTCACGGAAGGACTTACCAGAGGCCGTCATCTGGGCCAGCATCAGCAGGTAGATGGAAGTGGCGTCCAGCTGCAAGTGGCCCCACTGGTCGTCTCCCACCACGGTGGCACAGGTGCTGGTATTGTACTTGGCGTGCAGGCAGTCCTTGGGGCTCTGGCTGTATTTGAAGTCCTCCACTTTGTCCACCTGGACAAGGAACAGGTGGCCAAGAGGAGTTGGCTACCCTGGCACTTGGCCTGAGCGAGCGGCCTGGCAAGCCACTGGTTGGTCTGCAGAAGGCCAGGAACGAGCCGGGCAGAAACTCAGGGACCCACCTTTGCCCTGGGGCCAGGAGTAGCACAGCCCTTGCCAGCCCTCCTGCCCGTCAAGGCCCCCTACCTGCCGCATCATGCACTGCAGGAGGCCCCTCATCAGCTTCACGACGCTCTGCAAGAGGAGGAAAGGGCAGAGCAGCGGGTCGGACAGTGGCCAAAGAGGCGAGGTGACCTTTCCGATGCAGCCTGGCTCTTGCCGCCCGGATGTCTGAAGCCCCATTTCCTGTGCTTGTATAAGGCACAGGGCAAATGATCACCCTCCCCCCTGCCACTTGTCTGCCATCATAAATAGAACCCCCCTCCCCTGAAAGAGCTGAAGGATACTTGGACTGGCACTCGGGTTCCCTGGGCTTGATTCCAGCCAGCTGGTCAGAGACACCCCAGGCGCTTGGCCTCCAGGGTGGGTGAGGAAGAGGGAGAGCAGCCGCCCCTAAGGCCAGGCCCAGGTGAGGACCGGCCTCAGAGGACAGCCCTGGCCCCCAGATCCCGTGTTACCAGCCTGACCTTTACAGGCAGGGGATAAGGTTACTGGTGTCACTTCAGGACACCCGTGGGGCCAGGAGAGAGGCCTGCTTGTCCCAGGATCCCCCCTTTCTAGCAGCTCAGGCAAGGCCCGTCGGCTCTTCTGCAGGAGAGACCCTTCCCCTCCTGCACGGCTCCTCCTGGGGGAAGGGCAGGGCAGGGCTGCAGCTTTTGCCCCCAGGAAAGAGAGCCTCTGTCCCCCAAACCTCACCAGTTGAAAGCTGCTCTAATGGGGGACTGTGTGAGACGCACCTCGCCTACTCAGCCCCCAGGGGGGGGCGAAACGTGTCAAGGGCGCTGAGAAAGCAAAATCCCACCAGCCTCCCCCCTCTCCCGCCCGGCTCTTTCCACCCTATCCGCAGGAGGGGTTGGTCCGCAGCTGTTCTAGGCTGGCCGGTGAGAGAGGATGAGGGCTTTGCAATGGGCGGGCGGCCAGCCACACACACACACACACACACCCCTCTCCACTGCTGGCAATACCTGCTCCAATTCGTAGGATTTGGCCTTGTCCTCATCGCGGTCCGCATTCTTCCGGTAGGCCAATCCCAGCCCCCACACGGCCAAGATGCTGTAAACATTATCTCGGACCCAGGCGTCTGGATGGTCACAGCTGGCCGGAAGCAACCCTGTAACGGGATTCTGGGGCCAAAAGCAGAAGGGGGAGAAGGGCAGGCGGCTTAAAAAGGAGGACCAGAGATGGGCACCCGTGGTGGCAATTACTGCTAGGGATGCCTGGGTCCTTTTGACCCATAGCACACTTGGGGAGCAAGGCAGATCAGCGATGCCCGGAAGGTGCCCTCGATTTTGATCCTGTAGACCAGTGTTTCTCAACCTTAGCAACTTGAAGATGTCTGGACTTCAACTCCCAGAATTCCCCAGCCAGCATTCGCTGGCTGGGGAATTCTGGGAGTTGAAGTCCGGACATCTTCAAGTGGCCAAGGTTGAGAAACACTGCTGTAGACCAAGGGCCCCCCCGCGACTCTCCTTCAGAGGCTGCTGACCGAGCAAATTTGCTCAAGACCACCCCAGAAGCTGCTCGGGGCCAGCATCTCGAGAGCCACCAGCAAATGGGGAGGGGGCGCAGCTTCTGGGCCCGCTAGAGCTGGCTCAAAGTAACCCCACCACCCTCTCAAATGCTTTCACCCTTCCCACGCGTTCTGCCAACGGGCCCAGCATGCAAATGACTCCTTCATCGGACTTCTCAAACCCTTGCAAGGCTGGCGTCGCCGGCCCACTGACCAGCGGGGGTTGCTGAAAACACTCAGCCAGGATCCTTGATGGCTTCTTTCCAATGGTGAAATTAAAAAAAAAAAATTACTACCGGTTCTGTGCGCATGGCTTGGTGGGCAGGGCAGGGAAAGGATACTGCAAAATTCCCATTCCCACCCCACTCTGGGGCCAGCCAGAGGTGGCATTTGCCGGTTCTCAGAACTACTCAAATTTTACACTACCGGTTCTCCCGAAGCTGCTGAATTTCACCCCTGCTTCCTAACCTCCGCCCAGTGGGCTCTGCCACCGGCTGTCCCAGCGCCTGAAGGTACAGCTCTCCTGGCTGCCTCCTGCCCCATGGCATCCCTTCTGGGCTTGCTCTGCCAGCCTCCCTTCCCTTGCAGTTTGGGGAGCAGGGGAGCCTGGCATTGCTTCAGTCCTGCCCATTCATGAGGGGAGAAGGGTCTCTGGCCCCTCTTTCTCCCTTGGGAAAGGAGCTCCCCTCCCCACCAGTGGATAACCTTCCCCCAGACCCTCTAACAGATTTCTGTGGAGCCATAATCCCCTGGCATGTAACATCCGCCACCTGTGGCACAAGGAAAGTTAGAAGAAACGCCCTTCCCGGGAGACTCTACCGCAAGGGCTGCTCTGAGAGGAGGGGGGGGCAACTGATGAGAAAGTGCGTGCGGTGTGCCCCCTCCCCGCCTGTCCGGGAAGCCCACGAGGAAGGGGGGGGGGACGGTAAAGTCTGTAGAGGCAGGTGCTTTCATCATTCCCTTCACCTTCCGGGAGCCCCGGGCGCGTCTTAAGCAAGCGGCGGGGCGTTAGAGCAAGCGGCGTCCATGGGGTCCCTTTGCAAGACGCCTTGGGAGTGGGGGGGCGGACGGAGTAAAGGGCAGCTCCGGAGCCGCTCCATGGTACAGCGAGGGGGGTGTCCCAGACCCCGGAGCCCCCTCTGTGCCCAAAGCCTCCCAGTCCGAGGAGCGGAGGGCAACTTCGGGCAGCGCTTTGGGGGCTGGGAACCGGAGGCTGCGCGGCGCCCGGACCCCCCGACGGCTGAGACTGGGTGGAGGTGGGGGAGGAGGCTGCCCGCCCGGAGGGTCCCCGGCGAGGGTGGCCCGCTCGCTGCCCCCGAGGGCTCACCTGGTGCCCGAGGACGGTCTGCTGCACCAAGCGGGCGTAGCCGTCGAGCCGCACCCCGGAGTTGCTCCTGCTCCGCATGGCTGCGCTCCTTCAGTCGCCGCGGTTGCCTCTCCGGAGCCCGCAGCTCCGCCGTTTGTCCGGCCCGGCTCGCCCCGCCCCGCCCTCTTTACTGGCACCTGCTGGAGGGGAGGGGCCGCCAGCTGGAAGTCCCCGCCCTGCCGGAGAAAGGGGGAACTACGTCTGCCGGGCGGTCCTGGAAGCCACGTAGCCAGGAGGCTTCGCCTTCCTGCTGGCCTTGAGGGCGGAGGAAGAGGCCCTTCCCCCCAGCCAAAGAGGGGGAACGAGGAGCCCCCGATGTAGCGAAGACCTGTTTTCCAGCGGCTTAGGGAGGGGGCGGCCTGTGGCGGTCCCCGAAGACTAGCGTTCTGCCAGGACCGGCCGCTTCCAGCGCTTTTTCGGAAGTTTACTTCTTGCGGGCCGGCGGGGAGGAGGCGCGCGCCCTCTGCTGCCCAGAGCGGGAGCGGCACTTTTCCTCGAGAAGGAGATTGAGAATCTTCTAGGCGGGGTGGGGGGTGGGGGGTGGGGGGGCCAAGCTTGGGAACTTTAAGACTTGTGGACTTCAACTCCCAGAATTCCCCTGGGCTGGGGAATTTTGGGAGTTGAAGTCCACAAATCTTAAAGTTCCCAAGTTACGCTGGCTGGGGAATTCTGGGAGTTGAAGTCCACAAGTCTTAAAGTTCCCAAACTATGCTGGCTGGGGAATTCTGGGAGTTGAAGTTCACAAGTCTTAAAGTTCCCAAGCTATGCTGGCTGGGGAATTCTGGGAGTTGAAGTCCACAAGTCTTAAAGTTCCCATGTTTGGACACCCCTGTTCTAAGGCTCTCAGCTGGGGACAATCTTGACCTCTCCCACAGTTGGGGCACTTACAGGGCAAGGCGCCGAAGGGCGGGCGAGGCCAGAGAGGGAAGAACAGGAGGGTCCAGGTTACCTCTAGGCGAGGAGTCGAGCAGGACTGAGAGGGTGCCAGTGAGGCCATTGGTAATACTGGTTCCCATGTCAAGAGTTCTGGGAGAGATGAACTGCAGGGCTATATTTTTGGCTGGGCCTATTTTCAAAACCCTGCCCTTGGGCAATGAACTCTGGTGGTGGTGGTGTTAAGTCACAAAATCATGTCCGACCCATTGTGACCCCCATGGACAATGTTCCTCCAGGCCTTCCCATCCTCTACTATCCTCTGGAGTCCATTGAAGCTCACGCCGACTGCTTCGGTGACTCCATCCAGCCACCTCCTTCTCTGTCGCCCCCTTCTCTTGCCCTCCATCGTTCCCAGAGACTCTTCTCCAGGGAGTCCATCTTCTCATTAAGTGGCCAAAGTATGTGAGTTTCATCATTGGTGTAGCAGTGGTAAAAATCAGGCTCCATTGATCCGACAAAGGATAATTGGGGTGTGAAGCAGGAGGAAGAGTTCATCTTACGGACCACCAATAGCAATAGCAGTTAGACTTATATACTGCTTCATAGGGCTTTCAGCCCTCTCTAAGCGGTTTACAGAGTCAGCATATCGCCCCCAACAGTCTGGGTGCTCATTTTACCCACCTTGGAAGGATGGAAGGCTGAGTCAATCCTGAGCCGGTGAGATTTGAACCGCTGAACTGCAGATAACAGTCAGCTGAAGTGGCCTGCAGTACTGCACTCTAACCACTGCGCCACCTCGGCTCTAAGCCCTCCAAGCCCTCGTACTCCTCCGGTGTGATAGCTACCTGTTGTTTTCCTAACAAAACACCCTTCCCAGTCACTGAGACTTCCCCTCTCTTACTTAGCATCTCCCCAGGGCCCAATCCTCCTTCTGGCCCTTCCTGAGCCTGCTCATAGCTAGCAGGCTTTTCCTGTGAGTCATGCTCAGAATTGATAGGCCTTGCAATTAGGTCCAACTAAGCCACAGTGAAACAATGATGGTTTGGAAACAGTGCAGCCCATCACTGCCTTGGCTCTGCTTTTGCTTTAGTGGGTGGGGGTGGAGAAGGTGTTGTTGTATGTATGTTCACAGTCTATTGTTCTACTTTTTCACGTGTGATTTGACTAAAACAGGTATCCTCATCTCTTACCTGAAAAGCCTTGCAATGATTTCTTCCCTTGTTTTTAGCCCATCTCTGCAACATTGCTCCGAAATTTATTTCTGACGTTATTAGGGTTTTGTCCAATTTCTGCCATCTGCAAATTTGATAAGGCAACATGTTCCTCAAATGTTCTTGCTGATAGTCTGCACTTTAGTACGGGAACATTTCAGCCTTCCATCTTCCTTCCACCATAAATCATTATGTGCTTAAGAGTGAATGGCTCACATTCTGCAACCAGCTGGCAGCCGGGCTTTGGGGCCTCCGGGAAGCCAACCAACTCCTCTCCTTGGGGGTTGGCATGATGCCCATTCCAGCTGGGACTGCAAAGTAGGGACTGCCATTATTGGGGAGTTGGAATTGCTCCTCCCCCACCACCAATTGCACCCAGTTGCCAGTTGGAAAGATGCTGGGCAGGATGTGTTGTTACCCTTTTGCACCGATTCCTGCGTTGCCCCAGATCATCCTTGTTGGGAAGAGAGGGACAGCAACTGGTGGCAAGAGTTTAGGATGCCCGGGTGGCCGCAGAGAAGTAGCTATGAGCCACGAGTTGGGGAAGGGCTGATTCTGTGCTGCAGAGGCAACAATCGCCTGGTGTGGGAGCTGAATTGGGGGTCAGATGGGCTACTCTGGGCTCCTCCCCCTTCCCTTGTCCAGCACCAGTGGTGGGTTTCAAAAATTGTTTGAACCTACTCTGTGGGTGTGGCCTCCTTTGTGGGAGTGGCTTGCCACCCATGTGACCGGATGGGAGTGGCCTGCCGCCAATGTGACCGGATATGAAGAGGCCGACGACACTTGTCAGAACCACCTTAAATTATCTCACACTCGGCACTGGCCTGCATAAGAATAGGATGTAAACTTGTTTTTTAAAAGGCATCTTTGGTTTGCGTTAAAACAACTTCAACACACGCAATGTTCTGATTGCACCACAAATGCAGTAGTCATCCTTACCTTTCACAGAGGCACTGAGTTTTATAAATAGGAGCATGATAGTGTAGAATAATCATATCCAAGGACCAGTGGTGGGTTTCAAAAACTTTTGGAACCTCTTCTGTAGGTGTGGCCTGCTTTCCGGGTCCACTGGTGGAACCTCTTCTAACCGGTTCGGTAGATTTGACGAACCGGTTCTACCGAATAGGTGCGAACTGGTAGGAACCCACCTCTATCCAGCACCCAATTTTCCCTTCTTCCCCCAAATCAGAGGCCTCACTTCGTCTTTAGCAAAACAGAAACTACATTTATTGCAGGTTCTCATTTAAATACACCATTTAATAAATATTAAAGTTTTCCCAATTTATGGCAGTTTTTTTTTCTTTCTGGCCAGGTAGGCGACAAGTGCAAAGAAATAAGGGTGAAGAGGAAGACAACTATGGACAAGGCCACAGAAGAACGGGGAGGGCCGGGGGAGGTGGAGGCCCCCTGCTCCATCTTCCAGTGGATGACAAAGCCAAGGCACAAGGCCAAGGCAGGAGCTCCCTCCCGCCCAAGACTCTACCAAGCCTAGGACGGGAGGGGAGGGGGCCACACGCCTAAACGCCCTTCTCCCTTGGTTTAAAAGTCCCCTTTGCTTCCAGAACAGCCTCCTCGGGGATCAGAGCGCCTCCAGGGGGCTCTTCCCCCACCCAAAGGTCTTCTTTTCAAATTCTTTCAGGCATTCCCTGCTTGGCATCTCCCAGGGGTTTGTGCGCCTTCATTTGCAGAGTAGAGGTAGAAGCAGCAGAGCAAAAAACTGGCCACACAGCAGCGCCCCTTAAGCAACAGGAACAGAAAAGGGGGGTTCAAGTAGTCCAGAGACCACACAGTTCTTGCTGGAGGAGGGGGCACTGGCTGGGGGGGGGGAGAAAAGGTCTTCTGGTGGTGGGGGGAGAAACTGTGGCTGGAATACCCATATACCCATTTTTTGTTCAAGCTGCACTGCAGAATTCAGCCACCCTGCTAGGCCAAAAGGGACAGTGGCTCCGGGCATGAAGATGCTCATGCAGGCAGGCAACAAGACAATCGCTGGCGAGGGAAACCAGAAGGTTTCTTTGGGCCTCAGCCGATCTTCTCACCTCCTGCCTCCTGTGGGCCTGCCTGCTTCACCGCAGCCCTTCCCGGGAGTGCCAGCTGCGATTCCTTCACCTATCCTCCACCGAGCTCTGGCAAGGTGAAATCATTCCAGGAGTAAAAAAAAAAGGAAGGGGAGGAGAATTTGCCAACCTGTGCATAAAAATCCTTTTGTAAAAGAGCCCAGCCAAGGTGCTAGTCCTCTGTGCCCCTCGGAAAAAAAGGGCCTTGGATCCAAGTGAAAAGTTGCCAAATACCTTAAAATCTGGATTCTCTCTCGGTGAAGCAGTGGGTGGGAGCGAGAGGAGGAGGCGGCCCAGGGAAGGAGGCAGCTTTGTTGCCCGAGACGAGGCTGCTCAGCGGCAGGTACACGACTTGGCAATCATGTCCTCGTACACCTTGAACAGGATGTTGTTATTCTGCTCAATCATGAGGACGCCCACGGGGCTGTACTCGTAGGGCACGCAGGAGGGGCGAGGGATGTTCGGGTCCACAAACTCGTTGATCAGGTTCTGGACGATGGCATGGTTGGGGGAGTCGTAGCCGTAGCGCAGCACCCGGGGGCAGGTCCCCTTGCAGTACTGAGGCCGGTACGAGTGGGGGGCGATGATCCAGTGGTCCCAGCCCAGCTGGCGGAAAGTCACACGCAGGGGGTAGAGGGCACACTCGTTCTGCTTGGCGCTGGGGGGCCGGCGGCTGTAGCGGGGCTGGTCCGGGTCCAGTTTCTCAGCCCGGCGTATCCTGTGGACAATGGCAGAGCTTTGGGGGAGCTCCCCTCGCACGGGGGCCCGGAGGGATTTCCAAGTGTCATTGAGGTAGAGCAGCAAGAAAGGATCCTCCAGGGAGGGGGGGCTTTGCCCACCAGGCCCGCGGGGAGAGCCCCAGGCCCATTCCAGGAAGGCGCAGGCGTGATGCAGGCGGAGCAGGTGGCTGTTCTGGGCAGCCCAGGACCACGGCTGGAGGTGCACGGAGAGATCCAGCTCGACCCAACTGTCCCCAGCAGGCGTGGCGGTGGAGTTCTTCAGCAAAGCTGGGCTGACCGTCACCTGCGGCGGGGCGCTTCCACCAGGGAGCGGGGTGGCTGTGCACCAGAGGGGGCCGTGAGGCGAGGATGGACGCTGAGCGTAGACAGCAACGGCTCTGACCAGGCGCTGGGCTGGTGCTTGTACTTCCAGGCGATAGTCAAGGACCCAGATGAACCAGGGGCCTGCTGGTAGAAAGAAGGAGTCAGAACTGGACAGTAGTGGGTTTCAAATTTTTTTAGAACCTCTTCTGTAGGTGTGGCCTGCTTTGTGGGAGTGGCGTGCTGGCCATATGACCAGGTGGGAGTGGCTTTCCAGACATGTGACTGAGTGGGAGTGGCTTGGCAGTCATGTGACTGGGTGGGCATGGCCAACTTGTAAAATGTGGTGAAACTCACTTAACAACGCTCTTGCTTAGCAACCAAAATGTTGGCTCAGAAACTATGGCATTTGAAGCACACAAGTCTTAAAGCTGTCAAGTTACAAGACCCTTGCACCCCTAACCCTTTAGGGAAAAAACCACAAGGGTGTTCAAACCTGATAGCTTTAAGACTTGTGGACTTCAACTCCCAGAATTCCTCCTCCAGTCAAGTTGGCTCAGGAACTCTGGCATTGAAGTGTGCAAGTCTTAAAGCTGTCAAGTTAGAAGACCCTTGCACCCCTAACCCTTTGGAAAAAAACCCCTCAGGGGTGTTCAAACTTGACAGCTTTAAGACTTGTGGACTTCAACTCCCAGAAGTTGGGGGGTCAAATTCTACACCCCTCAGAGAGGGTTCGCAACCTGGGAGTCCTCCTGGATCCACAGCTGTCATTCGACCATCATATAGCGGCTGTGACCAGGGGGGCATTCGCCCAGGTACGCCTGGTGCGCCAGTTGCGACCCTACCTGAACCGGGAGGCGCTCACAACTGTCACTCGGGCCCTCGTGATTTCTAGGCTGGAATACTGCAATGTGCTCTACATGGGGCTGCCCTTGAAGAGCATCCGGCGACTTCAGCTAGTACAAAACGCAGCCGCGCGAGTGATCGCGGGTGCACCTCGATTCACCCGCATTACACCTATCCTCCGCGAGCTGCGTTGGCTACCTGTCGATCTCCGGATGCGCTTCAAGGTGCTATTGACCACCCATAAAGCCCTACATGGCAGTGGATCTGGATACTTGAGAGACCGCCTTCTGCCAATTACCTCCCTACGGCCTATAAGATCTCATAGGTTAGGCCTCCTCCGCATCCCATCGGCCAGCCAATGCCGGCTGGCAACCACAAGGAGGAGGGCCTTCTCAGTAGCGGCCCCGACCCTTTGGAACGAGCTCCCCGTAGAGATCCGCACCCTCTCCACCGTCCAGGCCTTCCGCATAGCCTTGAAGAACTGGCTCGCCCGTCAGGCCTGGGGATAAGGACCATTGCCCCGCCCGAATGTTGTATGCATGTTGTGTATTATTTTATTATGTGTTGTTGTTTTAGTATTGTATTGTTTTGTATTCCCCTCTCCCTGGTTTCTGTGAGCCGCCCTGAGTCCCCTCAGGGAAAAGGGCGGCCTACAAATAAAATCAATTCAATTCAGAATTCGTCCTCTCGCTCTTCATCTTGATGATGGGGGGGGGGAAACGGCACTGTAGATTAGTGGAACCTCTTCTATAGAAGAGGTTAGAACTGGCAGGAACCCACCCCTGGAACTGGAGCAGGAGAAACTACCCTGCCCAAGAGCCCTCCTTAGCCCCCCCCAAGACCCCCAGACGTACTAAAGAAGAGCCCCCGCCCATTTTTCTGCGACGCTAATCCAACTCCCCAATGGGGGTGGGCTGCATGCCACTTTTGGGGCATTCACAATAAAAAAAATCATAGAAGCTGCTTTCACCCCAGGACCTGCTGAGCCCCCCCCCCCCAACTCCGAAGGCCTTCGAGGGGCTACCAGCCCTCGGCCTGGGGGAGGCAGAGCCTTCGGAATAAGGACTCGTGAAAGAGCCCCATTCCAAAAGCTTCCTGTGTGCGAGACAGACGTGCAGCTCATGCCCGCATGCAGAGGGCGGTGCAGGAACGCCCGCCCAAGGAAAGCTCCTTCCCGCTTAGAGGCGATTGGCCAGGGCAGGGCAACCCTAGCCAGGGCGGGCAGTCTGAGCTGCAGGCTGGCAAGGTCCCTGCTGCCCGGGCGGCTGCCACACCCCCGACCGGCTGGGGCTCCTCTGGCCAGCTGCGTGCCGGAGAGCGAGCTGAAGGCCAGCACGCGCCCCTCGGCCTCCCCCAGGGCTTGCCGACTGCCACGCCCTTCCACCGGTCAGTAACGTCGAGCAGGCGCCGAACCCCAGGCTCCCGTAGGAGGCGGCCCCTGGAGAGAGTCCCGGCCCCAGCTCACCTGCCCCAGCCTGGCGGGCCTTGGCCGAGGGCCGAACCAGGCGGATCGTGTTGCTGGAGAGCCGCTCGTCCCCGCGAGGCCGGCCGTGCCGATCCGCCACGCTCCGGTAGAGGTTCCGCATGTAGCGCAGCGGCTGCCCGCTGACTCGCCTCCGGCTTCGCCCGGGGAGCCAAGATCTGGGGGGCGCCTGGCTCAGCAGCGTTCGGATGAGCGGCAGGGAAGGAGCCCCGGAGGAGGAGGCGGCGGCCGCCTGTGGCTCCAGCGCTTCCCTGGCGCCTTCCAGCGGCTGCGCCAGGCGGAAGAGCAGGGCCAGGAGGAGAGCGGCGCTCCACGGCTTCAGCCCCGACATGCCGGTCCTCCGGCGGCGCTGAGGCGCGGGCTCACAAGGCAGGAGCCGGGGAGCCCAAGGGGAGCATCGTGTCCCGGGGTGGGGGGAAAGCAGGGGTGCGGGCAAGCCTCACCCCTGCAGTCCCATGCTAGGAGCAGCCGCAGCCAGGCCAGCGGGTGGGGCAACCGGGGGGGCTTCGCCGGCCGAGAGAAGAGAAGCAGCGCACCGCCGTCGGGGGCTCCGTTTAAAGGCGGCCCTTAAAGGGCCGGGGGCTCCTGCTTGCCGGCTATGGGGGGCGGGTGGAGGCAGGTGGGCGAGGCGCCGGGGGCTCAGCCCGCTCCTCCTCTGGGAGCGTCTCCCTGGCTTGGCTCGACGGCCTTTCCCTGGGAGAGAAGCCGCTGCCGCAGCCGTCCTACCGCAGACTAAAAGCCTCGGGAAAGGCGGCCCTTCTGGCTGATTGTAAAGCAGCGCCTTAAGCCCCGAGCAGGAATGGGAAGTTATACTCAGCTGCCCACCGGGAACTCTGGGATTTGGAGGCCAGCCACATCTGGAAAGCACCCCAGCTCCTCGAGCCGTTTCCGGCTCCCCCTCGTGGCGGACAGTTGCGACGACAGCCGAGCTGCTCAAAGCGACGCCTTCGGCATTCTTTTTTTTTTTTTTGCATAATATTTTTATTTCCGTTTCATTCTATACAATCACATGTTTACTGTGCATAACCAGGGCATATAACATTGAGTAATAACCACAACCCTCACTTATATAGAAAGTGTCCCCTACAATACAAACAGAATATACCACCTTAACCCACCATACACCCTCTTTCAACCCTCTCCAACTTTCATTCTTCCTTCTCACATACCCCTCTACGCCTACTTCCCCTCCCCCTCCATCTAACCCTAACCCTATCACTCCCTCTCTTAATCCATTCCCTCCCTTCCTTCTCCTCCTCCTCTCTCTCACTCTCTCCACCCTCCTTCTTCTTTCACTCAGCTCCTCCCTTCGGTATACTTCTATTACCTTCCAATATATTCGGTTTGTTCTGTTTTAACACTAACATTAAAAAGCCACAGTATACAAGTGCAATCATGTACCTTAAAGTTTAACACATATTATGTTTCCCCCCTCCCCCTAGATCCCCACCTCCCTTCCCTCCCCCTCCCCCCCCCCGCGACTTCCCAGAGACCATACATGGTATAACTTTTTGACAATCACAGTCTAGAATATCTCTACATTGATCTCAGCCTTCGGCATTCTTGACCCACAGAAGAAGGGGAGCCGCGTCTCCCCGGGACTGCCTTTGCTCTCCGTTCGTGGGGCCCAATAACCCCACTTTGCATGGCTCAGCCACAGTTGAGGCCAACGGCTCTGAAGGCCTCACGGGAATCAGCAGAGGCAGAAAGGCCGGGGGTCCTGGCTTGCCTGCAGAAGGGCCGATTCCACTGGCCCAGCTGCCTGGACTCAATGCCCCTGTGGTCCAGTGTGCCAGGCTTCTATTCATCTTCTTTATTGGAAATGCAGAATAAATTATTTTGTGCTAGCCTGCTTCTTCCCTCTCCATCCTCCTCCACCTTCTGCAACTTCAGCTAAGCACACTTTGATCCTTAAAACATGATGCTGGGAAATAATAAGCATTTATCATTTTGTGCAGAGTTTTTGCTGGTTTGGTGAAGAAGGCGGCACCTTTGTGTGTTTCCTGTATATAAATTTGAGTGAAGGGGCACCTTTTCTTGACTTCTTTTCAGCGTTGGCTTCTGCGGGGTGATTAAAAACTACCCTGCACACAAACCAAGGGCAATGATAATTTGTTGTTGGTTTAGGCCTAAATAAATTCATTATGTATTTAAGGCCTTATACGGAACAGTTCGGCGGCTCGAATCCCTAGCGCCGCGTAATGAAGTAAGCTCCCGCTACTTGTCCCAGCTTCTGCCAACCTAGCAGTTCAAAAGCATGTAAAAATGCAAGTAGAAAAATAGGAACCACCTTTGGTGGGAAGGTAACAGCGTTCCGTGGGCCTTCGGCGTTGAGTCATGCCGGTCACCTGACCATGGAGACGTCTTCGGGCAGCGCTGGCTCTTCGGCTTTGAAAATGGAGATGAGCACCGCCCCCTAGAGTTGGGAACGACTAGCACATATGTGCGAGGGGAACCTTTCCCTTTCCCTTAAGCCTTCAAAGGTATAAAATCAAAGTTATATACTTTGGGCCCTTCGAAGGCAGACTGAAGCTTTCCCCCCCCTTGGCTCCAATGGCACAGCCCTTCCCGCCCCATCCACCCCTGGCACCAGCACTGCATACCCGGGCAGGGAGTGTCTTTCCGCCTTTGGGCTGGACCCAAAATTCGAGAGGGGGGTGGGCAGGCTGAGCTAGGAACTAGAGAGCCTCTGTTCCCGACTGGGGCAGCAATCAGGCTCCAGAGCTTGGGTTTCTGTCTTCCACAGCAGCCCAGAAGTGGCTCCTTTTGGGGGGGGGGTAGCAGGGCCTGCTCCCCACTTTTTCCAAGTGCCTCTCCTTCTACCTGAGGCTGCCAGAAGCTGATTCTCTGGCTGCTGGAGGCGGGAACCAAAGGGGTTTGGCAAGGGCTTCTGCTGCTTTGTTTCCAAAGGGTTTCCAGGGGGAAGTTGCTCTGGGCCCAAAGAAGTCAGGCACTTGAGCTCCATCCAGGACTCATCTCAACCACCCCGGAGCCTTACCTGGGGTGGCTCTGAACAGCCCTGGCCAAAGGAGGGGGCAGGATATCTGAGCAAGGGCTGTCCAGAGAAAGAATTTGTGGCAAAGAGGAGGAGGAGCGGAAGCACCAGGCGAGGGCATCAAAAAAAATTGGCAGCGTGGGCCAAAAACTTTGGTTACAACATAGATCTAGTGGATTGGGAAAGAATTTGGAACACAAATTATAAACTAACACGATCAGCAGCACTTAAAGAAAATATATACAAAATGTTTTATCGTTGGCATTTATCACCAACAAAACTGGCTAAAATGTACCCAAACATGAAGCCGACCTGCTGGAAGTGTAAAAAAAGTACAAGGGACTTATTATCACATATGGTGGACCTGCCCGGAAACACACAAATATTGGACAAAAATTTGGAAATGGCTGCAAGAAATTACAGGAGAACAGATAAAATACAAACCTGAAATCTTTCTACCGGGAATAATCACAGGGAAATATACAAAGAAAATTAAGTACATATTCACACATCTGCTAACTACAGCTAGAATAGCATTTGCCCAATGCTGGAAACAAAATAATACCCCCTCGGACGAATTAGTGATAAAAAAAAACTTTGGATTGTGCAGAGATGGACAAATTAACCCTGAAATTAAAAGATAAAGAAGAGTCGGAATATTATGAGATTTGGAACAATTGGTACAAATGGCTGCAAAACAAGAATAAAATTAATTAAGCCAAAAAACCATATATATATAAATATATATAGAACTGTGTATAAAGGTGTGTAAATATAGAAGCGAAATATTATATACATGTACAGGTATGATGACATAACAATGTTGATGTAATGACTGTAAGGTGTTGTAGAAGGGAAAAAATAATAATAAAATCTGCTAAAAGTGGGGAGGGGATTGGCATCCAGAAGTCCTACTGGGGCAGCAGAAAGTGATTTCCTGCCCACCACTGAATCTCTGGAGGCTAGAAGGACTCCAAAGTCCAGAGTTCTGGGCTTCCCAGTTGTTTTGTAAACTTCCTGTTTTAAACATAAAGCACACCCTTGCCAACTTGCCAATGGGTTCTGCAAGGCGGCGGTGGGGGGAGGTTGTGCTCAGCCAAGCTCCTTCCCAGCACAAACAACAATCCACAGAAACTTGCTTTCAAGTATGTGTCTAATCCTCTTTATGTCCATAGACAAACTCCATGCCTCTTACGTAGGCATGAAGTCAATTTACATGCCTGGAAAAACATTGCACAGATGTCCGCCTCTCCAGCTTCTCCATAGATCAGCTGGGAAACGCTCAGCCGTTGCAGCCCACAAAGTCTTTGGGACCCCCTAAAGATCAGCCCAAATTGGTCACAGCAGAACATGGTGAAAAGACTGAGTTTTGGCAAGGTTCCCTCCCCTCGCTCCCCTGGATTTTGGCCACAGCCATCAGCTCAGGCCGACCTTCCTCAGGCCACCCAATGCCCCGGAGGAGTTCTCCAAGGGAGCAGCCAGCCTCTGCCGGGCAGGGATCTCATCAGGACAATCCTAAATCTCCCTTGAAAGCAGGCGAGAGAGATCTGAGAGAGAGCCAGCTGTTAGGGCTCTGTTCACACCAGCCAAAGGGCCCCAGATGATGGGCTGGCTCTCCCTGCACACGGCTTGCTGCCTTGCACCCCCAGCTGATGAATTCTCTCCCTACCCCCCCCCCCCATTCTGGATAAAGGGCTTCCTCACCCTTGGGAAGAGGAGCCAAAGGTGTTTGCAGGAGGAAGATCCGAGGTGGCGCAGTGGTTAGGGTGCAGTACTGCAGGCCACTTCAGCTGACTGTTATCTGCAATTCGGCGGTTCAAATCTCACCGGCTCAAGGTTCACTCAGCCTTCCATCCTTCCGAGGTGGGTGAAATGAGGACCCAGACTGTGGGGGGCGATATGCTGACTCTGTAAACCGCTTAGAGAGGGCTGAAAGCCCTATGAAGCGGTATATAAGTCTAACGGCTATTGCTGACTGCTATAAGAGGGCAGCCGTAACTCTCTCAGCACGGAGGCAGTGAGAAAGGGGCTGAGGTTGGCTTGCAGAGCCCCCCCCCCACAGCAATTGGTCCCCTGCTCACTTGGCTCCGTCACCCGCAGGCATCCAGGTACACTTCAGATCACTTTCAGAGGGCAACTGCCCCCCCCCTCCCCGAGCCCCCCTCTTTGCAAAGAACTGCTGTTCCCCAATGAATGGTCAGGAGCCTTTTGCGGAGGGAGAAGTGGCATAAAGATCATCCTCTCTCCATTCTAGGAGGGGCCGGTAGGAGCGCTGTGGGTCTAAGATAGTCTTGCAAGAGGAGGACTTAAGACTTCCCCATTCAGGCTTTGGGAAACCAGGAATTCTTCACTAGAGCTTGGTGGGGGGCTACTCTGGACCCCACTTCTTCATCCAGGAACATTGGGGTGCCATAGGCTAAAACATTACAGTGCCAACGACGGGGCAGCCTCCCGTGGCATGACAAAACCGCGAAGCCCTTATCCGCGGAGATATAAGCGCGTCGCTAAAGCCGCGACGTCATCACCACGCGTCATCACCGCCGTGACAACAGCGCGGCAACAGAAGGGCGCTTTAAAACGGCGCCGCGGCAGAAAGCCAATTTCAATTAAGGTAAGGGTTAGGATTAAGTTTAGGGGTTTGTTTTAGGGTTTGTTTTAGGGTTTGTTTTAGGGTTAGGTTTAGGGTTAGGTTTAGGGTTAGGTTTAGGGTTAGGTTTAGGGTTAGGTTTAGGGTTAGGTTTAGGGTTAGGTTTAGGGTTAGGTTTAGGGTACTGAGTGCTTGGGAATGTGCGGATTTGCCCTCTGCGATTATGTCATCGCGGTAGGGTCGCGATTTTCCTTAGCGCTTCGAACGATGCTAATTAGTCTTCACACTTATGTCTCCGCGGATAAGGGCTTCGCGGATTTGTGTTGGAACTGCAGCCTCCAGCCCTTCCACCAATGTTTCTGTCCCACACAGGCCCCTCCCCTTCTAATGTAATACCTCTTGTGGCAGGGAGTTCCATGTAATGCCTGCCACCCTCGGAGGTTCCTGAAGACCATAGTTTTCCCCACCACCTTTTCCTTCTGCTTCTGGGCAGCCCCTCAAGAATGGTTGTTGCGGGAGAGAATATATGTTAAAATTAAATCTATATATTGAAAAGGAACTATAAATACCATCAACATAAAATGGAACTTGCTCAGAAGATGAAATACACCAAGTAAATGAGATGAAGAGTGTAAAGTAGAGGAGAAAGGTCAAGGGAAGAAAAGAGGAATAGAAGAGAGGGTAAGGAGGGGGGAAGAAGAGGAGAGAAATGAGGAGTGGAAAGGGGGAGCGAGGAGGAGAGAGGAAGGGGAAGTAGAGAAGGGAAGGATCACAGAGGGAAGAAAGGAAGTAGAGAGGGGGAGAAGAAAGTGATGGATAAGGACAAATTTGGTGTATGGAGAGCGGAAGAGGCAATAATTGTGTTTTGGGAGTTTATGGTAAGATGAATTGATGTAAACATTTTTTTATTGAAAAATTTTTTAAAAAAGCTTTTACAAATATTTACCTCCCCTCCCCCACCCTCCCCACCTGAACCCAACCCCACCCACCCACCCACCCACCCCTGACTTCCCAGAACAAATACAGGGTATAAATCTTTAGCAAACATATACTAAAATAAACTTAAAGAAAGTATCATCTTTCATTTGAGCTTTAACTCCTCTTTTGTTAGGCTAACTCTAAACAGATTATATCGTTCCTCACTTTTTCAGTCATAAACTATCTGGAATTTCTTAGTCCCATATTTATTTTGAATATAGCCAATCCATCTTCTCCACTCCAGTTTATATTTCTCATCTGAGTGGTCCTTAAGATATTTTTGCCATCTCTGCTAAGTTTGTTACTTTTAACGTCCATTCTTGAATAGTAGGCAAATCTTCCTTCTTCCAGTATTGCGCCACCAGCTGTCTTGCTGCTGTTATTAAGTACAAAATCAAATTAGTCTCTATAACAGTACAATCAGTAGTTATGCCTAACAGGAATAACTGAGGGGTAAACTTTATCCTCTTTTTAAGAACATTTTGCATAATCCACCATATTTTTATCCAAAATGCTTTAACCTTTTTGCAAGTCCACCGTATATGGTAATATGTAGCATCAACACAATCACATCTCCAGCATTTAGGTTGTAAATTCAGGGACATGCACAACACAACACAAAATGATGCATTCTATAGCCCAGTGTTTCTCAACCTTGGCGACTTTAAGTCCTGTGGACTTCAACTCCCAGAATCCCCCAGCCAGCGGGATTCTGGGAGTTGAAGTCCACAGGACTTAAAGTCGCCAAGGTTGAGAAACACTGGGCTATAGAATAGTATACATGGGATTATATGTTATGAAAATGAAAATATATATATATATTTTACCATGCATGTTGAGATTGTACACAAACGGCGCCTGAGGCTTGTAGGAAGCAACTCCAGGACGGAGAGATGGAGCCAATCTGGGCACTGCCCAAGGCCCCAGAAGAGGGGCTGTTGCCTCTGCCTTGCCACTCCAAAGCACTGCCCCCCACCCACTTAGGCCCTCTTGCACTGAAGGCTAATGGAGACTTTGCAATTGACAGCATATTTCCTCCTCCTCCACACCAATGTGGAGGCATTCCCTGCTCGCCAATGCCCCGGGGCTGTGGTGTTCTCAGAGCCAAGGGGTGGCACCTCCTCTGGAGCAGTTGAGAACAAAGGAGCCTTCTGGGGATGCCCAAATGCGACTCCTTCTCCTGAAAGGAAGTTGGCAGCGCTGCAACTGAGGGGCAGACTGGGTGGCAAAACCAGTTTCGAGCGCTCAGCGCCAACCCAGGGAGCTCTCCTGCACCAGCAAACCATGCCAACTACTTGGAGGTAGGTGCACTTAAAGAGGGCAGAGTAATGTCGGCCTGGATCCGGAGGGCCAACTTCCTCCCTCGGCCTTGGGGCGCTTGAAAAAGCCCTATTGGGCACGGGAGGGGGCAGAGGGGATCGGCTCGGTGGGCACAGCTCCATCCTCAAGCCAGGCTCCTCTGCTCCCGTCCCAAGGCCTCCCTGCTCCGCTTCTTCGGCGTGCAGGGAGGCGAGGAGCCGCCCGCTGGGAGCTCGTTGAAACCGGGCCGGCTCGGGCTCCCCCACCCCACCCCCGCCCAGCGCAGGAGTCCGCGCGCCAAAGCAGCGGAGGAGGCGGGGCGGCTGCGCTGCTGGGGGCGCGCCTCGGCCGGGGCGTTGCAGGATCCGGGCCAGGCCGGGCCGGCCGGGCGCCTCCGCTCGCCCGCGACACGCCCACCGGGGGCGCCTGCCGGTCCGCCCTCCAAGCAGGCAGAGCCAGGCGCGTCCCGTCGATGGTCGGGCCCGGGCCCGGGGATTGGTGCCATGGAGCGGCCGTCGGGACAACTCCAGCCCGAGCCGTCCCCGCAGCAGGCCAAGCTGGCGAGCCGCCTCCTGGTCTCCTTCCAGTACCTGCACGTGCAGCTGGCTGGCGGGGCGCCCTGGGGTTTCACCCTGCGGGGCGGGCTGGAGCACGGCGAGCCGCTCATCGTCTCCAAGGTGAGTCCCGGGCCGCCGGCTCCCCTCCGCCCCGCCGCGCCGCTGCCTGCGCGGGGAAGGTCCGGCGCGAGCCGCCGCTCTTTGTCTGCCTGCCTGCCTGCCTGCCTGGAGCCCGCCTTCCCGCCCAGCCGCCTCTCCCCCCTCGCTGCCTGGGCGTCGCTCGCCCTCCCCCGGCGGCCCGCCACGTGCCCTCCCCGCCTCCTCCGCCTCCGGCGGGGCTGGAGCAAAGCACGGGGCCAGGGGGGCGTGGGGGGGCGGCGGCTGGGCTCGGCCAGAACTTTACGGCGCTTCTGGGCGCCGCTCCGAGGAGCCCCCCCTTCCCCGTCGGGAGAACGCCGACGGCTCCCCCCCCACTCCACGGTTGGCCAGTTACTGCGGGGCTCCTGGGCACGAAGGACCCCGTTTGGCCTTCGGGGGGCCAGTGGGCAGAGCAGGAGTGGGTGGCGGCGTCCGACGCGGGGCTCTCCCGAGAGGAGGGATGCCCGGGCCGCCTCCCTGTAGGGCGCAGCGAAAAGCCGGGGGCCAGGCGAGGCCTGGCGGGGCTGGCGCGTCCCAGGCCCACCTTAGGGCGGAGGAGGCGCGGGTCCCCGGCCGCCCAGTCGGGGGGAAGCGGCGCTGGAGTGGGGGGCGGTTCTTCGTGGCGGCTGCCATCCTCCCCCCAAGCGGGAATTCCCCAGGAGCCTCTTTGGGGGGGCGTGTTTCCCCAAGGAAAGGCAGCGGAGCCGCCTGCCGGGCTTCCCCCGGAGGGAGCCCCAAAGCCGGTGCCGAGCAGTAACATCCCCGAGGCAGCGAATGAATGATTAACTACCCTTGAGTGCCGGCAGGGCTGGAGTTCCTGACAGCCAGCTGAGTGGCTCCCCTGGGTTGGGAGGTTCTGGGGAAAAACTAGGATCAGCTTTGGGGGGGGGGAGCTGTGTCAGGGTCCCTTTCGTCTGTCAGGAGCCTTTCCTGAGCCCCCGGCTGCCCCAACCCTCCTGGGAAGGGTATTTGAGTATTTGAGTATTTGAAAATTTATTTATAGGCTGCCCTTTTCCCTGGGGGGACTCAGGGCGGCTTACAACTCAAAGGGGGGGGGGGATACAGACAATAACACATAAGGACAATACATAATTAAAAATAGAACACAACATTCATACCATTCGGGTGGGGGTGAGTTACATTCTTTAACCCCAGGCCTGACGGGATAGCCAGATTTTAAGGGCTGTGCGGAAGGTCTGGAGGGTGGTGAGGGTGCGAATCTCCACGGGGAGATCGTTCCAAAGGGTCGGAGCTACTACCGAGAAGGCTCTCCTCCGCGTAGTTGCCAGTCGACACTGACCGGCAGATGGAACTCGGAGGAGGCCTAATCTATGTGATCTAATGGGTCGCGAGGAGGTGATTGGCAGGAGGCGGTCTCTCAAGTATCCAGATCCACTACCATGAAGGGCTTTATGGGTGGTAAGGGATCCTGCAGGGGCTCCAGACCAAGAACTTTTCTGCCTGGGAGTCCACGAAGCCTGCTTCCTCTCCACGTTCTCTTCCCGTCCCTGTGCCAACCCGGGGGCTGCTCTGCACGGATGGCTGGCATCCACCAGTGCCTACGCTCTGCCCTGGCATGTTTATGCTCACTCCTCTGCAACGCCTGGGCGACGTTGCAGCCGTCCTGTTGTAGCGTATGGCTTTAGCCTCACTTGGGTCCAGAGGTCTGGCCCGAAGGCTTTTTCCAGCCCCAGAGGGCTGACCAGTCTGGAGTGGAGGCCTTTGTGGTAGCCAGGACTCACTTGCTTGCTTCCCCAGGCAAAGAATACTCCCGCTAGGTCTGATTCCCAACAACCAGGGAATAGTGACACTTTCTTCTGTCTGGCAAAATCCTGAGCAAGGAACAAGGAATGCTTTGTGCAGGCAAACTCCCACTGGACTCAAGGCTGCCTCTCTCTCAGCTTCCTTGAGGTCCAGAGCCAGGGCAGGCCTCTCCAGCTGAGCTCCCTGACCAACGCTGGCCTTTGCGGGAGGAGGCTGGAGGGAGAGGAGGCGGGCAGGCCTTCGGGCTGCAAGAGAGGAAGGGAGGAATAAGGAAGTGGGCTCTTATCCGCCCCCTCTGAGGATTCCCATTTCCTCTCTTGATGTCCCCGTGCGGGAGGGCAAGGCAAATTTCCTCCGTCTGTGCAGAGAAGCTAAATATTATTTTGGATTCCCAGAGTTGTGTGGGACAAACATCAGGCTTCAGCTGTCTGCTGGAACGGCAACCGCCTGGCTTCAGGTGGGAGGTAAAGCCCCCAGGAGGAATGAATAGCAATAGCAATAGCAGTTAGACTTATTTACCGCTTCATAGGGCTTTCAGCCCTCTCTAAGCGGTTTACAGAGTCAGCATATCGCCCCCACAGTCTGGGTCCTCATTTCACCCACCTCGGAAGGATGGAAGGCTGAGTCAACCTTGAGCCGGTGAGATTTGAACCGCTGAACTGCAGATAACAGTCAGCTGAAGTGGCCTGCAGTACTGCATCCTAACCACTGCGCCACCTCGGGTCCAGAGACGAGAAGAGAAGCCCCTCCCACAAACAGGTCTCCACGCTTTGCTTTTCGAAGAACCAGTCCAGCTTCCTAACTGGGATTCCCAGGGCTTCTCAGATATGAGAGGGTGGTGGGCGCCTAGACCCTCTGAAAACCTTCCCTGCTAGAAGTCTCGGGTGCACCCAAGGCAGAAGGCTTCAGCCTGGGACCTCTTGGAGGTCCCTTCCCGTGGCCCATCTCTGAGACTGGCCAGCCACTTGTGCCAGAAGCTGGCACAAGAGCTCTATGAGGAGCCTACCTCCTCCCGGCCACTGGGCGTGGCTCTTTCCCAGCCATGTGCCCAGGCCTCGTGGGCTCCCCCCGCGTGTTTTGGCCAGCACAACTGGCTCTTCTTCAGTCAGACGACAGGGAGCCCCTGCCCTTTCTCTGCAGACCGTGTGACTAGCAGGGAAGGGCTGCCCATCCCTCCCTCTCTCTCTCTGGTTGCGCCTCTGCCTCGGTTTGGTCTCGGGGCACCAACTCTCAAGCCACTCTTTGTGGGAGCTGATCCTGCAGGAGAGGATCTTCCAGCTGCTGCCTCATTTGGTGAGTGGGGGGACCCTTCTCCCCACCTGCATGAGGGGACTGCAGCAACCCCCCCTCTACTGGCGAGCGAGAGCTGATTGCTGTTGCTTAGATGTTTTTGCTGCCAGCTGCTCCCTGTGGTGGCTCACAGGTGACCCTTCCCGCCTTGTCTCTTACCCTTCCAGGTGGAGGATGGGGGGAAGGCGGCCCTCTCGCAGAAGATGCGCTCCGGCGATGAGCTGGTGAACATCAATGGCACTCCGCTCTACGGCTCTCGGCAGGAAGCCCTCATCCTGATCAAGGGCTCCTACCGCACGCTCAAGATGATCATCCGGAGGTGAGAACAAAACACGCACACCCCCACACACACATCAGGAGGATACTGCCCACACTGGCCTCTCCTGCCAGGAAAGAGCTCTTCCTGTGTGGCGCATGGCTTTCCTCTGGGGCGGCGGGGGGGCGCTGTTCTCGCCACAGCAAAAGAGGTGGTTGGGCTGCAATCCAGTCTTCAAGGCCCTGCTGCTTCCACAGATTTCCATCTTGGTATGTGTCTGTGTGTGTGTGTGTGTGTGTGTGCAAGAGACCTGGGTATGTGCCTGTAGCGCCATGAGTTTGGCTGCAGCTGCCATCCTGTGGCAGGAATTCGGGACTGCACACCAATTTGAGTTGGCAAAGCCCGTGCGAAGCACTTTTTGCCTTGAGCAGAGATGGCTTTTTTTAAAAGAACTGTTAGATTCCTCCTCTGTTCCTCTCCTGCCTTCCCCCTATCTCTCCCCACCCCTTCCCGGACCCAGTCTTCCTGTCACTGGAGTGGCCCGGTCACTGTGGGTACAGGGCTTGTCTTGGAAGGACGAAGAGCCGAGATCCCCTTCTGGGGTTTCAGTGGGTCCTGATCAGATGCCCTTTAGGCTACTCCAGGCTGAAGGCCAGGTGGCTTGTATGCAGCCCCCTTTTTTTTGTGGGAGTGGGGCTGGCCCGGGGAAAGTGGGCCCCGGGAAGGGCGGGAGGCTGCAGTAGATTGAGCCCCTGCCTGCCCCACAACCTCTCCCTGTAGTTCTGGATCGGTTTGGGATTCCAGAGTCAGGAAGGTTTCTTCTTTTGGGGGGGAGAGCCAGAAAACCTGATAGTTGTGGGCCTGAGCATCATGGAGGGCCCTTCTCCTCCCCCCCCACCCCAGAATAACTGGTCTGTCTTGCAGTGGAGCATGGGTGGGGGAGTCTCTATTGGCACCCCTCCAGGCTGCTATTTGTAAAATTCACTGGAAGAGCTCCTTGTCCTTTTGCAGTGGGGCTGAAGGGGGTTGTGCCTATGGGCCCACAGCGTCTCCTGCTTCATCTTTGCCCTTAAAATGAGCTGGCAATGATCTCATCTTTCCTGTACTTTGTCCCAGCCACTTCCTGTGGGTGTGGGGGGGGGAGGGGGGCCAGTCCTGAAGCTCAGCTGGGAGCTTTCGGCAAGAGGCTTTCTGGAATTCCCCCTCTCCTCCTGCCTGGCCAGGCGCCAGGACAGGCAAGGCGCTTGCCCTCCCCACCCGGGAGACCCCCCCACCCCACCCACTTCTCTCGTAGGAGGCAGGTGGCCCAGGGGATCGGAGCCCCGAGGAAGAGAGGCTTCCTTCCCCCCCCCCCACCATCCCTGCCTTGAGGGGAGGGAAGGGGCCGCTCCAAGAGACAGGAAGCCCCTTCCCTGGGGGGTCTCGGCTTCTGATATTGTTGCTGCCAGCAAAATTATCTGCTTGGACATCACTTCCTCACCGCTTCCTGGCTTGGGAGGAGGTGAGGATGGGAACTGGCTCCAGGAGCCTGGAGGAGGGAGGAAGCCCTCCCTGCTGGGCCGGCCACTTCCAGTCCCCCTCAGCTGCCTGCCATGGCCGGTTGGGCTGGGCTGAGCTGGATCCTGGGCACAGCTGCCTTGCCAAGCAGACCTCCGAAAGAGTTGCCCAGGACAGGTGTGTTATTGAACTTTCAGAGGAGGGGAGGGGGAGGCGCTCTGCTTTCCATGTCTGATTGTGCACGGTTTGGTGGGGGGGTTGGTGGGGGGGGAGCGATGGCAATGAAAAGCCTGGATGTCCCCCCCCCCCCAGGGCGTGGAAGTCAGCTTCTGGGTGGACAGCAGACGGGGGCACACGGCTCCTGCTGATGCCCCTCTATGGGGTCTCCTTTGGTAGCTGCTGGATTGATGACACGATTAGTGTGTCCAGGCCAGGCGGGGGGAGGCCTTCCCCTGCCCTCCTCCGCCACTCTGTCCTGCCTCAGGGGGTTCTTCCCACAGGCCGGCCCTGCTTTGCCAGCCTCGGTGGCACCAACCCACAACGGGCCCCTAGGTTCCCCCCTGAGCGTCCCCAAGTGGCTTCCGTTAATGGCCTTCGGCTCGGCTGGCAGGAACTGGTGGGGGAGGTGGAAGCGGGTGGCAGCCAGACGCTTTGGTGGTATGGGGCACGGTCTCCGCCTTGCCTCCTCCGCTGCACAGCGCAGCTAGTCCTTCAGGAAGGGGGGCAGCCCTTCAGCTGGGTGGGGCTGGGAAGGAAAAGGCTCGGGGTTTGATGAGCCCAGGAGAGGCTTGGGAAGAGGGGAAGGGCCCCCTTGGTCACAGGGCAGAGGGGCAGCGGGCTTCACCCAGCACGTGTCGTACCCCACTGGGCTCACCCTGCCCCTCACACTTTCCTTTTGCTTTGCCTCAAAGGAGGAACGTGCCCACCATCAGGCCCCACTCATGGCATCTGGCCAAGCTCTCCGAAGTCCGGACCGATGGCACCGCCATGACCTTTCCTGCTGACCCCCTGAGTCTCTCCTGGCACTTGGGCTGCGAGACGAGGTGAGCGCCAGAGGAAAGAAGGGCGAGGGGGCTCGGGGGGGAGGGTTACTTGGGCCCCTGCGGGACCTCTCCATCAGAGGGCAAAAGGGGCCCTTCTCGGGGGCACAGCTGGCTTTCCCTTGGGCATCCCCTTGGGCTGAGAGAGCGCAGCCGGATCCATTGGGGCTGCAGGCAGGCGGCGACCAGCCTCCGTTGGCCCACCTGGCTTTCGTGCCCCGGCTGGAAAGAGAGGAAGGGTCCCGGATGAGACCACCCAGCTCCAAAGGCCTCTCAGCTTGTGGGGCAGCCTTAGCAGCTCTTCTCTGGCCAGCTGGCTCCTTCCCAGAGCTCTGGCTGCAGTGGGCACCATTGTGCCTGTCCTGAGCGTTCCTGAGCACAGGAGTCGACCGGGCACCATTTCCCCGGGAGACCTTGGACTGCCTTTTGTCCCCTCAGGAAGGGGCTGGCCCAGCACCACGCAGGCTGCCAGTAAGGCGTGGCTGTTTCCTTGCAGACATTTCATTACCCAAACTAGGTAACATCCCCAGGCAGCCTCCCTACGGCCCAGCGCTAGAAATACTCCAGAGGAGCGCTGGCTTCAGCTCCTTGCCAAGCGGGCAGGAGGAGATGCCAAATCTCTCTGAAATGCGGGATGGCAGGCAGGGCCTTTAGCTCGAGGAGCCTGGGCAGGACTTATCCTTTGGAGGAGCCGCTCCTCCCAGATTGAGATGGATTCAGGGGTGAAATCCAGCAGGTTCTGACAGGCTCTGGAGAACCAGTAGCGGAAATTTTGAGTAGTTCGGAGAACTGGTAGCGGAAATTATGAGTCGTTCAGAGAACCAGTAGCGGAAATTTTGAGTAGTTCGGAGAGCCTGTAGCGGAAATTTTGAGTCGTTCAGAGAACCGGTAGCGGAAATTATGAGTAGTTCAGAGAACCGGTAGCGGAAATTATGAGTAGTTTGGAGAACCGGTTGTGGAAATTTTGAGTAGTTTGGAGAACCGGTAGCGGAAATTATGAGTAGTTCGGAGAACCGGTAGCAGAAATTATGAGTAGTTCAGAGAACCGGTAGTGGAAATTATGCGTAGTTCAGAGAACCAGTAGCAGAAATTTTGAGTAGTTCGGAGAACCAATAGCGGAAATTTTGAGTAGTTCAGAGAACCGGTAGCGGAAATTTTGAGTACTTCGGAGAACCGGTAGCGGAAATTTTGAGTAGTTCAGAGAACCAATAGCGGAAATTTTGAGTAGTTCAGAGAACCGGCAAATGCCACCTCTAGCTGGTCCCAGAGTGGGTGGGAATGGAGATTTTGCAATATCCTTCCCCTGCCACGGCCACCAAGCCACGCCCACAGAACCGGTAGTAAAAATAATTGCATTTCACCACTGGATGGGTTCTTTGTGGTGCGGAACCCACAGCCCATCCTGTCTCCCGGTTGGCACCGGCTCTCCAGCGGGAGCCACAGCCTGCCAGCGGATGGACGAGGAGGGTTCCTCTGGAGCCCTGGGAAGGCTTGGATTCCGACGTGCCCAGGATGCCATCGCTGGTGCTGCTGCTGCTCCTCAGTGGCAGGCAGGAGAGTCTGGGCCCTTGGTGGCTCCTCAAGTGGCCCTCCTTGGCCTGAGCCCCAGTGGATGGTGGGACGCTCCCTTCCCACATCCAGGCAGGGACGCTCCCTTCCCACATCCAGGCAGGGAGCAAAAGGGGCTGGAGGCCCTGAGAGGGAGGGGCAGAGGGTCGAGGGAAGTCGTGACAGTCTGGGGGGGTGCGGGGGTGGAGAGCCAGTGGAAAGGGCTGCTGCTGCACCATCAAGAAAGCAGCCATGGGTCTGAGGGCGTTGGGGCACCAGGCAGGGCTACCCTGCCCCTGTGACGTGGGGGCCTCCTCTTTCTTTCCGCCCACAGTGACCTGCCTTTGCCGTGGAACCCCCTCTCTCCCCACTGCACCACGGAAAAGAACAGCTCCCTGGGGAGCATGGAAAGTCTGGACCCGGCCGGCCAGACCTACTATGAGGGCAGCCTGTCCCCCATTGACCAGGCCATGGACCAGAGCAAGCGGGACTCTGCCTACAGCTCCTTCTCGGCCAGCTCCAGCACCTCCGACTCTGCGCTGCGACCGGAGGAGGCCGGCTCCGTGGACGGCGCCCAGACCGGCCAGCTGCCGGAGCCTCGCTACCTGCAGACAGGAGGAGAGCCTGCGGGCCCTGGGGTCCGATTGTCCTCCAGCGTCCAGTCGGGCTCTCTTCCTCGCCCGGCCAGAACAGCCGCTGCCCCTCCCCACCCGCCTGTGAGACAAGACAGTCTGCGTGCGTGTAACTCCCCGCTGGAAGACCCAAGAGCCCCGACCCACGCAGGTGGTTTGTGTCCCGAGAATCGGTGGAACTCGGACATCTCCCTCTGCTCCCCTGGCCGAGATGCCCATGGGCCCGGGGGAGCATTGGCCACCACAGGCCCCCTGAAGGACTCTCCATTCCCTGACCAGTACTACCTGCTCAGCTCCCACACAGAGCCTCACCTTGGGATGAAGAGGAGCCCACAAACCTCCCCCTCGTCTTTGGCTGAGAGCCCCAGAGAGCCCCCCGGAAGGAAGGGCCACGAGGTGGAGCTGAATAACTGTGCAGAGCCTCCTTCGTCCTGGAAGGCTGCCTTGGGCGGGCCCTTCGGCCATCGCCACAGCATCCCAGAACACCTGCTGGTGGCCCAGCTGCAGGCCTTGGAGGTCTCCCGTGGCCAGAAGGCTCCTCGCTGGACTGTGTCTCCACTGCACAAGGAGCAGAAGGACCCGCAGACTCCGGAGCCCTGTGGCCAGAAGCCCTGGGAGCCGGCAGAAGAGCTGGATTCCCCCCCAACTGCAGAAGAGGGGTCCCCTTCCCCACGGGGCCCTTGCACGGCACTGGGGAGGCCCAACAACACCCTCCCGACCCGGGCTGGTTCCCCGTCACTGCCAGCGTTTGGCAATGGCAGCACCTCCCGGCGAGACCTCCAGGCAGCCTCCTGCGTAGATCCTTTGCCGGAGGCTGAAAGGAGCCTCCCAGCTGCCCAGAAGGGCCAGCATCGCTCTGCACACAGCCGCCGGCGCAGTGACCGCTTCGCCACCAACCTGCGGAATGAGATCCAGTGGCGGAAAGCCCAGCTGCAGAAGGCCAGAGGGCCCGGGGGGCCAGGGTGTGAAGAGGAGCCTGCCCCACAAGCAGAGGAGTCCCCCGCTCACACCGCAGTCCCTGCCCCTTCTCCCCCTCCCCTAGGGGAGGGAAGGCCCCTGGGCTCCTCTGGGCTGCCAGCTGGGGTCCCCAAGCGGTGGGGCTCTGAGCTGAGCGTGTTTGGGGAGGAGAGAGCTCCAAGCAGCCCCCAGAGGACACCCAAGGAGAAGCCTCTGCCGGCGGCCCGTGCAGGGGGGTGGGGAGGCGGCCGCTGGCGCTGGTCCCCGGAGCACAAGCTCCAGCCTCAGGAGTCCGAGCCGGGGCCGTCCGCACAGCTGCCCTTGGAGGAAGACGGCCTCTTGCCTTTTGCCGACCGGCGGAGGTTCTTTGAGGAGACGAGCCACCCTCTGCCCGCCAGGCCATATGGTTCGCTCCAGGGCAGGCTGGAGGGCAGACGGAGCCCCGAGGCAGAGAAGCCAGGAAGCGCCGAACACGGGACCTTCCAGCGTCACTCCCTGGACCAATCCTACCGTTGCCCACCTTCGCCTCCCGTCTACCAGGACTTCCAGCCGGAGGTTCTGAGGCTCTGCAAGTCCCTGGCTCGACCCGGAGTGGAGACGGAGCACTGGTGGGCTCTCCCGTGCTCGTGCGCTGTCCGGGAGGCCTGCGCTTACAGCTTTCAGGAGGAATGCGCCATGCTGCGCTCGAGGAGCATGCCAATGCCGCCACCCAGCCACCATGCCCACCATTGCCACCCTTGTTCCTGGAGCTGCCGCAGTGAGTGCTGTTTCCCGGGTCAGCAGAAGCTGGTGGAGGACGGGGGTCCCTGGCATGGAAGGAAGCCTTTTCAGGGGGTAAGTCGGATCTTCCCGTCCCATCATTCGGGGATGGGGAGGGGAGCACAGCTGCCGGGATGGGCTTTCACAGCCTGCCCGGATTCTTCCCCTTTGCCCAGGCCAGGAGGGCAGGAGGTCAAGGGGCTTCCTGGCCTCTTCCATCCCCTCCCCTTACTCTCCTCTCCTAGGAATTTCCCCCAGATGAATGGGAGCCCCCAGCCGTGAGCAGAGCAAGCAGCCACACTGGGAGGTAAGGATTTGCCAGGGAGAAAAGAAGCGGGGTTACCCCTAAAGAAACCTCTGGGGTGGCATTCTGGGCTGCCTGCTCTTTGTGTGTGTGTGTGTGAGAGAGAGAGAGAGAGAGGGAGGGAGGGAGGGAGGGAGGGAGGGAGAGCGCCTCTCATTAACAGTGAAGGGAGGGAGGCACTGATCTGTGCCTGCTTCCCTCACCCCCACATGAAGGGCCTGAGAGGCGGATGACCCTTCCCAACATAGCAGGCAGGGCACATCTCCTGGGAGAGAGCCGCTGGTCATCCTGGTCAGTCTCCCCTGTTGGCCAGCACAGGCCTGCTTGGTGGGGGAAGGAAACCAACTGGGCACTTGCCTTTCAGAAGCGGCTGCCTGGGGTGCGGGAGCCAACTTGTCCCCAGCTTGGCTGCTATTAATCCGCTTCTGTCTGACCAAGGGAAACGAATGTCCTTGGGCAGAATTAGTGGACCCCAACAGTTAAGAGACCCTTGTTCCCTCCTCAGAGAGCAAGGGGGCCTCAATGAGCAGCCCCTGCCCACGGAGGGTGGGAGGAGTCAGCCCCCACCCACGCACATGTCTGCAGCCCCTTCCTCTTTTTTTCCAGTCAGCTCCTGCCGCACAAGGTAGCCTTCACCAGGGTCAGCCCCTTCTGGACCTGCTTCGAGCGCACCGAACCGGCTGGGCCCTCTTTCTGCCGGGCCCCATCCACGCACAGCCTCCCCTGGGACTGCGAGCAGCCAAAGTGGGTCGTGGAGAAGGGGGGCTGGGAAGGGGGGCTCGGCGAACCTCACAAACCCCCCTTGCGCGAAAGGGCCTATTCGGAGAGCCACCTCTGCACCGAACCTGCCAGGGTCTCTGCGAGGGAGTGGCGAGAAGCCCCCTTGGCCGAGGCGCAGGAGACGGCACCAAAGTCACCAACCTGCCAAGCCAGGAGAAGGGGGCCCCCACCTCCGCGCCCTCCCCCACCCAACTGGGAGAAATACCGCCCAGCCCGGGCTTCACACCAACAGCTTCTCCCTGCCCAAGCCTGCCGGCCCCATCATGTGGAGGAGCCTTGGGCCCCGGGCCAGCCTGGTTTCGAAGCGGCCAGGCAGCGTTCTCAGAGCCTCCCTGGGGAGCAGCTGTGGCCCAACAGAGCACAACTGCAGTGCCCGCGGCTGCCCGGTGCAGGACCCGTTGCCACTCCTTCCCTCCCTGAGCAAGACAACCCCCACTATTACTGCCACGGGTCGCCACCCAGGACCCGGGAGTGGCTGATGGCTGAGACGAGTGACCGGAGTGTCCCATCCAGGCAAGTGGTCTTCCATTGGTTTCCACTATCCTGGGTCCCAGAAGGATGGAACGGGGCGTCCCCAGGAAGCTGGGCCCTTCCTGCACAGACACCAGTGTCTATGCCCGCTTGAGGCAGAGGGAGGGCAAGAAAGGGGGGCTGTGGCAGCCGTGCCAATGAGAAGGCGCTCCCTGTCCCTCCTCTTCCCTTTCAGGCAGAGAAGGGTGCAAAAGTCCTGTGTAGAAATCGGCCGCCCTCCAGCTCTGCCTGCCAAGGGAACGGTTGGTTAACAAAGGATGGGTTGGTTTTGTGCTTACAGGACGGCCAGTTCCTCGGAGGGGGCAGCTGCTGAGGATCCTCCCCAGGTCGAGGAGCAGGAGACGCCAACCGGCAGCCCCTCAGAGCAGCCCCTTACCTGGCGTGAGTCCCTTCCCTTTGGGGCACAGCATGGGGCCTGTTTCGAGGGCAGCACTGCTGACTTACACATTCTGTGCCCACCAGAACCCCAACAGGGCCCGCCTGTGTCCCAGGATGCTGCAGGGGAGTGTCACAGATCAGGGCCCCCTCCCTCGCGCCTGAATTCGGAGGAGCTGATGAGAGACGTGGCGGGCAAGGACCGCTCTCTGGCTGGAGTGCTGAGCTCTGGTTTCGGACTCCGCTCAGCAGCCGAGGTGATGGGCGACCTCTTTGCTGAAAGTAGCTGCCCGCTCTGGCCAAGGCAGGACTGGTCAATGCTGGGGAGGGGTCCCAGCTGCCCTGAAAGGTAGGCCTCCGTCAGGTTTTGCAGATTGGGGTGGGTGGGAGGGAGTCACACGCAGAGGCGTCAGTGCCAGCCAGAAGGGCAAGTCACAGGAGAGCCAGCCCGGCTGCAGCACTGAACTGGGCTTGGGGAGAGCTGAGTCCGGAACCCTCTTCTTTCACCTAGGTCCCTTGGGAGGGTTCACCGACAAAAGGGCGAACGACAAAACCGCGCCCGACTAAACCGCGTCGCTGATGTCATCAACAGGGCGACAACAGCGCGGAGACAGAAGCACGCTGTAAACCCTAAACCTAAACTTAACCCCTAACCCTAAACCTAAACTTAACCCCTAACCCTAAACCTAATCCTAAACCTAACCCTAACCCTTAACCTAACCCTAAATCTAACCCTAACCCTTAACCTAAACCTAACCCTTAACCTAACCCTTACCTTAAGTTGAATCGGCTTTCTTTCAACGCGCTATTTAAAGCGCCCTTCTTTCTCCGCGCTGGCTGTTGTCGCCGCGTTGATGACGTCAGCGACGCGGTTTAGTCGGGCGCGGTTTTGTCGTTCGCCCTTTTGACGGGTCACGCCTTGGGAGATCCTGGCCCCAAGGATCAGCCTCCTCACAGGTAGCTGGGGTTAGAAAATTGGGGGAGGGAGCAAGCAGGGAAGTTGTTGCCCTGGAGCAATGAGAGGAATTACATGGGCTGATGTGCGATGTTCCCGTGGTTCGTCCATGAGGCCAATGTGGAGAAAAGACACGGACACGAGCTTTCTCGGGATGGAGCGACCCAGATTGGGGGTCTGGGAGCCCCTTTTATTGAGATAGGACAAAGGCAGGAGGAGCAATAGCATGTGATTTAAGACAGCCTGTAAAACTACAATTTCTAATCTACTGCTCAGGGTAGTTCTGTCTATATATGGTCAAATCCTGGTCAGGATGTTTTGTTATGCACTATCAGGATATTAGGATGTTATGGAGTACTATAAGGATGTTATGTTCTTTAGGAGTTTTTTTTCCCTATGTGGTTCAGTGTGGCCGCGCATGCCCCATTATGCACTGGGCCATGGGTGACCCACACCTACACAAGGAATTATATTACAACACTGATGCAACTGGGCTGCTGGAGCCTCCATTTCCTTACAGGGATGTTGTCCCCTCCCCCCGATATAAGACCTCTTCCCAACCTGTACCCAACCATGCGCTCTTTTGTGCAGGCAGCAGAAGTCTCCCCAGTCCGCCACTGGCGGGGGAGCTTCCCCCTCCTGCCTGACTTACCTCAACCTGTCGGCGGGGAAAGCTGAGCTGCTGAACCAAATGAAGAACCGCTCTGAGTTGGCTGCACCCTCTCCAGAAGAGGAGCTGGACCAGGACCTGGCTCAGAAGAAGGTGAGCTTCCTCCCACCCAGCCCAACCACTTGCTGCCACCTGCAGATCGCTCACCTGAGAGTCCAAGGCCTGAGCCCGGCTCAAGGCTAACAAAGTTGCAGGGCATTGGCTAGGGGGGGGGTCCTGGGCTCCAGGTGGGCACCAGGAGCTGGTGGTCTTGGGGGAGCATCTGCAAAGTCCCAGCTGGACAATCATGGTTCGAGAAAATGATACATCAGCCCATAGAACGTAAGCCAGAGATATTCTTATTGGGTATTCTACCAGAGAAATATACTAAAGAAATATACTCATATCTGATTGTACAAATAATAACAGCAGCTAGAATTGCATTTGCACAAAATTGGAAAGCAGACAAAATCCGAGGTGGCGCAGGCCACTTCAGCTGACTGTTATCTGCAGTTCAGCGGTTCTAATCTCACCGGCTCAAGGTTGACTCAGCCTTCCATCCTTCCGAGGTGGGTGAAATGAGGACCCAGATTGTTGTTGGGGGCGATATGCTGACTCTGTAAACCACTTAGAGAGGGCTGAAAGCCCTGTGAAGCGGTATATAAGTCTAACTGCTATTGCTATTGCTCAAATCCCATCAGAAGGGGAGGTAATAAAGAAGATATTAGATTGTGCAGAAACGAATAGGTTGACATTGAGAATAAAGGACAAAGAGGAACCAGTGTACTTACAGGACACGGGGGGGGGGGGGCGATTTTGTGATTGGCTTGAAAAAAAGATACAAATAGAAAGAGAAAGGAACAATGCTCAAAACAAATAACTCAGATGACACATTATTAAATCAGGGAGAGGAGAAATAAAGTACAAAAATGTAAATACACAGGCGGAAAAATGATAGGAATTAACAAATGTTAAACAGCAATTATAAGAATGTATATTTAAGAATGAATTTGAAAGGAAAAATAAAAAAAGCTTTTGGTAAAAAGAAGTCACAGCTGGGCCGACAGCCTTTAACAGGGACCGTATCTCCCCCGCAAACACACACACACACACACACACACACACACACACACACCCTTGCGATCTCCTTGACTCCTCCTGGCTCTGTAGGTGCAGCTGATCGAGAGCATCGGGCGGAAGCTGGAGGTGCTGCAGGAGGCCCAGCAGAGCCTGCAGGACGACCTGAGCGCCAACGCGGCCCTTGGCAGAGAGGTGGAGAATTACATCAAGGGCGCCTGCAAGCCCCATGAACTGGAGAAGTTCCGGCTTGTCATTGGCGACTTGGACAAGGTGGTCAACCTGTTGCTCTCGCTGTCCGGGAGGCTGGCCCGAGTGGAGAACGCCCTCAGTGGCCTGAATGCGGAGGACGAGGAAGAGGAGGAGGAGGAGATGGTGGGTACTCAAGGGGGTGGCGGTGGGGGCTGGCTGCTGGGCAGGCTGCTGACGGTACAGCAGAGGCAGGCTGGCTGGCCCGGTTCCACCACAAAACCGCGTTCGACGAAAGCGCGCTCGACGAAACCGCGTAGCTGACGTCATCACAGGGCGACAACAGCGCGGAGACAGAAGCACGCTGTAAACGCTAAACCTAAAATTAACCCCTAAACCTAAACCTAACCCCCCTAAACCTAATCCTAAACCTAACCCTAAACCTAACCCTTAACCTAACCCTAAACTTAACCCTAAACCTAACCCTAAACCTAACCCTAAACCTAACCCTTACCTTAACTTGAATCGGCTTGCTTTCAAAGCGCTATTTAAAGCGCCCTTCTTTCTCCGCGCTCGCTGTTGTCGCCCTGTTGATGACGTCAGCGACGCGGTTTAATCGGGCGCGCTTTAGTCGAGCGCGGTTTTGTCATGCCACGGGCTGGCCCGCCCTGGCAGAGCTGAGCTGCCTTGGGTCCTCCATTGCTCCCTGTTGCCACTCCAGCTATGTGTGCTGGGGACACCACCAGGCCCAAACAATGGCGGCGTCTTGCTCCTGGTCTGCTGGGCACAAGATGGTGCTCCATCCAGAAAGGCCTCTATGCCACTCTTCCTTTAGGCATTTCCACAGTGCTGGCCTTCCTATTCATCAAAGGGTACCATTCTGGCCTGCACAGCACTGTTTCCCTGGGGCCTTGGCAGTGCCAGTCCTGGAAAGGAGTTTGCAGTGCAGCCAGTTTCTCCCCCCCCCTCCCCCCTCGGGCACCCTCCTCCTGCCCTGGCAGGAACTCCAGTGCTGTTTCTTAGATCCAGCCCTGGGCTCTGCAGCCAGCCTGGGGCTCCTTCCCTGAGGAGGTTCCAGGTATGGCCAGTACTGACCAGGTCTCTCTCCTCCTCCTCCTCTCCCCTGCCCGCCCCCTGCCCAAAGATGGCCCTCCTGGAGAAGAAGCGGCAGCTGACAGCACAGCTGGAGGATGCCAAGGAGCTGCAGGAGCACGTGGCTCAGCGGGAGCAGCTCGTCTCTGCCAGCGTCTCGCGCTGCCTGGCGCCCGAGCAACTGCAAGACTACCAGCACTTTGTGCGCATGAAGTCCGCCCTGGCGATCCAGCAGCGGCAGCTGGACGATAAGGTGAAGCTGGGCGAGGAACAGCTGCGTTGTCTCTGGGAGAGCCTGCCTCGGAGGCCCCGGAAGCCCTAGAGGAACCGGGATCCCCCTGGCTGGAGGGCTGGCTGCAAATGGAAAGAGACGGTGCCTTTTGCCAAAGAACTGCGTCTGCCCCCTGCCTTCTCTGGCCAAGGAAGAAGGGGTCGCCCACATGCCTTCGTGGCCCCCTGCAGTTAGGATCAAGAAAAGATGGAATCCTGCGTCACTGGAATAAGGAGGCAGGGAGGGGTCCTGGCAGCCTCTCCACAAACCACCCAGCTGGCCAGATGAGGAGACCCCGTCCTTTCCAGGGGCCACGCAGCCTCGCCTCGACAAAGTCTCCCGCTCATAATACTTTCTGAGCTCCACTGCGGGGACTCGCCCGCTGTTCACCTTAAGTGCCTACAAGCCTCAAAGGGGCCTTTTCTGCCCGTGCAGGTTATTTATTTTTTGCTGTTGCTATGTTAAGAGTTTCTTTCCAAGTATACCTGGGTCAGGTAAGAGCCAGGTGGCCGAGAGCATGGCACGGGCTGTTTCAGAGCCCATGTGTCCACAGCGGCTTCTCCGGGGAGTCCTGCCTGGGCCCAAGGAGTCCAGCCAGTGGCATCACGTCTTCGTTGGGTCCTGCCCGTGTATCCCAACTAAGCCCTGAGGCTGCTGCTTCAGTCTTCCCGTGGAGGGGAGCGGTCAGGCCTGAGTGGGCTCAGGTGGCTGCTGTCCGGCGGCAAAACTCTGGCAGGGAGATCGCACGGGAAATGCCCCCCAGCAGCAGGTGAGGATCAGGCCTGGGAAAGCTTTGCGGTGGGGTGTGGTCAGAGCCCTAAGCCAGCGATGGTGGAGGGACAGCAGGCATCTGCCCCAAGCCTGCCTTTCTCAGGAGCGACGAGCTGGCTGCCTTAATTTATCCACGGGATCAGCGGGCAATCCAGCCCCCGTTACCAGCTCTCCTCCTTGGCCCTGGCCAGACAGCCCTGCCCTGGGCGAGGGTCTCCCTTCCGTCTTCCTAGCATGGCCTCAAGCTGAAATCCCCTGGCAAGAACTTGGGGGGGCGGAGGGACTGGATAACAAGGGCTTCTCTTCCTAACCTCTCCTGTCTCCGCAGCAGAGGAATGTCTTGGGCTCCTGCCATGGCTATTGTGACCCTCACATCCTCTTCCTCTCCATTGTCCTTGGCCCAGTGCAGGAAGCCAAAGTCTGCCTGGCTTAACCTCTGCAATGCGGGGCTGCCTGCAACTCACCCTGACCCGTTCTCGCTTCGAGGAAGGGGAATAAGAGCCGGGCCAGGCTGCCATCGCATTCCGGGCCCGGAGAGGACTGAAAAATCCCACTGCCTGGGATCCCAACAAGGAGGATGGCTTGTTCCTCTCTAACCCTCCAAGGGGGAGACATGGTTTTTCCGGAGTAGCTTCTGAACCTCTAAAGCTGGGGCGGCAGCTCCTGAAGGCTCCAGGAGGGGACAAGGTGGCCAAGCTGAAGCCGGGGGGGGGGGGGGGGCAGCCCACTTGGCCTTTGATTGCTTCCCACCTTGGGCTCCTAAGGAGGGACTTGCCATCCTTCCTCTGAAGGGCTGAATCGGCCTTTGTTCTTCTTTTGGGAAATCTGGGCTTGCCCATTGGCACCTTCTGGAAAAGTACTCGGATAGGGCAGTCCATAATCGCCAACAGGCCCCTTGGGAATTGCTCTTGGCTTCTGCTTAAGCCTCTGCTGGTCCTGGAAGGGCCCTGGGAGTGGGTGCGAGTCCACCGTTTTGGAAGCTGGATGGGGAGCCAGCAGCCAAAATCGCAGGTCAGCCCTCTTTCTGCTTTTCCCAGGTAAATCTTGGGAATTCGCCCTGTCTTCTCCAACCTGACCTCCTGCTGCCTGCTCTCCCTCCCCTCCCCGCAGGTATTTCTGGCTTGCTTGAGACCAAAGCCTTTTGCGGGGAGTTGGCTGTAAAAAGCATGGCGCATTTATGCGCGCTGAAAAGAGGTCACTTTGCCCAGTGACTCTCCAAGCCCAGCTTCTGGCTGTCCAACGCAGGCTCTGCGTTAAGTGGGAAGGAGCTCTGTGGGGGACCTTGGCGATTACCAGCTTCCCCTTCCTCATCCTCTTCCCCGTCTCCCACCTGCATCTCCCCTGTACTTGTTGGTAGGAAGAAGGTTGTTCCCTGCCCATTTCTGCCCCTCTCCCTGCCTGGCTTGCTCTGAGCAGCTGCTCTGCCCAAGCAGCCCCTCCTCAGCGCAGGTGGAACCCAAGTGCCAGCTCTGGAGGCATGTTGCTATGTGATTAAATGCTTGAGTTGCCGGCTGTTATTTTGTGCTTCCTACACACCAAAGAACCTATGGTTCCTGTCCAACATTTCCACAGCAAGATCTCCTCAGTTGTGTTTCCAAAGGTGTTTTGACACCTCCAGCAGCTTGTGCCTTGGCTACGGGTGCAATTATGGGAATTGGGGGGGGGGGGAAGGCAGAATCACGTGTTGCATTAAACTGGTGCTAACTGGGTCCCCAGCTCTTGTGTGGCTTCTGTTCCGTGGGGGGGGGGAAGCACCAGCCTGCTCTGAAAGGGGGAAGGTGGTTTTTATTTGTATATAAGGCAAATGAGGTGGGGGAGGGGGCTTCCCACTCCTAAGGGAAAAGCAGCTGGCATTTTGGCAGGATTCGCTTGCTTTGAGAAGAGGCAGGAAGCTCACCACGCAGCCTCTCTGACCACAGGCTGGGCAACTGGCTAGATTTCTAGGACCGAATCCTTTGCATGATGGACTCCTCTCTCTCGAGGCTTCCGACGACTCACAGAGGCAACAGCCTTGGCAACGTGGGCAGACGTCCATGCACAGGACTGAAGAGTGAGGCCAAGCTGCCTGGGCCAAAGGGGGGAAGAATGCCTTGCAGCCCTCGTCGCAGGTCGCAGAAAAGAACCGGAGCATGGCGTTGCATTGCAGCACTCCCAAGGCTGGCTGGTGGAAGCTGCGGAATTCAAGGTCTCTCGGAAGCACATCAAGGGCAGAGTTTTTGGACCCTCGGCCGTTGATGAATATGACACGGTTGCCCTTTAGTGTCCAAGCAAGTTCTGCCCAGGTCACCCGCCCTCTCGCCAAGGGAAATTGGGCCGGCAGGGACAGCTCCCTCGCCATTCACCACAGCAAGAAGCTTGGTTGGGAGGGGTGGGCGTGGGCAAACAGGCTTTAAAGATTGAACAGTTGTGCCTCTATCCATTTGGCCATTAAGTGGCAGCTGAGGGGAAGCCAGGGCGGGTGGGCTCTTGCCTGAAGCTGGAGCAGACCCCCAACACTTCTCATAGCTGCTTTGGGGACTAGTGCTGACCCCTCCCTGAGCAGTGCTAGCCTCAGGGCAAGGGTCATTTGCCCCAGGCCCTTTCTGCACGCAAGGGGCTTTGGCCAGGCTGTAGTGGCACCTTGGCTGGGTTCTTAGCTGCCCTTCCGGCTTCTTGCTTGCAGAATAGATCGGCTTCTAGAGGGGCCCATTTCCCACAATGCCCCCAGCCCTACTTGCTGACCTGCTAGAGCTCGAGGGAACACAGTTCTTGATTGGCTGGAGATTATGGGAGATGCAGGTTCATCTCACCGAAGGTAGAACTGGGGCACCTGGTGGGGTGGGGGAAGAATAGGGAGCTCCAACTCTCTGAACGAGCAGAAGGGCGGGAGGCAGCCTTACCCTTCCCAGTGTTGGGCGCCTTCCCTTCCAACTGGTTTGAGTGCAATGCAGCAGAGCAGCCCAGAAGGGCCAAGGACAACTGGGGGGTGCTGCCTGCTGCCCCCTCCGGATCCAGGGCTCTCTGTGGGTGATTATATTCTTGTGAAAATCTGCAGCTGGGGGTGGGTTGGTTCAATGTCTGGGGGGGGAGGGCAGAGTTGCCCAGCCCCAACAGGACCCCTTTTCTGCCTCCAGTCATGCGTGTTATTGCCTGCTGGTTTAGCAAACCAAGTTTATCTAACTAAGCCCTGGATTCTCATTATGCCCCCCCCCCCCAAAAGCAGGAGCTCAGCGCGCGGCCCTGCAGGTCGGGCCGGCCTAAAATGTGCTCGGGGCTTCATGAGCCAAGGTGGCGCAGTGGTTAAATGCAGCACTGCAGGCTGACTGCTAGATCAGCAGTTCAGCGGTTCAAATCTCACCGGCTCAGGGTTGACTCAGCCTTCCATCCTTCCGAGGTGGGTAAAATGAGGACCCGGATTGTTGTTGGGGGCAATATGCTGACTCTGTAAACCGCTTAGAGAGGGCTGAAAGCCCTATGAAGCGGTATATAAGTCTACTGTTATTGCTATTATTGCTATCCCCAAACCCAACCTCGCCTCCCGGCTTGGGTCTCGCTGGGCTCCCGGTTCTGAGGTTGAGGGTTTGGTAGGAAGGCCAGCAGCTCGTCGAAGGCCTCTCCGGGATTCCCGACCTCCGCGGCTCCGTCTCTTGGGTGGCCTCCTCCCGCCAGGCGCCTGCGAGTGCAGGACTCGCAACCAGCCGCCTTTGGGTCGACCAAGCAGGCCGAGAGCAGCGGGGGGGGGGGGCCGCTCTGGAAAGCCCTTCGGGTCTGCAAGCTTCCTTGATTCGGCGAAGGGGGCGGAGAAGCCTCCGCGGGCCTTTTCCTCCGGAGGACAAGAGGGTCGCTTCCCCAGCTCCCCACGGCCGGGGCGCCCGATGTGGGGCCGGGCGGCGGCAGCAGCTTCTCGGGGTGCCTCCATGGGCTGAAAAGGCGTTTGACCGCTTGGGATGGGAGAGGGGCGGGGCGAGGGCGCTGAGCGGCGGCGGCGGCGGGCGGGACCAGCGAGCACTGCAGCGGCGGCTGGCGGGAGGAAGCAGAGCTTGTGGCCGCCGCCAAGCGCCGAGGAAGCAACACGTGCCGCGCCGGTGCCGGAGCGCCGGGCTTCGGAGGCTCCGGGGAGCCGCGCCTGGTGACGAGGCCCGAAAGCGGCGCGCGCGCGCTTCCCCGCGGCGCTGCGGAGACGCCGAAGGGCTCGGACGGACGGACGTTGCCTCGGCTCGAGCCAGCGGGCTTTTTCTTCTCCCGCGGTAGGTCGCCCGCTACGAAGTCGAGGCCGCCGGAGCAGAGCGGCCCCGCAGACCACGCAGGGGCCAGGGCCGCCCCCGCTCCGCCAACCACCTGTCCGCCGGAGGGGCTGCGCGGGAGCCCGGGAACAACGGCGGCGGCTTTCTCGCCCCGCAGCGCCACATTCCCGGGGGTGGCTGGGCCGGGGGCCGGGGGCGGCGAGGAGGGGGAGCCGGACGGCTGGAGGGGGCAAAAGAGGAAGCGGCTCCGGAGGGCCCCGTGCCTGACGCCCGCCCGGCCTCTCCTCCAGAGCACCGCGGCGTCTCCCCGAGCGGAGGATGGGCGAGAAGCTGGCCCCCCCGGGAGAGCTGTTCCTGCGCAAGGGCCGCGAGTCGGTGGTCTCGCTGGAGATGGACCGGCTGGCCCCGGGCGAGGAGTCCACGGACAGCGAAGGCGAGCAGGAGGGCGGCTCCCACAGGCTCATCCGCAAAGTCTCCACCTCGGGCCAGATGAGGGCCAAGGTAAGAACGGCGGGCCCGCTTGGCCCTCCCCGAGGGCGGGGCGGGGGGGACGCCTCGCTTTCTGCCTTACCCGTCTCGGACTCGGCGTCCGACTGGCTCGGGAGCCCGGCGAGTTGGAGCGGGCAAGGGAAAGACGGAGCTGCGCCTGTCCTCTGGAGTCCGAGGCCGGGGTCCAGGCCCCCGGGTGGCCTCGTCTTGACTCCCGTCCTGGTGGCAGCAGATGATGGTCAAGGAGGCCGGGAGATTTGTGGAAGAATCCCGCCACCGCTTTGCTCTCTGTCGGTCTTGGCTTCTGGTGTGGAGGAGGTGGAAGATGAGCTGCAGGTGGTTGAATGGCTGAACTCGGCCCTGTGGCTTGCCAATCTGGTCCTGTGTCTTACACCTGTTGTGTGAAACCTCCCTATGGTGGTTTATTCGTTAAACCATGGTTAATCCTCCCTATGGTGGTTTATTCGTTAAACCATGGTTAATCCGGAGGCTGATCTACCCTAACCCTGTCGCAAAAGCTCTCAGCAAAAGAGAAAACCCCCACAAACCCCCTCCCCTTCTAAAGAAGGTTCCCCAAAGGCCTGCTCTGCAGGGGTGTTGTTCCCATTTCAGATTTTTTTTTTTCTCCTCTTTCCTCCAAGGTTGGTTTTGAATGGCTGAACTGAAGCCAGCCATGAGACGTCCTAAGAGCAGGGCAGGACTGCACGGATTCCAGGGGGGCACCCTTTCATTTCTCTGGCTTAAAAAAGGGCGAAAGTTTCTCCGGGGTTTTTTTTGGCTAATTGGCGTATTCAGAGCTCATGGCGGAATGTCTTGTTTCCTCTCTAGAGGATTGTGTCGAATGCAAGAGAGAGAGAATTCTGCCTCCGCGCAGAAACTCCGGGCGGCTGGCTCCTGTCTCTCGCACTCCCACGGATCCTTCTCCCTCACCCAGGCACAGGCACCCATGCCCCCCCCCCACGCCCCCTCTGCCCCTTTTGTTCTGCAGCACAGGTGTGGGGGGGGATCAGCAGACCACAAGCGCGTCCTGGCGGGAAGTCTTGGAAGCCAGAGACGAGGCAGCAGGTGGAGGAGGAGGAGGAGGAGGAGGAGGAGGAGGGAGGAGGATGCTTCATGGTTTCTAGGAGACGATGGAGGGGAATCAATTATGAGCTATTACAGAAATTAGCTGATGCGGCTTCTCTGAAATCCACCCTAGTTGATGACTTGTACAACTTTGAGATGCTGGAGCGATTGACAGCCAAGTTAATAATGGGATGCTTGCTAGCACCCGGTCTGCTCTTTGCAGGCTGGGCTGGGAGGGAAGGGGGAGGGGCTTTATCCCGAGGCGAGGGGCTTCCCTGGGGGACCCCCGGAGTAACAGGTGCAGTGGCTCAGGCAACGAAGGAACTGCTGGCCTAAGAGGGCTTTTTCTCATGAGGACGGCATCCTTGTTGGCTGACTTGGTGAGAGGTGGTGCAGAGGTAGGCCATTGGTCCAGAGGGCTGCCAAGGACCTCCTGCTAACTCCTTACAGACTTACTCCTTCCTGTCCTTGATAATAGAGCTTGCCAGGTAGCCCAGGAGGAGCTCAGCTGGGCTGTAAATGCATCAGAGGTGTGCCATCAACCAGCAACTGAGAAGGCCTTGGAATGGCTTTGCTTAAAGTTCTATGGGGCTAATGAGGTTAGAGCTTTCTCCAGGAAGACCCCCACTGCTTATTCTGCACCCCTCATCAGCTGGTCATGGGGTGTGTGTGTGTGTGTGAAATGATCAGATCCTTGGAACTGTACCTTGGCACCCTCTAACACAAGAGATCTGGGTACTTGAGAGACCGCCTGCTGCCAATTACCTCCCACAGACCCATTAGATCTCACAGGGTTGGCCTCCTCCGGGTGCCATCTACCAGCCAATGCCACCTGGCTATTACCCGGGGGAGGGCCTTCTCTGTGGCAGCTCCGGCCCTCTGGAACGAACTCCCCGCAGGGATTCGGACCCTCACCTCTCTCCAGGCCTTCCGAAAAGCCGTCAAAACCTGGCTTTGCGGGCAGGCCTGGGGGTGATGAGTTCCCTCCCCTCTCGACATGTATGGTTGTGCGACTGTTGTTTACTTTTATTATTTGTATTTTGTCTTTTTATGTTCCCCTTTTTCCCCCTTGAATTGTTCGCCGCCCTGAGTCCTCCCGGAGAAGGGCGGCATACAAATAATACAATACAATACAATACAATACAATACAAGAGAGGCCAAAGGCTCATGTCTGAGAGGCAGAGCAGAGGGGGAATGGCTGCAAAAAGGAACTGGCCTGGGAGAAGGACTGCTCGGTGGCTGGCGCTGCTCTTCAGCAAGCATGCCAAATGGTTAACACTTTTGGACCGGTCAAGCCCAAGGAGTGGGTGGTCAATGCAATCCGTTCTGAGAGGCAGATGGTTTGTGAAGCTACAGCCCAAGTCTTCTCCCGACACCTTTAAATCGGAGCGGTTTCCAGCTTCTTAGCAATGAGAAAAATATAGGCACGACCATAATTTAGCCCAACCCTTCGGTTGCTAAGCAAGGCAAGACCGTTGTTAAGTGAGCTTTGCCCCCTTTTTAGGAACTTGCTTGCCCCACTTGTTAAGGGAATCATTAGATTAGTAGCATGGTTGTTAAACGGCTTTTGCTTGTCAAGACGGTTGCAAAAGGGGAACACATAACCCCGGGACATGCAACGGTCGTAAGTGTGGGAAACGGTCACGAGCCACTTTTATTTTCAGCGCAATTGTAACTTTGGATGATCCCCTAATGAAGGGTCGTAAGTCGGGGATTGTCTGTGCTAAGAATCCTATAACAAGTCCCTTTCCCCCACCCCCAAACTTAATCAGATTTACATTGTGGCTCAAAACACCAAACTCGACTTCTGTAGCCTCTTTGGGGAGTCACACTTTGCGATGCACACCCAGTTTTCCAAACGTGGCTGCTTGCTCCCAAAGCGGATCCAGAGGCGTGATGGGCTGACGGCTTTCTTCTCCATGGCGTCTCCTGCGGAAGAGCCTGGCGCTTTCCCCTCCGTGGCGGAGAGAGTCGCCGGGTTTGATGGGCGATGCCAGCTGGTTGGGCAGGACATGAAGTGGGGTGCCTGTCGCCTGCCTCCTGGTCCCAGGCCCTCCCGGAGTTGCCTTCTTGTTGCTCCCAGCCCCCGGCCGAAGGAGCCCCCCCCCTCCGCCTCCTTTTTAGCCGACCTGCTAAGGATTAGGGTTCTCCCCCTTGTCTTTGCTCCCTCGGTGAAAAGTGCCCACCCTGTGGTGGCCTTTCCTTTCTGGGAATATGCATTTGCACTGGGAACTGGACAAGAAAGGGCCCAGGGGCAATGGAGGAGGAAGAGGAGGAGGGAGACGGGCTGTTTGGAAGACCAGTGTAACTGCATTAGCCCTACAGACATTACTTTGCTTTAACGATGCTTTCAATTAACTAATTAATGTGGAATCGGCCCGTAATTTTATGGCTCCCCTCCAAAATGGCTTTTTAAACTAATATTAGACTGGCTGTCCTCCAGTTCTGGGCTGTGGAGGCTGGCTTCACGTTTCCATTCCTTTAACAGTTTTTTTTGGGGGGAAGGTACCTGGCCGGAAGGACGTGCCGTCTCTCTCGGCTCTGAAATCTCCCTTTTTCCTCTGGCTAAAAGGATGGGTTGGAATATTCCGATGGCAGCTCTCCCTGAGCCCTCCCACGTGCAAACCGTTAACCGCGTTAACCCGGCTTGCACTGGCACACGGGCGTTTGTACGGCCTCTTGTCCTGGTGTAAAGCCGACGACGCATAGGAGACATTGGTCTGCCTCTTGAGTCGCTGTCCTGCAGAAGAGATCGAAGTCGTGGGCTCTCAATATACAGATATTAAAAAGGAATCCAACCCCAAGAAGCTTTCGTGGCCTTCAGCTCTGTCCTTCGTTGCTCTGTTTAATCTAGATTAGCTTTTTCCATCTTGGAACCTTTTGGGACCAAGACTGCCGAGAGTTAAATGCCCCCCCCCCCGGTCCATTACACACACACACACACACACACACACGGGCTGAGTTGGCGAAGGCTGACGCAGCACCTCCATCTTCCCTCCCCCGCCTAGGGCCCAAATGCCCCAGATTCTAGGGAAAACATCCCTCCAGGGTCTGCGTTCGGCATACAAATAGGACTTATTCCTCTTTTTTTACCGTCTCCGTTTTGTTGATGGTCTACATGGAGTTTATAGTAAGAGTTAGTTTCGTCGCAAGAGTATATTCCTGGTAGAAATGTCAAGATTCTGACATTTTGATTTGAGGCCGGTGACAGAAAGATGTCAGCTCCGTTCCCAGCTGGTTCTCTCTCTCCCACCCACCCTCCCTCTCTTTCTCTCTCCCTCCTTTCCTCTTTTTCTCCCCCCCTCCCTCCCTCTCTTTCTCTCCCTCCCTCTCTCTCCCTCTCTTTCTCTCTCCCCTTCCCTCCCTCTCTTTCTCTCCCTTCCTCCCTCTCTTTCTCCCCCTCCCTCCCTCTCTTTCTCCCTCCTTTCATCTCTTTCTCCCTCCTTTCATCTCTTTCTCCCTCCCTCCCTCCCTCTCTTTCTCTCCCTTCCTCCCTCTCTTTCTCCCCCTCCTTCCCTCTCTTTCTCTCTCCCTCCTTTCATCTCTTTCTCTCCCCCTCCCTCCCTCTCTTTCTCTCCCTCCCTCCCTCTCTCCCTCTCTTTCTCTCTCCCCTTCCCTCCCTCTCTTTCCCTTCCTCCCTCTCTTTCTCCCCCTCCCTCCCTCTCTTTCTCCCTCCTTTCATCTCTTTCTCTCTCCCTCCCTCCCTCTCTTTCTCTCCCTTCCTCCCTCTCTTTCTCCCCCTCCTTCCCTCTCTTTCTCTCTCCCTCCTTTCATCTCTTTCTCTCCCCCTCCCTCCCTCTCTTTCTCTCCCTCCCTCCCTCTCTCCCTCTCTTTCTCTCTCCCCTTCCCTCCCTCTCTTTCCCTTCCTCCCTCTCTTTCTCCCCCTCCCTCCCTCTCTTTCTCCCTCCTTTCATCTCTTTCTCTCTCCCTCCCTCCCTCTCTTTCTCTCCCTTCCTCCCTCTCTTTCTCCCCCTCCTTCCCTCTCTTTCTCTCTCCCTCCTTTCATCTCTTTCTCTCCCCCTCCCTCCCTCTCTTTCTCTCCCTCCCTCTCTCTCTCCCTCTCTTTCTCTTTTTCTCTCCCTCTCTTTCCCCCTCCCTCCCTCTCTTTCTCCCCCTTCCTCCCTCTTTTTCTCTCCCCCTTCCTCCCTCTTTTTCTCTCCCCCTCCCTCCCTCTCTTTCTCTCCCTTCCTCCCTCTCTTTCTCTCCCTCCCTCTCTCTCTCCCCCTCTTTCTCTCTCTCCCTCCCTCCCTCTCTTTCTCCCCCTCCCTCTCTCTCTCTCCCTCCCTCTTTCTCTCTCTCCTTCCCTCCCTCTCTTTCTCTCTCTTTCTCTCTCCCTCCCTCCCACTCTCCCCCTCTCTGGCTGCTGCAGCCCAAGGACGTGCGATTCCTCTGCTTTTTCCTCAAGGCAGCGCACACAACTGTGTGTTGCTGCCCAGAGAGAGGGAATAGCTGGACCATTTGTAGGAGAAAGGAGCCTACGGGCTGCTTTGGGAACCATTGCTGACCAGGAGCGAGCCTGAAGGGTTCCTGTCCCCCACCCCCCGCCCCCCGATGCCCCTTTTCGGGTGGGGGCAGCAGCTGTGCCAGATCACACTTGGGGGAGGGGGGCTCACATGGTGCTGTGAATGTGGTGGTGGTGGTGGCAGTGTGTTCCTTTGTGAGTCTCGCTTGTGATGAGTCACCGCTGCAGACGCTGAAGCAGAAAGAGGGGGCTGCTGGCCTGAAGCGGCCATCTGCCTGGCTCCCAGCCTTGCCCAACTTGTGGGGTGCTTTGCTCTGGGCAAACGAAGCAAGACCCGGGCTGCTCCTGGCGGGAGAAGAAGACTGGGGAAGGGGGCTCCTTCTGACCGAAGGAAGCTGAGCAGGGGTGCAGAGCGGAGGAGGCACCACCAAACATAGAGCGGAGCGAAGGGAGGCGGCTCGGGAATGCCTGGGTTTGCCTCTTCCCAGCACCCTGGAGAGCTCTCCTGTGGCCGGGCTGAAGCAACTCAGAGAGCCAGCCCTTCCCCTCGGGGTCCTTGCCTGCAGTTGCTCAGGGGGAGGAGCCCGGGGTGAAGCCCCTCCCAGAAAATTGGGGGCTCTAGGGCACCTTCTGAAGTGGACGTCCCACCTCCCTCCACTGCCTCTGGGCACAGACCCCCTGAAGCTGTGCTCCCTCCCTCCCTCCCTCCCGTTTTTTGCAACCCAAAGCAGGGGGATGTTTTGCCTTCCCAGAAGAAGCTGCAGCGGCCACAAGCTCCTTAAAGGGCTATGAAGAGAATCCCTGGCAAAGGGGGGGCAGGAGAGGATTTGCACCCACTGCTCAGTAGAGGAAGGGCACCGTCTTCCTTGGGTGGGTCAGCAACTAGCCCCCTAACAAAGGCTCGAAGGATGAGGCAGCGGCAGGGAAGGAGGAGGAAGGGGTCTCTCTCCCCACTGAGTTGCTGCCAGGGAAGAGAGCGGGCTGCGCCTAGCAGACTGCGTGCCCCTCACTGGGATGGACTGCAGACTGCGTGCCCCTCACTGGGATGGACTGCAGACTGCGTGCCCCTCACTGGGATGGACTGCAGACTGCGTGCCCCTCACTGGGATGGACTGCAGACTGCGTGCCCCTCACTGGGATGGGCGAAGGAAAACAGGGACCCAAGTAGCCTTGTGCCCTTGTGGGGAGCCAAGAGGCACAGCAGTGGGGTGGGGGCATTGTCTCTCGCAAGAGAGAGCAGCATCTGCTTGGCTTCTGGGTAGGGGGACTGGGCTCTTCCCAGGCAGGGAGCAGACCCCAGGATTGCTTTGCCCAGGCCAGGTCTGTGCCAAGGGGCGTGTGCCTCCTGCTGCCAAGCTTCAAGGCTTCCTGTCCTTGGAGGTGGGGGGCTGTGAGGCTGCCCCCTCCTCTCTAAGTTTGCCCGCCTGGCTGCGCTGCATTTAGCAGGCCTGGCTGTCCCTGTTATGATTTTGCCTGTGGGAAACACTTTGTCAGGCGGCTGGAAGGAGGCGGGATCAGGGCAGCCCACTGGCCTTTCGCCTCTTTACGCCAGGCCATCCTGGGTCTCTCCCGCTTTCAGGAGTCCGTCCCTCCCATTGCTGCTCCTTGGAGAAGGAAACAAGGCGCCATCTCCCCCCTAACGGTAGGCTTTCCTTTTGGGTTGTTGGCTGCCAAGGTTGCCCAAGTGGTGGGTCTCCTGGGGGAGGAGGGCTCTCAGTAGTCTGTTACAGCCATTCTTTGCCCACCATGGAAGCCCCCCGCCCCAATTCACATGAGACAAACAACTCCCTATATTAAATAGGGATCCCCAAACATTCCCAGCCAGCCCCTGAAGAGGTCGAGGTTGCCTTCTACAAGGGCTTCCCGTGGGGGCAGCCGAGGATGGGCATCCAGCGGCGGCATCCCAAGCTGCCCCTCCTGGGCTGAGCGGGGCTCCTTCCGGCCCCACCCTTCCCTCCGTCTCTGACCAGGCAATCCGGCAGAGGCTGCTTTTAGCTGTCCCTGCCCGCTGATGATAACAGCATCCCCCCTCCACCCACCCTGCTGCCGTTGCCACCTTGGGTGTTAAGAGGGACTCGGTTTGGGGCTGCTGCCGCCTGGGTTGCTGGCCAGGGGGCCCACAAGGTGACCCCAGCTCTTCTTCCTTCCGGAGTCTGCCCTCCGTTTGTTGCCCTGCTGCCCTCAAGAGCTGAAAGGTGCTTAATTTGGGGAGGGGGGGGAGAGGAGGGCTTAATGTGCCGATCGTCAGGATAGCCCCCCACGCGGTCTCCCTTCTCCTCCTCTGCTGGATATTGGCGTCAGATTGCAGTCGCCGCCTTGGCTGACAATCCGCGATCTTCCCGGCAAAGGCAGCGGCCTCTTTCCTCCCTCACGCACTGCAGGCCCTGGGGGCAAACTCCCTCCCGTGGGCTCCAGGCTGCTGCAGGAGGCGAGGCCTGGTGCACCAATTGCGACCTTGCCTGGATCGGGAGCCCCTTCGGATAGTCACTCACGCCCTCGTCACCTCAAGACTGGATTACTGTAACGCCCTCTACATGGGGCTGCCCTTGAAGAGCGTTCGAAGACTTCAGCTAGTCCAGAATGCAGCCGTGCGAGCGATTGTGGGTGCACCTAGGTACACCCACGTTACACCTATCCTCCGCGAGCTGCACTGGCTGCCTATTGGTCTCCGGACACGCTTCAAGGTGCTAGTCGTTACTTTTAAAGCCCTGCATGGCATCGGACCTGGGTACCTGAGAGACCGCCTCCTGCCAATTACCTCCCAAAGACCGATTCGATCGCACAGACTTGGCCTTCTCCGGATTCCATCCGCCAGCCAATGCCGGCTGGCGACCCCCCAGGGGAGGGCCTTCTCTGTTGCAGCTCCGGCCATCTGGAACGAGTTCCCCGTGGAGATCCAGACCCTTACTACTCTTCCGGCCTTCCGTAAAGCTACTAAGTCCTGGCTGTTCCGACAGGCCTGGGGCTGTTGAAGTATCCAGCCCCACTTTAATTGTGTATGTTGTTGTATTTTAAATTGTTGTTTTGTCTTATTTATCCCCCTCCCCTTTTTATTGTAAGCCGCCCGGAGTCCTCCGGGAGTGGGCGGCGTACAAACCCCAATAAACTAAACTAAACTAAGGGTGCCTTGTGCCGCTGGGCTCGATTCCTTGGGGGGTCCACTCCCCCAGCCGCTGGCCTGCCTGCCTGGCCCTGGGAAAGGGGCCACAGCAGCCACTTCCCCTGGCAAGACCCAGGCAGAGGGCGTGGGGGGGGGGGAGGGCTTGGAGTTGAGTCCTCTGCTACCACCACCAGCAGCGGCCTCCCTTTCCCCCAGTTTCAGTGAATTTTGCAATGCCCAGCTGTGAAAAAAAAAAGAGGCATGTGTGAGAACGACAGGAAGGAGTGGCAACAGTGCAACAGAAGTGGAAATTGCAGCCGCATTTCCTGAGTCACAGTGGAGACAAACGCAGTCCTTTTTTTGGCAGGGGGGTCCCTGCTCTGCTGCCCTCAGGCCCGGCCTGGCCTTTCTCTGGATGTTCGCCCCCAGCAGAAACAGCCCCTTTGCCAAAGGAAGGTGGTTGGGGAAAAAAAAACACCAAGGCATGAAGTTTCCTCTCCCCCTCTTCATCTTTTTTTAAATGGGTAGCCCACTCTGAATGAAGAGCCTTCCGCTCCACACACACACACACACCAGCTCTTGTTCAGTCATTCATCTGCCTCCTTGCGCTGGTTTGAAACCTATTTATACTTATTCATTTAACCCATTTCTACTGCTGCCCAACTTCCGTTGGTGACGGGGGTATGCCTGCTGCTCAGAAACAAATGAACCGCCCTGGCTGTTTTATTATCTCAATCAGGTTTCATAGGGTGTGATTGCTCTGAATTTTGATGATTTTAGCGCAGGGGTGTCCAAACATGGGAACTTTAAGACTTGTGGACTTCAACTCCCAGAATTCCCCAGCCAGCATAGCTCAGGAACTTTAAGACTTGTGGACTTCAACTCCCAGAATTCCCCAGCCAGCATAGCTCGGGAACTTTAAAGACTTGTGGACTTCAACTCCCAGAATTCCCCAGCCAGCATAGCTTGTGAACTTTAAGACTTGTGGACTTCAACTCCCAGAATTCCCCAGCCAGCATAGCTTGGGAACTTTAAGACTTGAGGACTTCAGTTCCCAGAATTCCCCAGCCAGCATAGCTTGGGAACTTCAAGACTTGAGGACTTCAACTCCCAGAATTCCCCAGCCAGCATAGCTTGGGAACTTCAAGACTTGAGGACTTCAACTCCCAGAATTCCCCAGCCAGCATAGCTCGAGAACTTTAAGACTTGTGGACTTCAACTCCCAGAATTCCCCATCCAGCATAGCTTGGGAACTTTAAGACTTGTGGACTTCAACTCCCAGAATTCCCCAGCCAGCATAGCTCGGGAACTTTAAAGACTTGTGGACTTCAACTCCCAGAATTCCCCAGCCAGCATAGCTTGGGAACTTTAAGACTTGTGGACTTCAACTCCCAGAATTCCCCAGCCAGCATAGCTTGGGAACTTTAAGACTTGTGGACTTCAACTCCCAGAATTCCCCATCCAGCATAGCTTGGGAACTTTAAGACTTGTGGACTTCAACTCCCAGAATTCCCCAGCCAGCATAGCTCGGGAACTTTAAGACTTGAGGACTTCAGTTCCCAGAATTCCCCAGCCAGCATAGCTTGGGAACTTCAAGACTTGAGGACTTCAACTCCCAGAATTCCCCAGCCAGCATAGCTCGAGAACTTTAAGACTTGTGGACTTCAACTCCCAGAATTCCCCATCCAGCATAGCTTGGGAACTTTAAGACTTGAGGACTTCAACTCCCAGAATTCCCCAGCCAGCATAGCTTGGGAACTTTAAGACTTGAGGACTTCAACTCCCAGAATTCCCCAGCCAGCATAGCTCGAGAACTTTAAGACTTGTGGACTTCAACTCCCAGAATTCCCCATCCAGCATAGCTTGGGAACTTTAAGACTTGAGGACTTCAACTCCCAGAATTCCCCAGCCAGCATAGCTTGGGAACTTTAAGACTTGAGGACTTCAACTCCCAGAATTCCCCAGCCAGCATAGCTCGAGAACTTTAAGACTTGTGGACTTCAACTCCCAGAATTCCCCATCCAGCATAGCTTGGGAACTTTAAGACTTGAGGACTTCAACTCCCAGAATTCCCCAGCCAGACATGCAGTTTGCATGTTACATGCCCTTCAGGCACGTCACGTTTTGAAAGGCAGCATAGAGATGTGTCTAAAAGCCCCATACACGCACTCCCCCGTGGGTGTTGAGAAACGTTTTCTGCCTCTGTTGCACAAAGCTTTGGAGAAGAAGCTGCAGGAAGAAAGCAAAAGAGCCAAGAAAAACTGCACCGGCCGGCAGTTATGCTGCTGCATTTATCTGGCTTGCTTTTTTGCCAGGCGTGCCAAACAGGCCCGGGGTCCCCAGCTAGAGGTTGGCACAGGTGTCGGCAGCATCCTCGTGCAGCCACTGTCTGCTTGCTGATGGCAGACAAGCTGCCATGGCGCTGTCAGTTGTCAGAAGGATGGACGGTGGGTTCCTGGGGCTGGTCATCATTTCCAGGGCACTTTGTGGGGAGTGCTTGCCTTGCGGGGTGGGGAGAGATGGAAGCAAAACAGGAACTCCTTGGAGTCGAGTCAGGTGCGTGAAGGAGAAGCGCACTCCCCAAAGTCCTTCCTTCGCCCGTTAAAGGCACGGGAGCCCATGGGGGACGTGGGTGTGCGCGCAGTTGCTGTGTTGAGCTGGGCAATGCTTGCCAATCTAAGCCGGGCTTCTTTGCCCTTTTGTTTGTGTTGCTGTGGCAGGCCGGTGGCCCCCCGCCCAGGCTCTGATGCGCGGCAAAGTAACCTCTGAGCACGCGGGCAGGACCTGGAGGTGCAGCTTCTGTGCAGCAGCCGCAGCAGCCCCCTCTCCCCGAAAGCCAACACTCTCTGCATTTCTGGCCTTCTGGGCTCCCCAGTGAGTGGCACTTGACATGAAAAGGGCAGATTCTCCGCCTAAAGGTCCAGCTAGACTTAATCCTCCTCCTCCTCCTTCTCTTTCCGGCCTGGTCATTCACAAGCGCACCCCAGTGCAAGAAGGAACAGCCCCCAAGGTTGCCCTTGGGGTATAATGAAGAAGAAGGATGCTCCAGAGGCCATGTTCAGAAGGGGTCTTGCCAGGTGGGCTGCAGGGATCCCTTGGCCCCAGGGGGACTCTGGAGTCTTGAGTGCAGCAGCCGGCCGAGGGGGGCTCTTGCCCCGTCAGGGTAGCTCCAGCAGGGCCTTTTGGAGGAGCGGAAGCTGGGGCCCAGAGCCCTTGTGGACAGCGCTGTCCTTTTCCAGAACAAACCATTGTCAGAAGTGTATCTGTGGCTGGCTGTTAGTTGATCAACATCAGCCTTCACTGTGGGAGGAGCAGCTTAGATCAGATGGGGTTCTGTCTCTTGTTGACCTGTCCGTCAACGGGCCAGCCGGCAGCCTGAGCTCAAGGAACAGCTCCTGTTTTGGCAAACTGGGAGTCCCCTTGGTAAACGGGATCAAATCAGCTGAGCTTTCACCTTGGTTCCTGGGGGCAGATCCTCGAAAGACGGGTTGGAAGGTGGACAGACAGCCCTGCTGTCCTGGGAACCCCCGAGGGACTCCTGGGCAGGAGGGAAGCCCACAGAGGGCGGTGCGGGGAACCTTTGATTGGAAGAAGAAAAGGAATTCCGTGACTGGTTCAACTGGGCTGCTGAGGCCATTTGGGGACAGAGGAAGCCTAAAAAATGCTCTGGAGCTTCCAAGGGGCAGCAGAATTGAGTATTCCAGCCTTCCTTCACCAGCTGTCCTTCCTTCCCTAGCTACCCTGGGTTGTGCCTCTCAGCCAGGGTGGCCCAAGACTTGGGCAGGCGACTGTCACTGAAGCTGCACCGGAAGAGCGTAGTACAGCCCGGTTGAGGGTTTTTGCGTCACAGGTCAAAAGTGCTGGGTAGTTCGCCTGGGCTCTCCCCGGGCAGAGGGTGCTCAGCTTCCTTCCCCAAAGGAGGATCAGGTTTTTCCGGTTCCTGTGGTGGAGCTTTTGATCCCTCGGCGCTGAGCTCTCCGATAAAAACCTACCTTTGTCCTCCTTGCCTCGGAGCGGCTGATCCTGCGGCAGCCCTGTACTAACCCCAGTTGCCCTGCCCTCCTTTGGAGTGGCGGCAGGCAGGAGAGAAGCAGCAAGGGGCCCCACTCAGCCAGGGCTGCAGGGGAGACTTGGCCTTGCCAGAGGGCAGGAGGGCAGTTGCCTTGGGGCAAGGGCCAGGTGGGGCCAGAGGTGCCCAGCCTTCCTCTCAATGAGAGCAGCCTCCTAACTTCTGCCATTACAAAGGCGACAGGTGACAGGGGTAGGCCAGAAGAAGAACCCCCGGAGGCTGAGGGTACCACTGTGAGAAGCCCCGGGGCACCAAGACGGCACCCACTAACTCGCAGAGGCTGCTGCGATCCTGGCAGCTGGGTCTGAATCTGCCGGCGAGGCCACGATGCGAAGAAACCCCCTTTCCCATCTCTTTGCAGAAGAGCGTGAGGGAGGGGCTCCTGCTGAAACAGACGAGCTCTTTCCAGCGGTGGAAGAGAAGATTCTTCAAGCTACGTGGACGGACTCTCTACTATGCCAAAGATGCCAAGGTGAGGGTGGCAAGGTATGGAAGGGCTGCCAGTCTCTGCTCAAGAGCCCTGGGCATTTTAGAGAGCCCACATTTTGGCCTCTCCCCAAGAGTTAACGTACCCCTTCCCTTGCCCTGTGCAGAGATACTCTGCAACAAGGAGGAGGCTGGGAGTGGGATGGGCATCATGGACCTTTCGAAATCTGCACTAAAGGTCAAGGACTCTCTTGAAAATCCTGCAGTTAGCAGAGGGATCTAGCAGGGCCTCTGCCCATTTTCTTCATCTGATTCCCACCCAAGATGCTCTTTGTTGAAGTGAAAGGGAAGCTGCTTGATCAGGGTGAGGGATTGTCCACAGTTGGCCTCCCAAAATTCTGGAGTTCAGGCTCCGTCTCCTCTTCCTCCTTGCCCTTCCAGTCCTTGATCTTTGACGAAGTGGACCTGTCTGATGCCAGCGTGGCAGAAACCAGCACCAAGAACATAAACAACAGCTTTACGGTAAGCCTACCACGCCAGCTGGCAGCCTTCCCAGTAGACTAGATGGGGTCAGAAGCCTGACATTGTAGTCACACCCAGGAGTCTCTTCTCCTTCCTTCACCCAGTCCATCCTCCTCCGACTCGGCTGGAGCATGTTCCCTATTTTGGGCCCTGCAGATCACAGTAGCTCCCTTCGTCCTCTATTTCCGCCCCTGCCTTCTTTTCTTGAAGGCTGGGTGCAGTGGTAGGATACGACCAGTACGCCCCAGTACAGGTGTACCGGTGCCTCAGGTATCGTTCTAGTACGGTGCTCTGGAGGGCCCACCCACCCCACCTGCTCTCCTTACCTCTATTTGTGCTGATTGGGGCTTTCGCGCACACCCTTGGAGTGTACGATGCCTTCACGACGCTCCGCCGAGCAGCTGGAGCGTCGCGGGTGGTAAGTACGCATGTGTGCTGCACGTGGTGGATGTGGTGGACACTGGGCCCCGCTGTAGCGTACCGGTTGCAACAGGATCTGGAACCCACCACTGGCTGGGTGGGTAGGTGGCCGTTGGAAAGAATCCGAGGTAGAGCCCGATGTGGAAACGCCATCAGGCACCCCGCCTTACAAACGATACAGAAACAGGCAGAGAGGAGAAATCTCACCTCTGCCCGGAACCCGGAGAGCCAGCAGGCTGGAGCCAAAGCAGCCCCAGCCGAGATGCCTTCGGACGAATGTCAAAGGAGGCTGATTAGAACCCATAACTTTTAAAGCCCTACATGGTATCGGACCTGGCTACCTGAGAGACCGCCTCCTGCCAGTTACCTCCCAAAGACCTATTAGATCGCACAGACTAGGCCTCCGGATTCCATCTGCTGGCCAATGTCGGCTGGCGACCCCCCGGGGGAGGGCCTTCTCTGTTGCTGCTCCGGCCCTATGGAACGATCTCCCCGTTGAGATCCGGACCCTCACTACCCTTCCGGCCTTCCGCAAAGCGACCAAGACCTGGCTGTTCCGGCAGGCCTGGGGCTGTTGAATTATCCAGCCCCATCTTATGTTATGATTGTTGTTGAATTTTTAACTGTTGTTTTTTATTTTTTATATCCCCCTTTCCCTTCTTATTTGTAAGCTGCCCTGAGTCTTCCGAGAGTGGGCAGCATACAAGTTAATTAATTAATTAATTAATTAATTAAATAAATAAATAAATAAATAAATAACTTATGGGTCACCCAGAGGCTCCTCATTCACTGAAGAGGTTGTGGGAGGAGAGCTGTGTGTCTCTCTCTCTCTCCCAGTTCTCGTGGGACTACTACACACTAGTTCACTTCCCCATCCCAAATGTCCCCCTTCCCCATTTCTACGGCAGCCAATAGCAAGCAGAAACCCAGGCTGGAGATCCGGCTGGCAGGTACCATCCAAAGAAGGGGCTCCTGATTTTTGGCTCACCCTAAGAAGCTTCTTCAAAGGCTGCTATTGCCCAACTGCACTGGGGCCGCGGCATGACTGCCGCAGCATCTGGGGAAACAGAGCCCCACATACTTGGGGGAAAACCAAGCCAACTGGGTTGCTAAGGACTTGCTTAAGAGCTTCCTGGCTCGGGAGCATCCTGGACCTGAGGTAGTCAGGGCTCAGGGGCTTCCCATCGGGACTCACCACTGGTCAACCCAGGAAGCAGAGATGGCTGAGTGGGTGGCAGCATCAGCATCTGCAGGACTTTTCTGCCTCCCTTCGCGCAGGTGATCACCCCATTCCGAAAACTCATCCTTTGCGCCGAGAACCGGAAGGAGATGGAGGACTGGATCGGGGCTCTGAAGTCTGTCCAGAAATGGGAAATCAATGAGGTGGTCCTGCGAGGGGGCCCTGCTGGGAGGGCCCGTGTGGGGTACCTTGGATTTAACCTCCCAATAAGCCTGGGGCAGATCAAGGTCCCGGAAACAGCCCAGGCAGAGGGTGGGGCCGGGGCACTTTCCGTGACTGCAGCCCCCAACTGCTGTGCTCTGCTCCAGGCCTCCCAGTTCAACATGGAGCACTTTTCCGGCATGCATAACTGGTACGCCTGCTCCCATGCCCGACCCACCTTCTGCAACGTCTGCCGAGAGGCCCTGTCCGGCGTCACATCCCACGGCCTCTCCTGTGAAGGTAGGCCTGTCTCCCTGGCAGTGGGGCAGGGCCCGGCCCTCTCGTTCCCCCCTCCTCTCGCCAACTCTTGCCCTTCTCTTGCAGTGTGTAAGTTCAAAGCCCACAAACGCTGCGCCGTGAGAGCCACCAACAGCTGCAAGTGGACCACGCTGGCCTCCATTGGCAACGACATCATTGAGGACGAAGATGGGGTGAGTCTGGAGCTCCCTTGGGCAGCAGATCACCCGGCCGGCCCCCTCTCCCAATCCCCTCCCGCCAGGGACAGCGCTGGATGCGCAGACAGAAGCCTGCCCTTTCTCCTTGCAGGTGGCCATGCCCCACCAGTGGCTGGAGGGGAACCTTCCGGTAGGTGCCCGCTGTGCTGTGTGTGACAAGACATCCGGCAGCGTCCGGAGGCTGCAGGACTGGCGCTGCCTCTGGTGCAAGACTGTTGTAAGCAACCCTCCTCCCTTCCCCACCCCTAAACGCCTGGCCTTTTCTGACTAAGCTCCGCCTCCCGTATGCGCTAGACAAGAGAAGAGGGTGACACAGCGTGATTCCCCCCTCAAATAAGAACGGGGTTCCTCTGACATGGAGTGGCGGGGAGGGGATAGAAGGACGCCCAGCTCTTGGCTGAGGAGAGAGAGGGGCGTAGCTTGGGTTTCCGGAGAGGACCCAGCCCATTTGGACAGGTCATTGGGGTGGGCAGGCGAGAGAGGAGGACAGCTTTTCTTTAGATATATATATATGTATATTTAGTGTCACAACCCCTGGTATGCCCCAATTATGGGAGGAAGCTAACTGCTTCCATTATCTGTCAATCGGCTCGTCACAAGAGTCCATCACGACAGAAACCCAATATTTTTACTGTTGCCTTTGTTATATTTGTGTTATATCTGTGCTGATAAATAAATAAAGGGAGACTAGTATAGATCTATTTCAAGCTATTTAGCTCTCATCAGCTAGCCATACCCTTACTGGGATTCGAACCTGTGGTGTATTGCATCTTAGGCAGACGTCTTAGCCATTAAGCTAAGGTATGGCTAGCTGATGAGAGCTAAATAGCTTGAAATAGATCTATACTAGTCTCCCTTTATTTATTTATCAACACAAATATAACACACACATACATATATATATATATATATATATAAAATTTTCATTTTTAGACAGACATAGACAAACCATAAAACATAAAACCATCTTCCATCACATACAGCGTGTCGATTGGTTGCAAGGTTTTTGTGCATCCTTTCCATTGTCCTCACTTGCAATTTATATGAAATCACATATTATCAAATCGAATATGTTTGTACACATTATTATCGCTATACCTCATTTGTTTTGAGTATCACTATTTATTCCTTCATTTTCAATGAGATATACGAAATATTGGGATCATTTATATTATAACAATACATTACATCATCTTCAATCTATCCAATAATAATGCATCTTTATGTTATATTCAGTATCATTCTATTATTCTTGTATTGATAACATTCTCTAGTATCTTTCATTTCCATGTTTTTTTTTAATCTAACCATTGATAAAATAAATCCCATTGTCTTATAAAATTGGTTACCTTCTTGTTCTCTAATTTCAAATGTCAATTTACTCATTTCTGCACATTCCATTATTCGGAGGACAGCTGTTCCAGGATTGTCCAGGTGTCTTCACTCGGTCTCCCCTCGCCTCGCTGGGAGAGCCTGTGGGAGCCCTTGTGCTCTTGAGGGCCAGGGAGCTGCATAGCTTGAAGGCCACAGCCCCCCCCCTCTTTCTCTGGGGGAAATTTGCTCAGGGGTTCTTCTCCCCCCCCCCCTCCAGGTTCACAGCACTTGCAGGGAACAGCTTGGCAAGAAGTGTCCTCTGGGCCAGTACAAGGTCTCCATCATCCCTCCCACCGCCCTCAACAGTATTGACTCCGACGGTAAGAAGGGCGGCTGGGAGCAGCACCCGGGGGGCCCTCATGCAGTTGGGAAGCCTGGCAGTCACAGTCCTGGCCCCCTCCGATGGGAACCAGGTCCAAGAGGGCCACCTGAGGCCCAGCAGCCTGTCGTCCTCAGGGGGTCTTTGGGTTTTGAGCGGCCCCGTAGTGCGGGACACTTCCCTGGGCCAAGGATGGCTCAGAGTAGTACAATGTTGGTGAACCTTTTCGACACCAAGTGCCAAAACGGAAGCACGCGCCCACGTGGGGGAGCGCCAGGAAACCTCAACAGCGGGTCCCCAGCGCGCACATACGCCTTCCAGATTCTGGCCCAAATGCGCGCACCAAGACCAGATGGCCGGTATGCATGCATGCACCGGAAACCGGGAGCTCAGCTTCCCAGCAAGCACTTGCGTGCCACAGAGCTGCTCTTCTACTTCCTGGTGCTCCCACAAGTGCTTAGAACCCAAAAGAGCAACAGGTGATGGCTGGCGTGTTCGGAGAGATGGCCCTGCATGTCACTTCCACCACATGTGCCATAGGTTCTCCATCCCTGGAGTGGCGTCTTAGAGCTCCCTCTGCTGGAGATGCCCTCCACGCACTGAGCTAACAGTCCTCATTGGGGCTACTCAGATATTGGGCTGGTGGTTGATGACCATGGGTGCACTTCACTCCAATTTCTCTAATGTGTAAAAGATGATTGTTGCTTTCTTGCTTATCGAAAGTTTCCCATCCACCCTTCCTTGTGCTTCGCTCGTCCTCTGCTAAAGCGCAGGATTCTCTTACTCAGGACAGCCCAGCCATTGGGGGGTTTTCTTCCACTTTGGGGAGGGGGGGTCCTTCCTCAGCCTCTGGTGATGCTCCCATGCACCCCCAATCAATGCGAGCAAGAATTGCACCTGTCCCGGTTGGCTAGGACACCTGGCAATGCCAGGGGAGGCGAGCGAGGGGGCACAAGCACAGCCTTTTCTTCCCCCGTGCCAGGATTCTGGAAGGCCACCTGCCCCTCCAGCTGCTCCAGCCCCCTCCTGGCTTTCGTCAACTCCAAGAGCGGGGATAACCAAGGGGTGAAATTTCTGCGCAAGTTCAAGCAGTTCCTCAATCCAGCCCAGGTCTTTGATCTCATGAACGGTGGGCCACACCTCGGGTAAGGATCCCGCGTCCTCAGATCACCCGCCGTCTTGCCTCGGGTGATGGCAGAGGGAGCCCAAGAGTTGAGGTTCTCCACCCATGTTCTGGGGCCATTTTGACTGGGGGTGGGTGGGGGACAGGGTGACATCTCCCCCCCTTTCCTTGCCTGCCTGCTGGAAGTACAGCTAGTGCTTCACTTCTCTTCCTTCATCCTCCGTCCAGGCTGCGGCTCTTTCAAAAGTTCTCCACCTTTCGGATCTTGGTGTGTGGAGGAGACGGGAGTGTTGGCTGGGTCCTGTCGGAAATTGACTCGCTGGGACTGCACAAACAGGTGAAGGCTGCCCCCCCCCGAACGTCCAACACCCAGCCGGGTCAAGAGTTGGGCAGCCCACGCGGCTTCTTGGCTTCTTTCTCTGTATCTAGAGTGCCTGCGTGCCAGGGGTGGGTTTCTACCAGTTCTAACCTCTTCTATAGAAGAGGTTCCACAAATCTACAGTCCCATTTAGAGCCGGTTCCAGCTCCCTCCCCCCTGCCCGTCCGCACATCATCAAGATGAAGAGCGAGAGGAGGAATTCTGGGAGTTGAAGTCCACAAGTCTTAAAGCTTTCAAGTTTGAACACCCCTGGGTTTTTTTTTCTAAAGGGTTAGGAGTGCAAAGGTCTTGTAACTTGACAGTTTTAAGACTTGCACACTTCAACGCCAGAGTTCCTGAGCCAACATGAATGGAGGAGGAATCCTGGGAGTTGAAGTCCACAAGTCTTAAAGCTGTCAAGTTTGAACACCCCTGGGTTTTTTTTTCTAAAGGGTTAGGGGTGCAAGGGTCTTGTAACTTGACAGCTTTAAGACTTGAACACTTCAATGCCAGAGTTTCTGAGCCAACATTTTGGTTGCTAAGCACCAAGCCACTCCCACTCAGTCATATGGCTGGCAAGCCACTCCCACTCAGTCATATGGCTGGCAAGCCACTCCCACTCGGTCACATGGCTGGCAAGCCACTCCCACAAAACAGGCCACACCTACAGAAGAGGTTCTAAAAAATTTTGAAATCCACCACTGCTGCGTACACACACACACACACACACACACACACACACACACACACACACACTTTCCTGAATTCAAATCAGGAGGAGAAAACTTGTGACTGAGGTCTGTGGGTGCAGAAACAGATGGCAAATAAGAGATTTTGGCACTCTTGGGAGGGTTTGAGCTCAAGAGAGCTTTGCCTACAATTTGTGTAACCGTTGACACTTGTGGGGAGGAGAAACTAGCGAGGGCCGGAGGGAAACGTGATGCCCACCCCAGCCTGCCTTTTTGGCGCCCATAAAATGTTTGCTGCAGAAGACGGGCTGGCTTTAAGAGGCCCCCCCAAACCTCTTTGCTTTTTGCCTTGTAGAGAAATCGGCCTGGAGAATTGGGGAGGGCAGGGGCAGGCCTTGGGGAACTGAGGAAGAATTGGAGGGTGCCCAGTTTCCCCGAGGCCTGGGATGAAGCTGCGTGCCGTTTCAGCTGGGCCAACCCCGCTCACCCACACACCCCACTCTTGTGTTTCTGCAGTGCCAGCTTGGCGTCTTACCTCTGGGCACCGGAAACGACCTGGCCCGAGTGCTGGGCTGGGGCAGCCTCTGTGATGATGATACACAGTTGATGCAAGTTCTGGAGAAGTTGGAGCGTGCCACCACAAAAATGTTGGACCGGTAAGGAGGGATTCAGTCACAACTCTGCCCGAAAAGGAGGGCCAAGGGCTGAATGATGCAGGGAGAGGCCAAGGAAGATGTTTAATTTGATTTGATTGATTTGATTTTATTACATTTATATGCTGCCCTTTTCCCCCGAAGGGGACTCAGGGCGGCTCACAGCTCAAATCAGGGAAGCGGGGTACAGACAGAAAATAAAAAGACGAAACATAACAATACATAATTTAAAAACACACAACAGTCATACCATTCGAGACGGGGCAACAGCTCTTTAGCCCCAGGCCTGTCGGAACAGCCAGGTTTTAAGGGCTTTGCGGAAGGCCTGGAGGGTGGTGAGGGTCCGGATCTCAACGGGGAGATCGTTCCAGAGGGCCGGAGCAGCCACAGAGAAGGCTCTCCTCCGGGTAGTCGCCAGTCGGCATTGGCCGGCGGATGGAATTCGGAGGAGGCCTAATCTGTGGGATCTAATCGGTCTATTGGAGGTAATTGGCAGCAGTTTAGCTCCTGTCGCGGAGTGGGGAGGACATGCCCTGCCATTTCAGCCCTGAGGAGCCTCCCACGTCTCCGTGTCTGGGTGGGAAGCACTGCAGACCCCTTTCCCTTCCCCTGCAGGTGGAGCGTCCTGACCTACGAGGCCCCCAAGCAGTCGGGCCCCGCCCTTGAGGACGACGAGAGCGAGAATCCCACCATCCAGGTTGGCAGGAGGCCTGCTTGAAAGCAGGGTGGGGGTCCCGTATCCTTCCGTATCCTTCTGAGGGACTGGGGGCTAAGGGACGGTGGGCTCTCTTCCCTTAGGCTCAGATCTCTCACTATGCTGACTCGGTGGCCCTCCACCTGGCGAAGATCCTAGAGTCCGACAAACACTCGGTGGTGATCTCCTCGGCAAAGTAAGGGCAATGCGGTTCCATCGGGGGGGGGGGGAAACTACCAGTTGTAAGCCCCACCACGATAGCTTGCAAGTTGTAGCAATCTTTGCACCATTCCACCCACCCCTTCCAAGCCCCATTGTAGGTTTGGCCTCATTGTTGTGGGAACTTTCCTTTCCGGTGAGAATTGCAGCATGGCGCCGTTTGCTTTTCTTCTGCCCCCACCCCCATTTAAATGGGGTTCTGCTGTTCCCCCCCCACCTCTGAGCATCTGGGAATATAGGTTAATGCGCACCGAGAGTGCATCTCGTGCTCTACGTAGATTTTATCTCCTTGTATCCAGCAGCTCTCATCCGTGTGCTCCAGAGAATAACGGGTGAAGTGTAAATGTTCTCGTTCTGAGTTCCCCCACCACCGAACAGAAGCTCTCCCCCCCCCCCAACAACTGCTTGTGGGTTTTGCTCCCTTCAAGGGTCCAGCTTGAGCTGCTTGGGAGTTGCAACCTTGCTTTCTCTTCCTCCCAGATTCCTCTGCGGGACAGTGAATGACTTTGTAGCTGATGTGGGGAAAGCTTACGGACGGGCAGCTGACAACAAGCAGGAAGCAGCCATCATGGCTGGCAAGGTAAGCGGCTGCCCAGAGTGTCAAGAGCAGAGTTAGGAGGTTGTGGGGAGGATTGCAAGAGTGTTGATGAGAAAATGCTGGGAAGAGAACCGGGGGTCTGGTGGGCATCACTTATTTTGTGTTTCTGGGGAGCAGCGGGGGTTATCCCCACCTTCCCCACTTGGGCCAGGCCAGGGGGTGTGTGTTGAAGCTGCAGGCATAGCCCGCGCAGCTGATCGCCCTTGCCCACTTCTAGTGTGCCACACTGAGCGAGAAACTGGACTCGCTGGTCCGCGAGCTGAATGAGGAGTCCCAGGCCACCGTGGTGCCGGAAGGCCACGCTGCGGCCCCTGAGGTCAAGGAGCAGAGCGCCATCCAGCCCAGCCTTCGGCCTCCTCGCATCTTCAAGTCCAAGGAGCAGCTCATGCTCAGAGCCAACAGCCTCAAGAAGGCGCTGCGCCAGATCATCGACCAGGCGGAGAAGGGTGAGAGGCGGCCCTGCGTCTGTTGGCCGGCAGGGAAACGGAGGGAGGTGCAAAGCTGGACTGGCCAGAGACTGGCTCTAGTGGGCCAACGCAGAGGGTGGGCAGGCAGGAGATCAAGAATGGCTTCCCAACAGAACCGTGGTGGAGATGATCTGCTGGTGCCAAAGCCGTTGGGGCAGAGGGGATGCTGCCTCCAGTGCCAGTTGATGCCGTAGTGCTTTCCGTCCTTTTGCTACAGATAGTTTTGCTTCTGGTAGAGCAAATATTCCTTTTTAAATCCCATTTGATGTGCTGGTGGGGGAAACTGCAGGCTCTGCCAGTCCCTCTTTAGGGTGAGCTGGGCTTGTGCTTGTATTTCTCCCTGCCAGCGGTGGATGAGCAGAACAAGCAGACCCAGACCTACCGGAGTCTCTCAGTGGCCAGCAAGAAGGACAGTGGCGAGGAGATCAACAAGGAGATAGAAGCACCGAGTAAGTCTCCGGGATGAAGGACTGGGGCTGCGAGGGCAGGAGTGCAGGCCCTGGAGTGAAGGAGGGAGGGAGGGTGAGGCTCAGGGGCTCCATCCTGAGTGGGTTTGGGGTGGCAGGGGGGCTGTCGAGGCCGGCCCCCTCCCCTGAGCTGCTTAGGTTCTCTGGCTGTGTCTCTTCCAGAGTCCCGCCGTGATACGGTCACCTCCACCACTTCCTCCCTCTTCCTGGATCAGCCCGAGCACTTCACGCCGACCCCTTTCTCCGAGGACCCCGATGCTGTGTGAGTCTCCTCTGGAGGAGGGGAGGAAGGGCCGCATCAGAGGCCTCCCTGGCCTCCGCACAGCGGGAGGGAGAGCCAGTCCATGGGGCAAGAATTGCTAGCTAGCGAGGGGAAAGGTTTCTCTGCTCTTCCCTCCGTGCGGCATTTCAAAAAGGCCTGGCAAACAGTCAGTCCAGCAAAGGCATTTTAAGCCAATGGCCCGTCTCCATCCCAAAGAGCCCTGAAGAGTCCCCTGGGCATGAATGGGCTCTGGCAGGGAAGGATGGCACAGCCGGGGGTATTTGCACGGGAAACTCCCTGTCTTCCACTGGCTCACACAAGATGCAGAACGGCCCCAGGAAGAAGGCCGCCCATCTCTTTGCTGTCCAGACCTGGTTCAGCAAATCTGCCCGCCCCCCCCCCCCAAAAAAAAGGCTTGGACAGCCTCCACCACTTCAAAGTGACCTTGAAAAGCTTGGCCCAATTCATCCCATTAACCTCCTTCAAGGAGACGGATGGAGAGTCTCTGGAAGTTAGCCAGGGCTCTGTTTAATTTTAGCCTGCTTTGGGAGACTGGGAGGAAGCATCAATCAGGAGTCTGATCTTACAGCCACCTAGCTCCTCTCCCCCCTCGGCGCCTCTTCCGCTGGTGTCCAAAGGCTCTTGCCCCCCTCCCTGCAGCGCTCCGAAACTGGGGAAACAGACCCACAATTTGTATTCTGATCCTGTGTCGCTGGTTCTGCTTTGGCGCTCCTTGCTGAACTATTTCCTCTCCCTTCACCTCCTGCCGGTTGCAGGCAATTCTCTGAAAGGTGCGTCATGAATAACTACTTTGGCATCGGCTTGGACGCGAAGATCTCCCTGGAATTCAACAACAAGAGGGACGAGCACCCAAAGAAATGCAGGTGAGCCTGAACGCTGCCGAAGGTCTGGAAGGCCAGAGGGCCCCTGAGATGGAGGGGGTCCCTTGTCCAGTTTCAAAGCTCTTTCTCCTGGCCGGTCCGTGTGCACACAGAGACTGTGGCTGAATTGGGACAACTGACTGGGGAATCCTTTTGTCTCAGGCCAGGAGGAGGCAGCGGCTGGGGAGCCACCTGGGCTGCAGCCCACTTCCACCCGTGGAGGGAAAGCCACTCTGCTTGCTCAGGGACACGCCAGAGTTTAGGCTTCAGGGGCCTCTTGGGGGCCCTGTCCATCTTTGGAAACACGGTTTTTGGCCCCTGAACCACCGCCTGCCAGACTCCTCCACCAACAATGGGAGGTCTGGGAAGGAGCCTAATAATTGTTCCATTATTTATTTCATGTCCAAAGTTTCTGCAAAGCTATTGGAGCCGGCTAACTGGTTGAGCCCGGCGAGGAAACCCATTTAATTCTCTGGCTGGGAGGAGGAAGAGTGGAAGAGTAGAATTGGAGTTGGAGGAGGAGGAGGGGGCTGGGAGCAGATTAAACCCAGCAGGACCGAGGAAAGCCAAGTAGGGGGATGATCTCCTGGGCAGGGCGCCCACGCGGCAGGAGGCTTTAGGGGGGTCTGGAAATCATGGCAGTGGGCAGCCTATGCTGCCCTATCCTGCTGGAAGGTAACATACAAACCCCTGTTTCATTGCCCCTGCAGCAGTCGCACCAAAAACATGATGTGGTACGGGGTCCTGGGAACGAAGGAATTGCTGCAGAGGACCTACAAGAACCTGGAGCAGCGGGTCCAACTTGAGGTACGGCAAAGGGGGCTGCCTTCCCTGTCCCGAAGTCTGAAGGAGCTCAGCTGTGCCAGCCCCAGAGCTTGCGCCTGCTGATAAGCCCTTCCTGCCAAGAGAAAGGGGGCTGCTTGGAGCTCTCTCCGGGCGGTCCAGCTCCACACGCCTTCAGAAAAGGACTCCCGGCGCTTCTCTCCTCTCTCTTCCAGTGCGACGGGGTTCCCATCTCCTTGCCCAGCCTGCAGGGCATTGCCGTGCTTAACATTCCCAGCTATGCAGGCGGCATCAACTTCTGGGGAGGTACCAAGGAAGACAGTGTAAGTCTCTGCCCTGAGCACCAGTGGTAGGTTCCGGATCCCAGAGTAACCGGTACGGTGCAATGGGGCCGGCGCTCACCTCATGAATGCGCACAGTGCGTGCATGCATACTTACCACCCATGACACTCTGCGACGCCTCTGCGATGCTCCAGCTGCCCAGCAGAGCATCGCACAGGCGCCGTGTGCTCCGTGCGCCTGCGCAGAAGCACCGAAAACTTCAAATACTGGTAAGGAGCACAGGCAGGTGGGGGGACCCTCCAGAGCACCATACCAGAACGGTACATGGTGCTCCCAGTAGGCACTGATACGCCTGTACTAGGGCGTACCAGTCATAACCCACCACTGCTGAGCACCTGCCTCTCCGTCCCAAAGGCCCTGAACGGGTCCCCGGTGCTTCTCGTGCTTGTGGAGGGCTGGGGGTGGCCAGCTTCCCTGCCAAGATTGCTCAGAAGCCACGACAAACCTCTTGACTGACTCAGCTGAGAACGGCCCGGTGGTTTCCCATGGGCAGAACTGCCCTGAAGGGAGCCTCCCAAGGTTGGGCTCAATGAAGCTCGGCTTTCTCCCTGCCAGAATTTCGGAGCTCCCTCCTTCGATGACAAGAAGCTGGAGGTGGTGGCTGTTTTCGGGAGCATCCAGATGGCGGTCTCTCGGGTCATCAACCTGCAGCACCACCGCATCGCCCAGGTGAGATGGCGCCTGTGCAGGGCCCACCCCCGGAGCCGTCCCTGGCTCTTCCACAAGCGTTCCCCATCGCCCCTTTTCCTCCCTCAGTGCCGGATGGTGAAGATCACAATTCGGGGGGACGAAGGGGTCCCAGTGCAGGTGGACGGAGAGGCCTGGATACAGCCCCCGGGCGTGATCCAGATCCAGCACAAGAACAGGGCTCAGATGCTGACCAGGGACAGGGTGAGCCATGCATTGAGGAGTGGAGGGAGGTCCCGTGGGAATCTGGCAGCAGCTAAATGGTTGGGCTCTCGGCTAAGGGGGGGAACCAAACCGGTCGGCTCTGAGCATCTTCATCCCCTCGCCAAGTCTAGAGCCACCGGCATCCCAGCCAGTGTGGGAAGGGCTTGTGCACTCAGGATCCCAGCCCTGCTCTGGTCAGCCATGGCCAACGTGTGTCCCCGCAGGCCTTCGAGAGCACCCTCAAATCATGGGAAGACAAGCAAAAGGGGGAGGCCTACCGAGCCCCATCCCGGCTGCGGCTCAGCTCCCAGCAGTCCATGGAGTACCTGATGGAGGAGGAGGCAACTCAGATGCAGCAGCTGGTCCGAGCCACTGAAACCCTCATTAGCAGGTGCCAACCATGCCAGACCCTGAAAGGGGCACCTCTGCAAAGGCTGCCATGGGGAGCTGATTCCCACCTTGTGGTCTGTGCTTGTGGGCGATGCCTGATGTGGCCTGCAGAGCTGGCTGCAGATTCGGACAGTGAGGAGGTTGGGAAGGAACCTGAGCAAGTCCTGGAGTCTGGGAAAGGCTCAGATGAGGGCTCTGTGTCAGAGACAGAGAGGGTGCCAGGGCCGTCTGACAGCTATCAGCTGCCTTCAGAGTCAGACTTCAGTGAGGCAGAAGAACAGCTGGAGCCTGTTCCCAGTGTGCGCATGCGCAGAGTAGCCAGACGAAGGAAACAGCTAAAGAACAGGGGTTGACTTGGGAGTAAGGCCACAGGTGGATGGTGAATGGCCCCTCCCAGAGGAAGTAAAAGAGGAGCAAAAGGGGAGTGGAGTTTGCAGGAAACAATTAGTTCGCTTAATTGGTTCATGACTCTCCGAGACTCCTTGCCAGGTTTTTCAGATCTCGACCTGGCAGCTCTCCAAGCCAGATAAGGTCTGTAACTGCAAATCCTCCCTTGAAAGACTTTGCTGGATGTGAATGAGCAGAACTCATAGTCAATTAATAAAAGGGGTTTTTGTCAGGACCAGGAGTTTGCTTCAGGCTCTCGGGAAGCCTCGCTCAGAACAATGCCTTCATGACTGATGCTGTCCCTGTTCCCCGCCATGGGTGACAGGAAGGCATTGGGGAGCTTCTGTGGGGCCAAGTGCTCTTTTCGTCCAGCCTCCCTCATGAGGTCTTAGAAGAATTGGGGGAGCAGGAGGAGGGAGTATAATTGCATAGCTCCTAGCCGCTCTACACCTATGTTTTCATTCTTGGCAAATGGGTGCGATGTGTGTGTTTCTGACTCCCAGAATTTGCCTTCTCCTGCATTCAACAGTGACCAGTTCACAAAGTGTGTGTGTGTGTGAGTGAGAGAGAGAGAGAGAGAGAGATCCCCTTGCCATTGGTTTTGCCACCTCTGTGGCTGAGAAGCCATTTCCCTCTCCCATCCTTTGCAGAATACGAGAGGCCGCCAAGTCCCGTAAAGGCATGGAGCAGGAGTTGGCACACGCCGTGAACAGCAGCTCACTGGCCCTGAGCGAGGTCCTGGCCTGCAAGAGCACCAGCGGGGCTCCGGAGGTGAGAGTGGAGGGCTGTCCCATGTGGGGCAAGGAAGGAGCCACTTGTGGGCTGGGGACGCTCCTTGGAGGACTCTCCCCTGAGCCCCGGCTGCCAGCTGCCTTTCCTTGCCAGCCCCTGCTTACTCCTTTCTTTCCTGCAGGGGGAGTTGCAGCTGATCAGCCGGAGCACAGCTGTGGAGGTGTCTGTTAGCGTGAAGGCCTTGTGCACTGAAACCCAGGCATTCCTGGACGGAAAGCAGGTGAGTGCGGGACAGAAGCCCCCGGGGGTGCCCGCATGCCCCACACATCCTCTTGCCCTCTCTTGGGGCCAAGGCAGCCCTTCTCAGCCACCTCTCTCACAGCAGCTGGATTCTCCCCAGCAAGAGGACGCCCTCCACCAGGCCCTGGACGCCGTCGGCCAGGAGTTGCAGAGGTTCTCCGATGTCCACTGGATGACCCCCATCATGAGCTCAGTTGAGGAGGTGGGCACATGGATGGGGAAGGGCAGCTTCCCAGAGAGCAGCAGCCAGTCGTTCAGCCTGCGGCTGCATTTCCATACAGGGAGTGACCAGCTGCCTTGGAAGGAGGCCTCTGGAGTCCCCGGGCTGGCTGTTTGCCAGCCTGTTGCAGGCTTCACGGTGGGAAGGCTGGGCAGCAGAGGGGCTGGGTGTCCAAGCCAGCCAGCAGGGAAGGCGGCTGTGTCACATCTGTCGTTGCCTCCCTTCTGATGGCTGCCATGCCCTGGCAAAGCCCTGGCAAGGGAGGCAGCGAATGGGGGGCAGAGGAGGCTCTCCGGTTCTGCTATCAGCACTTTCTCCTCCTGGCAGGTGATGGGCCAGGAGGCTCCTGGGAGCAGCAACAAGGGCAGCCTGAAGCTACGGATTAATCTCGCAAAGCCCAAGAAGGAGAAGCTCCAAAAGCAGAGATCAGGCGGGGTCACCCCAGGTAATCTGGCGACCCTCCGAGAGCCCCCAGAAGGGCAGGAGGGGCATCTCAGGATAAAGGAGCCCCTGGGAGGGGCCAGCTACTCCGCTCCTCCACAACACAATGGTGCAGTATCCCCATAGCTGGCGGGGTGGATGGGAAGCGGTTGGTGGCCCCGATGCTGTTTCTCCAGGGCGAGGCAGAGCCCGTCTGGAGGAGGCACAGGTGCCCAAGGCCAGAAGGGCTGGACTCCCTGCCCAGGGTAGGCGTAGATACTGCAGGTACCATCGACCTACGAACGAATCCCAGGGGCTGAGCCTGCACCACACCCAGGTTCAAGGCAGCCTGGCTAGAAGGCTCAGCATGCTGGGTGAATGGAGGCCCACCTGGCTCTCCTTTTGTCACACTGCCCCTCCACGCCCACCCAGCTTCCTGCTGTTTCTCCTTTGTTACCTGAGCTTCCTTCCACCTATGTTGCTCTCTGCTTGCCTCTGCCTTCACACACCCTCTCACACAAACACCTACCTACCTGTTCTGGTCCTCCCTCCCTCTCTCCCTTCCCCAACCAACCATCCTGTACTTTTCCTTTTGGCCAGTGGACAGTTGGGGCCCGGAGGAGGTGGCCGCCTGGCTCGAGGCGCTGGATTTAGGGGAATACAAAGAGCTTTTTATGCGCCACGACATCCAGGGCTCTGAGCTGATGCTGTTGGAGAGGAGAGACCTGAAGGTATCCTGCGCAGTCCTTCCTGCAAGGGGCGGGGGGGCTGGGAGAGAGAGGGCGGGAGGGAGAGGGGTGCCACTGCTCAGTGGTGAAATTCATTTTTTTTACTACCGGTTCTGTGGGCGTGGCTTGGTGTGCGTGGCAGGGGAAGGATACTGCAAAATCACCATTCCCTCCCGATCAGCTGGGACTCGGAAGGCAGAGAATAGATGGGGGCGAGGCCAGCCAGAGGTGGTATTTGCCGGTTCTCCGAACTACTGAAAATTTTGGCTACTGGCTCTCCAGAACCTGTCAGAACTGGCTAAATACCACCTCTGGGAAGGATACTGCAAAATCCCCATTTCCTCCCGATCAGCTGGGACTCGGGAGGCAGAGAATAGATGGGGGCGAGGCCAGCCAGAGGTAGTACTTGCCAGTTCTCCGAACTACTCAAAATTTCCGCTACCGGTTCTCCAGAACCTGCTGAATTTCACCCCTGCTACTGCTCCTGCTTGGCGCACAGCCAAGCTCCCCCCCCCCGCTCCACCTCTTGCTTCCTGCCCCTCCACAAAGGAGGGCCTACAGGTCAGCTCCCTGGGTGGGAGAGGGGGCAGGCTTCTTATATCCCATTCCTATAATGGGAGGGGGGATTTCTCTGGAGAGGGGCCCTGTAGGAGCTTGGCATGAGGATGGCTGCAGAACAAACCGGGTAGGGCTCTGCAGTCGATACCACCACCACCCCGCCGCCTTGCGTGGAGCATCTACTGGTGCGAAGGGAACATTGAAGTGCCGGGAGAAGGGGCCACTGGATGGAGAGGGGAGCACAGGGCTCTCCTGAATGGTTCTCTTCTCTCTTTCTCTCTCCCTCCCTCCCCCCCATGCAGGAACTTGGGATATCAAAAGTGGGCCACGTGAAGAGGATCCTCCAGGGAATTAAGGAGCCTGCCGGGCAGCAGTAGGGGGAGCGTCTCCGAAGGAGATGGCTTGGTGGCCGTCATCCATCTTCACTGTGTCCACTGGGGTTGCCGGGCCTGGCCCTGCGGCGGCCGAGGTCTTCTTGGGAGGAGCCCCCCGGAGTTTACATTTCCACATTTGCCAAAGATGATGGCTGCGCTGGCTCTTCCTGGCCTCCCCCGTCTCCCGGCCCCCTCTGTGGGGCAGCTGTCGTGGTCCTGTGCTTGAATTATGCTTCTTTCCACGCATGCCACCGTTCTCCTGGCACCAGAGTGGGGGCCTCAGCGATTCTCCTGCATCCCCTTCCTCACACCAGTGGATGCACCACACTCGGTCTTGTACCAGGGCTGGGGAGGCTGATGGCAATTGGCTGGGGTGCCTCTCACACCCTCCTCTTGAGGTGCTCCTTTTAGAGTTGGGCAAGGGAAGTCCTCTTGATTGGCAATGGTTAGCCAAGCGATTCCGCTGTTCCAGTCAGCCCACGGGAGCAACGGTGCCCCTGAGCAAGAGCCTAAGGCCCTTCTGCCTTTGTTGCTGACCCCCTGCTCGGCTGGCCCTTTCCCCCGCGCCCCTGCCACTGGCCCCTGCCCTCCTTTCTTGGGTGGCTGCAGAAGCTTTGGCAGTTCTTTTTTCTCACGGGTCCCTGGAGCTCCCTGGTGGCACCCAGGAGGCAGCTCCGCAGAGCAAGAATTCTAGATCCAGTTTCCTTTCGTGATCTGGAGTCTAAACTCTCCCGAGAGTAAGGCAGAAGGTTCCTTCTCAGACCCTACCCCTAATGTTGCTGCGGAGAAGGGAAAGCAGGGAGCCCTTGGAAGGCTGCAGTCGGTGCCACCCCTCCCACCCACCCGCTTGCCCGGCAGACTGGGCCCTGTGAGGCCAGCTGGCCTGCCCTTGTGCCCCTCTCCCCACCCCCTGCCCCCTTTCTGCATCTTTGCCCCCCTTGATCCAGTCTGTTGGAAAGTGTGATATAGATGTACATACCTTGGAAAGAAGATACCTATTTAAAGAGTAATATATACCTTAATTTATTTCTCACCTGTATTGCGCAGATGCACTTTTGGAATCTGGATGTAGAGCCTGGAGCCTCTTCTGGGAGCTCCTCAGCCACCACGGGCCACTCTGGGGTGCCAGCTGAGTGCCCAGGGACAGAGACTAAACCCCCCACCCCACCCCCAGTGGTGTTTGATCAGCTTCTTAGTCAGAGCTGCAGGGGAGGCCGCCTTAGCCCCACTGGCACGTGGGGGCATGTACCTATCTTGGCTGAAACTGCAGCCAGCCCACCTTGGCCTTCCCAGCCAAGGGTTGATTGGCCTGGGAGGGCAGCTGCAGGGGACAGATGGCTTCTGCCACACCCAAGTGGACGGGCAGTCAGTGGGGCCAGGTCTCCTCCATGTTGGGCGCGTGTGCACAGCTGGGCGGGCAGCCGATTGTCATCGTGTCCATGTGCAACAGAGATTTTACTGCAAGAGTGCCAGGAGTCCTTGGCATCTCCCTCTCTGCTGCAAAGGAACCAACCAGCTTGGTTCTCTGTGTTGGGCAGCCGGTCTCTTTGGCTGACAGGCACGGTGAGGAGGAACGCCCGAGGAAGGCAGCAGGGTTGGGATCCTCTGTCCCTTGGGCGTTCCTAGTCGCAGCCTAGCCAAAGGGAGAGGGGGCGCTTTCAGATGCCCGTTTATCCCCCCCCTCTGCATTTCGGCTGCTCTTTTCTATAGCCCGATGGTAGGGAGAGAGATGGGAGCCACTTCCAGGACACAGGACAGAAGAAGGGAAAAATGAAGTGTGAAACACTGTTCTTAAAACTGGGGGTGGGAAAGACCCTGGACTGTGGTTCCAAATTTCAGACATCACGGCCGCAAAATAAATCTCAACATGGATTTGATCTTGGGATAAAGTTCTGTCTTTTCTTCCACGTTGCTTGCGTGTGTGTGTGTGTGTGTGAGTGGTGAGTTCCGGACGGTACGGTCGTACCAGGAGTAGCGGCCACCGTACCGGTACAGTGGCTCGTTCGGGCCACCAAATGTTTTGCACACACAGGTAGTGACACCACCCACCCCCGGGGGGAAGCTGCTTTGCAGCTGGAGTTCCCACCCACCCTCAGGGCGAGATCCTGAGAGACCGCCTCCTGCCGATTACCTCCCTCAGACCGATTAGATCTCACAGGTTAGGTCTCCTCCGGATTCCATCTGCCAGCCAATGTCGGCTGGCGACCCCCCGGGGGAGAGCCTTCTCTGTTGCAGCTCCAGCCCTCTGGAATGATCTCCCTGTCGAGATCCGGACCCTTACTACCCTCCCGGCCTTCCACAAAGCCACCAAGTCCTGACTGCTCCAGTTGGCCGGGGGGGCTGTGAAATATCCAGCCCCACGGAAATTGTGAATGTTGTGGTTTTGTTTTTAAAGTGTTGTCTTTGTCTAGTTTTCCCCCTTTCCCTTGTCTATTGTGAGCTGCCCAGAGTCCTTCAGGAGTGGGCGGCATACAAGACAAATCAAATCAAATCCTCCAGCGGAGCCAGGCCTGGCCCAGCAAAGGAGGGCAGGTGAGGCGGGCTCTTGAGGTGCCCATTGAAGGCAGACGGTTGTGTTCATTCTTTTATTGAAAGCTTGTTTAGGTTTTTTTTACACAATCCCCCCACCCCCACCCCCCCAAAAACATTTTTTCCCCCTTACATCATTAAAAAAACAGTTATTTACAGGATTCATAGACTGAACATCTATTTACAGGGTAGGTTGGCTCCAGTTTCCGGGCAGGGCAAGCCCCCCCACTGGGCCCAGGCTGACCCGCAGCACCGAGGCTAGCTCTGCAGAGTGTCCTCCAGCGCCTGCATGCTGAACGGCTTCGTCTTGGCCACCTCAAAGAAGACCCTGCAAGCCGAGGCCAGAGGGGGAGGGGAGGTCAGCGGACACGGGCAGGAGACAAAGAGGGGCTGATGGGTAACAAGGCAGGCCGACTCCCCCCCCCAAATCCAGCCCTTCTGCACCGGGGACGGGGTGGGGGCAGGATCTCTCCTCCCCCGCCCCAGAGGAGAGAGGGCCCAGCCTGGCCCAGAAGGAGCACTCACCGGTGGGAGTATTTGTTGCGCACGGCCTTCAGCCGCTCGTCCTGGCCGCAGATCAGCAGGAAATTGAGCCTCCTGACCAGAGGGAGAAGGTCTGGCACTTGGTAGCCACTATAGTACTGCAGTGTTGGGCTCTGCCAAGGCATAAGCAATAGCAGTTAGCAGTTAGACTTATATACCGCTTCATAGGGCTTTCAGCCCACTCTAAGCGGTTTACAGAGTCAGCATATCGCCCCCACAGTCTGGGTCAAGGGGAGAGTTGCACTGTGTGTGTGTGAGGGTGGCACTTGCTCAATGTGTAGCCCGTGCAAAAGGGCTGCTTCGCGCACAGGTGTGGAATGGACAGGTGACCTTGGCAGCGAGCAATAGCAGTTAGACTTATATACCGCTTCATAGGGCTTTCAGCCCTCTCTAAGCAGTTTACAGAGTCAGCATATTGCCCCCAACAACAATCTGGGTCCTCATTTCACCCACCTCGGAAGGATGGAAGGCTGAGTCAACCCTGAGCCGGTGGTGAGATTAGAACCGCTGAACTGCAGCTAACAGTCAGCTGAAGTGGCCTGCAGTACTGCACCCTAACCACTGCGCCACCTCGGCTGGGCAGGAACAGGAGGGGAACCGGCCCCAGATGCTGCTCCCCTTCCTCACCTGCCCAGTTATGGGCCAGATCCTAGTTTCTTTCTGCTTCCTGTCCCCAGGAACCCCCTGCCCATCTCTGCCAGCACAAAGGGGAAGAGGCTCCCTTCCCTTCGGCTGGGCATGGTTTCCTTCTCCCTGCACACGTTTGCCCATGATGCCCACGGCTCCCAGCAGGGGGTGGGAGGACCCTCACCCATCCACCGAGGTTCTTCATCTTGAGCGCCAACAGGAGGCAGCTGGCAGCCAGGCGAGAAGCCCACTCCTGCGCAAAGGCGTAGTCCTGCAGGGTCAGCTCGCAGATGAAACGGGCCAGGGTCAGGGTCTCCATTGTAGCCCTGGCACACTGGGAGGAACAGCCACGTGTGAAGGGCATGGACACACACACCCCTCGCCAAGAAGCACCCGCTACCCCTCTGCCCCATTTCTCTCTGACCAGCAGGGATGGGGCTCTCCGCCAGCTGGGCAAAGGGCAGCTTCTGACGCCCACAAGCAGATCTCTCACCCGCTTTGCCCTCCCCCACCCCACCCCAGGCCCATCGTCCCCCACTGACCTTGGCAAACCGCCGGAGGAAGCGGTAGGCGATGGGGATGTTGATGTCGAAGTGGAGGGTCTGCAGAATGTCCCTCTCCATGGCCAGCAGCTCCTCCCGCTGGTAAGCGTCGTCGCAGATGTACAGGAAGTCATCCATGCAGGGGGGGCAGCGCTCCTGCGGAGAGGAAGGTCGAGCAGAAGTTCGGGAGCTGCCCCGGATTGTCTGCCCCCCTGCCTTCTCCGGGAGGAAAGCCCTGGGGCTGCCCCAGCCCATTTAATTGGTTTTTTTCAGGGAGGGGGGGCGATTGGGGGTGCCCAGAGGTTGCACCCAGGGGAACAATGCTCGAAGCCAGTAATGGCTAACCTTTTTGGCACCGTGCCCAAACAGGAATAGCAATAGCAGTTAGACTTATATACCGCTTCATAGGGCTTTCAGCCCTCTCTAAGCGGTTTACAGAGTCAGCATATTGCCCCCAACAACAATCCGGCTCCTCATTTTACCCACCTCGGAAGGATGGAAGGCTGAGTCAACCTTGAGCCGGTGAAATTTGAACAGCCGAACTGCAGAACTGCAGTCAGCTGAAGTAGCCTGCAGTGCTGCATTTAACCACTGCGCCACCTCGGCTCTGGAACATATGTGTATGTGCCGGAGCGCCAGAAACCAGAAGGCCAGCTGGGCTTTTTTTGTTGTTTTCAGGCTGTTTTGCAGCCGGAAAAAATGGCCTGAAAACGCCCCCCAAAACAGCCTGAAAAAGGCCCCAAAACAGCCTAGAAAGTGACTGTTTTTCAGGCCGTGAAGGGCAACTGGTGTGCTCCCAGAGAGGCCTCTGCATGTCACCTCTGGCACATTTGCCATCATGGCTCTTAAGTCAGTGGGTCTCAACCTCCATAATGCCGCCACCCTTTAATACAGTTCCTCATGTTGTGGTGACCCCCAACCATAAAATTATTTTATGTTTTCCGTATTTTTTTTAAAAAATATGTGTTTTCCGGTGATCTTAGGAGATAGTCGTTCAACAGCCCCCCCCCCCCAAAAAGGGGTCCCGACCCACAGGTTGAGAACCCCTGCTCTAGTGGTGCTCCCCCAAAGGCTCTGTGGTTAGGACCCACTGAATGTAATAGCAATAGCAATAGTTAGACTTATATACCGCTTCATAGGGCTTTCAGCCCTCTCTAAGCGGTTTACAGAGTCAGCATATCGCCCCTAACAACAATCCGGGTCCTCATTTTACCCACCTTGGAAGGATGGAAGGCTGAGTCAACCCTGAGCCTAGTGGGATTTGAACAGCCGAACTGCTGAACTGCAGTCAGCTGAAGTAGCCTGCGGTGCTGCATTTAACCACTGCGCCACCTCGGCTCAGTGTCCAGAAAGCATGAAGAGAACCCCATTAAACATGACTCCCCCCACCCCCGCTATCTGCACCTTCTGAGAATTCCCCATTTTAAGAGGCCCTGGAAAGAGACTTTTGCAGCAAACAATGGAAGTAAACAATGGAGTAAAATCTCTAGGATGTGGTAGAGCAGAAGCACGTGCCCAAAAGGGGGGGAAGTATGGGGTGACTGGAGCTGACTCCCCAAGCAAACCCTCCCAAGATTCCCCGTGCCTCTCCTGAACCTCTGCTCCAGCGGCTCACCTCGAACTTGGAGGCAATGAGGATGGCGGTGGAGCCAATCAGCTGCAGCTTATCCCTCATGGCCGTCACCTGGGCCAGGTAGTGGTCCGTCATCTTGACCGCCAAGTAGAGGGTCTCGTGGGTGAGCTCAAAATTCTCCTGCAGGAGAACAGATAAAATACCAACCCGAAATCTTTCTACTGGGAATAACCAAAGGAAAATTACCTCCACTAGACCGATTAGATCCCACAGATTAGGCCTCCTCCGAATTCCATCCGCCGGCCAGTGTCGACTGGCGACTACCCGGAGGAGAGCCTTCTCTGTGGCTGCTCCGACCCTCTGGAAAGAGCTCCCCGTGGAGATTCGAACCCTCACCACCCTCCAGGCCTTCCGCAAAGCCCTTAAAACCTGGCTGTTCCGACAGGCCTGGGGCTAAAGAGCTGTTGCCCCCGTCTCGAATTGGTATGACTGTTGTGTTTTAATCATGCATTGTTTTTTATGTTGTTTTAAATTCTTGTCTGTATCCCCCTTCCCTGGTTGAGTTGTGAGCCGCCCTGAGTCCCCTTCGGGGGGAAAAGAGCGGCATATAAATAAAATCAACATTCAACATACAAAGAAAAATTAAGTAAATATTCACACATCTGCTAACTACAGCTAGAATAGCATTTGCCCAATGCTGGAAACAAAATAATACCCCCTCGGACGAATTAGTGTTAAAAAAAAAAAATTTGGATTGTGCAGAGATGGACAAATTAACACTGAAATTAAAAGATAAAGAAGAGTCGGAATATTATGAAATTTGGAGCAATTGGTACAAATGGCTGCAAAACAAGAATAAAATTAATTAAGCCAAAAAACAATATATATATATATATAAATATATATAGAACTGTGTATAAAGGTGTGTAAATATAGAAGCGAAATATTATATACATGTACAGGTATGATGACATAAACAATGTTGATGTAATGACTGTAAGGTGGTGTAGAAGGGAAAAAATAATTTAAAAAATATGCTAAAAACCCACAAAGTTCTCCTGCAGGGGCAAAGTGGGGCTGGCGGAGGGCAGCTTGGACAGCCAAACGCCTCCTCCCTCCCAGGACCCCCCTTTCAGGGCAACGCAGGAGGGCCCTCGATCTCCGCGGAAGCAGCTCAGGAAGGCTGGAAGGGTCTCCCGTCAAGAGGGAGGCGGCTGCGCCCTCGGCACCCCCTCCCACTAGGCACCACCACACAACGGTCTTGCGCAAGGCTCCCTTTGTATTTGTATTTTATTATTTGTATGCCGCCCTTCTCCGGGAGGACTCAGGGCGGCAAACAATTCAAAGGGGAAAAAAAGGGGGAACATAAAAGACAAAATACAAATAATAAAAGTCGACAACAATCGCACAACCGTACATGTCGAGAGGGGAGGGAACTCATCACCCCCAGGCCTGCTGGCAAAGCCAGGTTTTGACGGCTTTTCGGAAGGCCTGGAGAGAGGTGAGGGTCCGAATCCCTGCGGGGAGTTCATTCCAGAGGGCCGGAGCTGCCACAGAGAAGGGCCTCCCCCGGGTAGTAGCCAGATGGCATTGGCTGGTAGATGGCACCCGGAGGAGGCCAACCCTGTGAGATCTAATGGGTCTGTGGGAGGTAATTGGCAGCAGGCGGTCTCTCAAGTACCCAGGTCCAATACCATGAAGGGCTTTATAAGTTACGACTAGCACCTTGAAGCGTATCCGGAGACTGATCGGTAACCAGTGCAGCTCGCGGAGGATAGGTGTGACGTGGGTGTACCGAGGTGCACCCACAATCGCTCACGCGGCTGCGTTCTGGACGAGTTGAAGTCTCCGAATACTCTTCAAGGGCTGCCCCATGTAGAGCCCATTGCCCACAGCCACCCAGGCCCTTCTCCTGCAGACCCACTCTCACCTGCACCTCCACCATCCAATCCACCAGGATGGCCCGCATGTCCGTGGTGATGTCCGGTTGGTCCTTCATGTAGTCCGGGAGCAGGAAGCTCTTCTGAAAAAGGACGGTGTTGCTGAGGGAGGGGAAGGGAAGCAGCACCAGAAGACCCTCCGCTCGAGAGGCCGCAGTGGGCTTCCCCGTCAGCGCCCCCCTGCTCTGCCCTCTTCTCCGGCCAGGCCCAGCAGAGGAAGGGCAGCCGTCCACTAGCCACTGGCAAGCACCTCTCGTTCCTGCATGTTGTCGAAGATGTCCTTGGCATACTCAGCATTGGCATAGGGGTCGTCCAGCTGCCCCTTGTCGATGTCCTCAGCTGGAGCCACCTGGACAAGAGAGACAGAGACGTCTTTAAACGCTGCCCTGCCTGGGGTGGGGGGCAGGAGCCTCCTTGGCCCTAAAATGGAGGGCAGCCCTTGGTGTGCAGCCCCATATACCTTGCCCTCCACAAGCGCCCCCTCCCCCATTTGCAGGGTCAGCCACAAAGCAAAGAGCGAATCTCGGGCTGCCAACGTAGTCCCCAGGCCACCCAGGGATGACAGCCTGAGCCCAAGATACCAAGCCTACCCGCCTGCAGGGGAGCCGTGTGCCCCAGAGGCAGGCCCTGCCAGAGGGATCCATGAACGCACTGCTTTCTTACCAGCTCTGCTGGTGCTACCACCACCGCCGGTGGGTCGACTTGCTCCTCTCCGAGGCCGCTGTTGACCGTATGGCTCAGCTTAGCCGGGCTGTCCTCGGAGGGCACTTTCTCCAGGGACCTGGAAGAGGTGGCTGGGGTTAGAAATTGGGGCAGGCTGGAGGCAACATCCAGACTGGCAAGAATTGGAGAATCCCCAGCCTTCAATTAACAACACACTGGAGACTTGCTGGCACAGCCAATTGAGCTCTGCCAAAGCTTTGGGGTTGCATCCAGGCTGGCGAGAACAGAATGGCAGCTGTGCCAGCATGGCTTTGGTTTAAAGGAGGGCACTGAAGTTGCCATCCTTTTACAAATGCACCTTGAGGCCCCCAGAGATCGGAGGATGCCAAGGGAAACATTGGCCCACCGGGAAAGTCAGATGGGCAGAAGGGGCAACCCTCACTTCTTCAGGTTGGTCTCATTGTTCTTGGCCACATTCACCGCGGTGGGTCCCTTGGAGGCCTTCTTGGGGATCGCCTTCTCCGGCTCCTTCTTCCCTACAAAGCTCTGGGCCTTGTGAGCCTGTAAGGGGGAGACCCAGAGGAGTGGCTCAGCACCACCCCCAGACCCAGCGGGCGCGTGCTTGGGGTTCCCGTCCCAGAGCTGCTGAGCCATCAAAGGTAGGGGCAGCAGGCAAGGCGGGCAACGCACAAGGACCCATGCTTCTTACGTTGGTGATATCGCCAAAGGCCGATCGCTTCCTGGGTGCCCCCTGGGGTGACGAGGGGGATCGCTTGGCCTGAGAAATCTCCTCCTAGAATCAAAGCAGAATCGGGAGGCCTTTGAGTGCAGTGCCTGGCTCTCCCAGGGGGGCAGACTAATGCCACCTGAGGCCAAAGGCAAGGTTCCTCTCCAGGGAATGCCCAAAGGTTCTTTGGCAGGGGTGGGATTTGACCCAACACGCCCACCCATGCCCACACCCACGCGGGATTAGTACGCCTCTTGGCTGGGGTGGCCTCTGGCTCACCTTGTCCGCTTGCACATTTTCCAGGCCTGCTCCTCGGCCGGATCGGGCCTGCTTGCCAGCCAAGCCCTTGGAGCTTCGCGCAGCGGGCATCCTTCCAGCGGAGGGCCTCCCGTCGCAGGGCTGCAGAAGGGGGCGAGAAACGGGCTGGGACAGGGGGAAGCGGCTGCAGCTCTGAACCAGGAATTTCGCCCTCCCTTTAACTCCCACACGGGCGACTTCAGCGGGAGCTGGAAGCCCCCGCGGAACGGGCAGGCGAAAGTCCGGGCGACTCTTCTCGGCGGCTTCAGGGGAGGACCTCCGTGGCCCGGCCTGGCCACCCGAGGCCCAGCCGCGTGGCGGGGCTCAGGGAGGCGAAGATGAAGGGCTCGGGCCGGTGAAGGCGCCCCCCCCCAGCCCCGATCTCCCCCAGCAAAACTCACCTGGAGCTGAAGCCTCTGCGGAAAGTCGCCTCCGCCGCCTCCTCTTCCTTCCCGTCCTTCCTTTTCTTCGCTGCACAAAACGCGGATTTGAAAATTGCTACATTTGTAAAGAGCGGACATCATTGGCCCCGCGGCAGCCAATCCCGGAGCCGGAGCGAATGCAGTTGCTAAGGGAGGGGGCCTAAGGGATTTTTTAAAAAGCCTAGCAACCAATGGAAAAGGGGAAGCGGTCTAGCTCTTCCCCTAAAGGGGCGGGGTCTCAGGGTACGGGGTTAGTGCAGGGGTGTCCAAACTTGGGAACTTTAAGGCTTGTGGACTTCAATTCCCAGAATTCCCCAGCCAGCTATGCTGGCTGGGGGATTCTGGGAGTTGAAGTCCACAAGCCTTAAAGTTCCCAAGTTTGGGGTAGTGGGATCGACCGAGAGACACGGAAGGGCCTTAAAGGGCCAGGAGCCCCGAATGTCACAGCGCGGGGGTCTCGGAGCCCGCACCGGTCAGCAGAGGATGTCCCGGCCCGTCTGCGGGGATTGGGGACCGGCGTCGTCCAGCAGTGGCTCCCTTCCTTCCAGAGCCGGCCTCTGCGCTCCGCCCGTTGGAGCCGTGGCCGCCCCGGGAAAGCCGCCGACGCCCCACGTCCCCCGCAAGAGTCGCGCGCGGGAGCCCACTGGGAGGAGGAGGAGGGCGGTTCGCCCTGGCGGCAGCCTCGGCGCGGGGCGGCGCTGTTGAGCGCTGGTTTTCCGCCTTGCTCGGCTGTCCGAAGGGTCAGGCGTGGAACTCTGCCGATCTCGCCTTTTCTTTTCTTTTAAAATATTTTTTTTAAATTTTCAAACATACAAAATACACGAAAGCAAAATTATTATTATTATTATTATTATTATTATTTTGCATTTCAAAAGGAACTTTTATTGGATGACAATGATAGTAGAGAGAGTGTAGACAAAATCTGAATTTTGTGCGCTGGAGCGTTAGGTTAAACAACTCCTTTTTTTAAATTTTATTTTATTTTATCAATTTCATATATACATTCACAATTATATGATCTCATAACTGTTATTAATAATATGTATTTATAACAATTTTTCCCTATTGTTAACAATATACTTGAAGATTGCTTTTTTAACATCCCATAGATCCATCTTATCTTACAACGGTCCTACTTCTTCTTCCCTCCCTCTTTCCTTCCCTTGTTTCTTCTCTCCTACTCCCCTTCCTTCCCTCCCTCCTTCCCTCCTTCTCTCCTTCCCTCCTTCCTTTCCTCCTTCCTTCCTTCCTTCCCTCCTTTCTTTTCTCCTTCTCTCCTTCCTTTCCCCCTTCCTTTCCTCCTTCCTTCCCCCTTCCTTCTCTCCTACATTCCCTCCTTCCTTCCCTCCTTTCTTCTCTCCTTCTCTTCTTCCTTCCCTCCTTCCTTCCCTCCTTTCTTCTCTCCTTCTCTCCTTCCTTCCCTCCTTCCTTCCCTCCTTGCTTCCCTCCCTCCTTCCCTCCTTCCTACCCCTTTCTTCTCTTTCTTCTCTCCTTCCTTCCTCCTCTCCTTTCCCTTCTCTCCTTCCCCTTCACCCTTCCCCTCTTCTTCCCATTCCTCCCCTCTTTCCTACTCTTACATTCCTTCCCATTCTTCCTCTGCCTTTCCCTTTCTCCTATTCCTCTCCTACGAAAGCAAAACTTAGACATAGGCTACGTTCACACAATACATCGGAACCGTGTTCCTTCTTCTAGCAGTTTTAAATCGGTCCAATTCTCCTTATGTCATTTCCCCTTCTAACATGTTTCCTTTAAGTTTCTCCCTATTTTTAACCCTCTTACTTTACTTCTCTGATATATTGGGTGATTGATTACCTCTAATAAGTTTAAATTCTCTTGAGTGCATATATACATGGTAATCCTCCTTAACTTCTTTTTGTAGATCAAGTGAATTAGAGGAAGAGTGGGAAGCAGAGGAGAGAAGAAAGATAGGAAGAGAGGGACAGGAGAGAGGGTGAGGGGGGAAGATACTTTTTGGAGTTTTATTGGCTTCTTTCATTTCATTGACCCTTGTTTCTTTCCTCCATCCACCAATAACCCTTTCCCCCCATATCTTGATAATATCCTGTCTCTTCTTTTGGATCTTGTCTTTTCAAAACACAACAATATCGCTGTTGCTTTCGGTCTTTAAACTAGCCTCCCTGATTAGGAGACAAAAATACTCTAAAAGGTTTCAAAACATGTTGAAAGTTCCCGGGGGAGACCTTCTCTTCAGCAACATTTACAAGGGCTCTTCCAAAACAGCACCTCTGCCCTCCTAACATTCCTCTCGGCTGCAAAACAGATTGTATTTTCGTCTCTGGAGAAGGGAAAGGATGCTTCTCCGAAGCCCTGGAGCCAGACTTTCTTCCCCGGGAGATAATAAAACGTCCTGGGTCAGGTCAGGATGACATCGGATTGGTTGGGAGCAAGCCGCAAGCAAGCCTCAAAGGGCTTTTGCTGGGGGTCCTATAAAAGTCAAGGCCTGAGCAGCCTGGGGCAGAGAAAGTAAGGGAAGGGTCACTCTGGGGGGGGGGCAGTGCCAGGCAAAAGTGCATTAAGGAGGGAGAGGAGGTTTTATCATCTTTCCTATCGTTCTCGCCCAGCCAGGATGCAGACAGGGTGGTGGATCTGTATTTTTAATCTGCAGAACATGAACAAGAAGGCAGGAAGCCCAGTGTGATTGGCAGGATCCATCGGAGCTGCCCAGCGCTGCTGCATTTTTTTCAGGTTGGCCTGGGCAGATTTCCCCAGGGCTGTTTCCTCTTCATCAGCACCCCGCAATCCAGGTGAGGATTAGCCCAGCAATAGCCTTCTCTCACGTTGTTCATTTTTTTATTAAAGAGTTTTAATAGATTTTACAATTATTTTCCCTTCCCTCCCTCCACCCCAACCCCGCACCCCCACAACCCTCCCTCCCACAACCTCCCAGAGCAAAATACAGGGTATAAACATTTAACAATCATACACTAACATAAACTAACTTTAGCGTCGTACCTTCACTTATACTTGAACTCCCCTTTTATTAAGATAACTTTAAGTAAATTGTAACATTCCTTGTTCATTCATTCATAAGCTAACTGAAATTTCTTCGTCCAATATTTGTTTTGAACATAGTCAATCCATCTTCTCCGTTCCAACTTGTATTTCTCATCTGAATGGTCCTTCAAGTATGCTGAAATTTTGGCCATCTCTGCTAAGTTTACTACTTTTAACGTCCATTCTTGAATAGTAGGCAATTCTTCCTTCTTCCAGTACTGCGCCACCAACAATCTTGCTGCCATTATTAAGTTCAAAATCAAGTTAGTCTCTATAACTGTACAGTCTGTAATTATACCTAACAAAAATAACTGAGGAGTGAACTTTATCCTCTTTTTTTAAGAATATTTTGAATAATGCACCATATTTTTATCCAAAATGCTTTAACTTTTTTACAAGTCAACCATATATGATAATACGTAGCATCAGCACAATCACATCTCCAGCATTTAGATTGTAAATTTGGGTACATACACACTAACCTTTGGGGGTCTGAATGCCATCTATAAAACATCTTATAAAAATTCTCTCTCGAGTTGTTCATTTTTTTAAAAGTATGTGTGCGGCTGTGCTTCCATCCTAAAAAAAAGATGGAGTACGTTTTCCGATAGGTCTCTCAACCACCCACCAGGTGCCCTCTCGCCAGCCTTGTGAATCAACCAGATAGGCGAGATTTGGCAGACTGGAAAATGAAGGGGAAAAAAAGAAGGGGGTCTTAGGGAATTGCTACCTTCTGGGGAAGACGATCTCTGCCAACCACCCAAAGCTTCCCGATGGTCTTTCACAGCCACCTCGCTCGGGTGACATGGTTGCTTGCCTTCCCAGAACAGCTGCAGTTGTGAAACTCAGTTGCTTTGGAAGTGATTTTGAATGTGGCCCTCAGTGTGTGTGTGAGAGAGAGAGAGAGACAGTCAGACTGACTCAGCCGGCATCCCACAAAGTGCTTAGAGCGCTCTTCCCCAGTTTTGCTGAGCTTCCATTTCAACCATTCAGCCATCTTGCTGAGTGGTTCAGATGCAGGAGGGCAGGCAGTGGGCCAAGTCCTGCGTGGTGGGCTTCAGAGCAGACCTGAGCAGTTGCCCCTACTCTGTCCTCCCACACAGAAGGTGTTGTGGGGGGGGAGAGGCTTTCAAAGTGCTAGTCGTAACTTATAAAGCCCTTCATGGTATTGGACCTGGGTACTTGAGAGACCGCCTGCTGCCAATTACCTCCCAAAGACCCGTCAGATCTCACAGGGTCGGCCTCCTCCGGGTTCCGTCCACCAGCCAATGCCATCTGGCTACTACCCGGGGGAGGGCCTTCTCTGTAGCAGCTCCGGCCCTTTGGAATGAACTCCCCGCGGAGATCCGGACCCTCACCTCTCTCCAGGCCTTCCGGAAAGCCGTCAAAACCTGGCTGTGCCGGCAGGCCTGGGGTTGATGAGTTCCCCTCCCCTCTCGACTGGCATGGCTGTGTGATTTTCGCATATTTTAATTATGTGTACTGTTGTTTATGTTCCCTTTCCCCTTTGAGTTGTTCGCCGCCCTGAGTCCCTTCTGGAGAAGGGTGGCATACAAATAAACCAAAACTAAAAAAACAAAACAAAACTTCTCTCCAAGCTTCCTTGGAGAGGAGAGGAGGAACCTCTCTGAAGATGAAAGGGGATGGAGGCTGAATGTGCCTAGACTTTCAAATAAATGGGGGGGGGGGGCTGGAGAGAGGAATCACAAACCCTTCCAGTAAGGCCGACTGGAGGAAAAAAGCCCAGGGCAATAGCCCAGCTGCATGTTGCAATAAGGAACAGCTGGAAAGTTGGTGTGTGCAAAGCAGGAGGAAGAGAAGACCAAACAATAGGCCCACAAGGAGACCCCTTGTTCTAATGGCTACTCCTACAAACCCAGGTGCCCCCCCCCCCCAGGCAGCTCCTTGGGTCCTCTTTGCCTCAACACTGAGTGCCACCTTGAAATGATACAACTTGTTTATAGTTAGCCTAGCAAGGAGGAGCTAAGTTCAATTCAAAGACGTTATTAATTTTCTACTTTTTCTTTAAGTATATTTTGAACTGTTTTTTGTTAAAGACTTATACCTTGTATTGGTTCTGGGAAGTCAGGAGGGGGGAAGGTTGGGGGGAAGGGGGGAAGGGGGGAAGGGAGCGGAGTTTACTAAGTTGGAGGAGGGGTGTTGGATGTTAAGGTGTTATGATTGTACATGTATACTGCTATTTTTTCTTTTTTATGTGTATTGAAATGGAATTATAAATACCATCAACACAAAAGGGAGTTTGCTCAGAAGCTGAAATACACCAAGTGAATTAGAGGAAGAGTGGGAAGCAGAGGAGAGAAGAAAGATAGGAAGAAAGGGATAGGAGAGAGGGTGAAGGGGGAAGATGAGGTGTATAAGGAGGAGTGGTAAGGGGAGAGGAGAGAAGAGAAGGAGAAAGGAAGGGGAAGTAGAGTAGAAAATGATGGAGGGAAGAAAGGATGTAGAAAGGGGGAGGAGAGAGTGGGAAGAAAGTGTCGGATAAGGTATAAATATGGTGTATGGAGGAGAGAAGAGCCAATAACTGTTTTTTCCCCCCTTTGGTAGTTGATGGTAAGATGAATTGATGTAATTACTTAATAATACAACATGATATTGACTATGTAATAGTATACATGTGATTATATGCTATGAAAATGCAAAATAAAATTTTTTTCTATGCGAACACTGAGTGCCACCTCTTTAACCAGAGGAAGGGGCAATGGGTCAGCACTTCTAGAAATGTCCCAGTGTCTTGACTGGAATAGCTTAATGTAAAGGCAGCTGGCTTGATTTTGCTTCCCACAGAGGGGGACTCCAATGTAGCCTTCTTTGTCTTCTGCAGAGGGACCCCACTTGATCTAGACATGGGGGGGGAGGCTCCCATTGCCAAGCCTCGGAGTCTGCCCTTCTTTTTCATGTACCTTGCTGATCTAGGGCTGGAGGAGGGGGTCTCCTTCTTCCAGCCCCCCGAGGCAACCAGGGAAGGCTCTGCTCTCTCTCCCTGGCTGGACTTCGGCACTGGTGAGTGGAAGCAGAACCCCTCCTGAAGGGAGCGAAGTGGCCAAACATCTGGATCAAATAATGGCCTCCTTGCATTCCAGACTGCCTTACGCAAGCATTTTCTTGTTTCTGGAGAGATGGCCAGGCCAGACACGCCAACCAGCCACATCCTGGGGGGGTGGGGGTGGGCTCCCTTCCTCCGCAGCTCCCAGCCACCTAGGGCCCTGCTCCCTCTTGCCAAGGCCTCCCTGAGCTGATGGGAAGCCCCTGCCAGAGGTTTGTCAAGTCAGACTTAAAAGTCACTTTCCTCACAAGTGGCGTGGTTTTTCTCCTCCTCCGGATGGCAGGAAAGGGCTGAGAGAGCAGCTTTCGTGCCCTGGTGAAGTGCTGCCTCTGTGATCAGGATGATGGGGCTGCTCTGCATTGCTTCTGCCTCGGCTTGCCTGTTTTACCCTGGTGGGCCGAGAGCAAAATGTCTCCTGGGCTCTGTACTGCCTCCCCTCGCTTACACACAGCCCTGGAGATGAAGCCCTCGGGGCTCTGGGTGCTTTGAAACCACAGGAGACACATGGAATCTTATGTTCAAGCCAGTGGTGAGAAGCCAAGGCCATGTTCTTGCCCTGCCTGCGCAAGTTCAAGGCTACTGGGAGGACTGATAGTTTAGCCCAGGTGCCAAGAATAGCCCTGCGGTTCGGTTCACATGTACCCACAGTCTTGCTGCCAATCACATCGGATCCTTGACAGCCCCCCCCCCTCCCTCCCTTCCCCTCCCACACACACACATTCGCTGCCCTTCAGGACAACGATGGAATGAAATGGTTTTTGTGGTTTTCCCCAAGAAGAAAATATTTATTGAAAACTTTTCTTCTACAGTTTTGCCTCTACAGACGCTGCGCTACTTCCCAGAAATTGGTGTGGGAAGCCCCACTTCGGCCCCAGGGCAGAATCCCAGGAGGAGCTGCAAGTCCAGGCAGGTGGAGCAGGGAATTCCAGCCTCCCCCCCACCCCTTGAGCCTCTGCAGAAGGGAGCCTCACCCAGCCAGCCCTATTAGATGTGTGGGTGGCTGGTAGGGAAGGGGGGAATATGTGTTTTTTTTAACAACTTCATCTGGGACCTGGCAGGGCTGATATTTTTGGATCGGTTCTACTGACGTGATGGGAAATTATTATTATTTTTTTGCAATCCCTCCCCCCTCCCCACTTCCAAAAGCGTTCTGTGCCAAAGGCAGACTTTATACTGGGAAGGAGCCCTACTCCAGACGTTGGGCTTTCAACTGGGGGCTCCTCAAGTCAGACTGGGATCAGCAGAATTGCTATGGTTTCACTGCATGGCCCGAGCAAGGGGTCCGGAGCCCCCCACCCCACCCTGAGGCTGGTCACCCAGGAGGGAGAAACAACCACCCAGGAGAAGAATCATTCTTTTTCCTTTTCCGTGGTTTCCCCCCCCCCCCCCCGCTTGATTGTTGACATCCACTGGTTGCAACTATTTGAAAACCTCAACATATTTGCAAAAACTCTTGTTTCCCTGAAAATAAGACCTTCCCAATCGGGCTTTTGAGTGCATGCGCTAAAATAAGCCCTCCCCGAAAATATTGCAACGCAGCAGCAGCCCTGAGGGGACCACGCTGGCCGCCTCCTGCGCCTCAAAAATAATAAGAGTTCCCCCTCATTTCAAATTACGACCTACAAGTCCCTATAAGGCAGAGGAGAGGTGATATAAATAGTAAATAATTTTTAGTTAACTACAATAACAACAAGGAAATGTTAATGGATAATGTTTAATGATATATACATTTGTGTTGTACCAGTAAAAGCAAATTGGACATAAGCTTTAATTTGTGAGTTGGGGGGGGAGGGGGGAGGGAATGCTTAGATATCCTACTAACTGACTTTGTTTTAGAATATGTTATAAAGGTATAAATTCATGGGAGCTTTATTGAGATTGCGAATGTATGCCAGTAGGTGGTTGTGTCTTTAAATACAAATGATTTTAGATAAAAGCACGTTTAAGTAACTGTAACCAAATTAGAATTGCGGTACAGTGATAGTAAAATACATAAATTTTAAAATGTACAACTCAATTTGAATGAAGTATATGTAATGATTGTGGAAGAAACACACGAAATGTATTGGTAACCTATCGATACGCTTTCTACAAGATGGAACGAAAGATGATTCTTTTTATGTGTGTGTTTTTGTTTAATTAAAACAATATTTTTTTTCAAAAATAATAATAATAATAAGCCCTCCCCCCAAATAAGGCCAAGCGCTTATTGTAAAAGAACAGCATTAAAACCAGAATGACCATGTGATTGTTCTGATGCTCCGTATTATCATTTATGGTGGACTTGTAAAAAGGTCAAAGCATTTTGGATAAAAATATGGTGGATTATTCAAAATATTCTTAAAAAGAAGATAAAGTTTACCCCTCAGTTATTCTTGTTAGGTATAATCACAGATTGTACAGTTCTAGGGACTAATTTGATTCTGAACTTTACAACGGCAGCAAGGTTGTTGGTGGCGCAGTACTGGAAGAAGGAAGAATTGCCTACCATTCAAGAATGGACGTTAAAAGTAACAAATCTAGCAGAGATGGCTAAAATATCAGCATACCTCAAGGATTATTCAGATGAGAAATACAAGCTGGAATGGAGAAGATGGATTGATTACATTCAAAATAAATATGGGACTAAGAAACTTCAGTTAGCTTATGAATGAATGAACAAGGAATGTTACAACTTATCTAAGTTAGCTTTACAAAAGGGGACTTAAAGTACAAGCGAAGGGACGATGCTAAAGTTAGTTAGTTTATTTTAGTGTATGATTGCTAAATGTTTATACCCTGTATTTGCTCTGGGAGGTTGGGAGGGAGGGGGGAGGGGATGTAGGGGAAAGGTATATAATTGTATTAAAACTTTTAATTAAAAAAAAATCCAGAATGACCACAAAGCGGGGGGGGGGGACGTCTCTGAAGAAAATATGAGTAGGGCCAATGAGGCTGATTGGAAGGCCCAGATTAGGTTAGGTTTAGGTTTATTCGATTTATATGCCGCCCTTCTCCCAAGGACTCAGGGCTGCGTACAACATTAAAAGAAACACATAATAGTAGGCAAATCTTCCTTCTTCCAATACTGCACCAGGCCTCCTCCGAGTTCCATCTGCCGGTCAATGCCGACTGGCAACTACGCGGAGGAGAGCCTTCTCGGTGGTAGCTCCGACCCTAAGGAATCCCTGTGGAGATTCGTACCCTCACCACCCTCCAGACCTTCCGCACAGCCCTTAAAATCTGGCTATCCCGTCAGGCCTGGGGCTAAGACTGTAACCCGCTCGAATGGTATGAATGTTGTGTTTTTTAATTATGTATTGTCTTATATGTTAAAAGTTTGTCTTCCCCCTCCCCTTTTGGTTGTGAGCCGCCCTGAGTCCCCCCAGGGAAAAGGGCGGCATACAAATAAACTTCAAATCAAAATCAAAATCAAAATAATACAAAAGTAAAAAAAATTAAATAGAATATCCCAAACAAACCCAATTAAAATTGACAATAACATTTTTAAAAAATCAAATTAAAATTAACAATTATCAATATTTTGTTTTATTTTGTTCAGGCCAGGCTGGCTTGCTGGAAAAGCCAACTTTTTGGGGGCTGCGGAAGAAAGAAAAGACCGAGTTGAAAGTCTAGTAGAGTCTTTATTGTCCTTGTGCAAAATAAATACAAGGAAGTTGGTTGGAAAGTGGAGCCCAACTGAAAAGAATCCTGGAGAAACGGGATAAAGGAAGACGGGAGGGCAAAATAGGCCTGGCTTACTTCAACGGGGCGGGGGTCGCGGGGGCGCCAAGGCGGCTCCTCCCACCCCCACCGCCAAGGGGCACCGGGGGGAGAGGCGGGGGCTCCCCCTTTGTTTACCCGCTGCCCAGCCCTTCGCCCGGCCCGCCCTCCGCACGCTGCCAAGGAGGCGGATCCGCCCGGCCGCCAACAAGCGCTCCCCGCGCCCTGCGGAGGGAGCCAGCCGAGAGCGCAGACGCCCCTGGGCCGCCGGGCGAGCGCCTCCGTTCCTCGCCCGTTCCCCGCATGGCCCCGTGGCGCGGCGCCGAGCTGGCTCCAGCGGCGGCCCCGGCGGGCCAGCAGTACTTCCGCTCGGACAGCAGCGACTCGGCCGCCTACATGCTGGGCAGCCCGAGCGGCTCCGAGGCCGAGCCGGAGAAGCAGCAGCAGCAGCAGCGCCGCCGCCGCAAGCGCTGCAGCCCGGTCTGGCTGGCCGTGGCCGCCATGGGCATCGTGGCGCTGCAGATCGCCTCGGCCACCGGCCTCTTCGTCTACTTCACCATGTCCATCGCCAAGGTAGGCGGGAGGCGGAGCGGGAGGGGGGGGCGCTCCGGCCGGCCAGCGGCGGAACAAAGGAGCGCCGGCGCTTCGGGGGCCCCGAGGGCGGCCTTTGCCTCGCGGGGGGGGGCGGCTAATGGGTGGCGGGCTCTGGGCGAAAGTGCAGGCGGGCAGGAGGCGACCAGTCGCCCCAAGGAGCTTCTGGGCGGTTGCAGGAGAGGATGGCGCGCAGGGGGCGGCGGCGGCGGCGGCTTCCAGCTTTCTCCCGAGAGTTTCCGCACATCCGTCCTGGAGAAGCATTTCGAGTTACGACCTCCAAGTCCCTACAAAGCAGGAAACGGACGCCAGCCGGGCGCTCTTGCTTGAGCAACTTTGGGGCGTTTGGGGGGGTCCCTGCTGGAAGCATCTCTGCAAAGGGCTCCCCCTCTCCGAAGTGCGGCTGGGCGGCGTGAGGACTAAGGGGGTACAGCTCCGCTGAGCGCCCCAGGCAGGAAGAATTGGCCCAATCCTGCTCAATTTGGAACAATTTGGAAGGTGCTGATCCAATCTGCGGCTCCAGGGATGGAGCAATGATCCCGGGGGGGGCTTCGCAGAGCAAGAGAGCCAAAGGCCACCAAGAGAATTGGTTTGCTTGGGAAACAAAAATGAAAAGGAACGTATAGGGGGGGGGGGGAGCAACAGGCTTGGAAACGATACTTTTTGAAAAAGATCGTGACACAGTAGCGAGCCAGCCGGGTGACGTGGCTGCAAGAAAAGGAAAGAAAAGGCAATAAAAGAAAAGAAAGAGAAAGAAAAGCATTGGTTTCATAGAGAAATGTAATTTCCCCATGACGTCAAGCAGCTGCTTCATGCTTTCTGCCTTGTTTGAGTCTCCTCCCCTCTGCTTGCAGGGGGGGTGGGGGGGTGGCAAAGAGGAGGGGGGTATGTTCAGTGCTGGGAGAAGCCCTCCCTGGGGTGGAGAGGGGCTTGAGAAGAGGTCCCAGGGAGAGGGACTAGATCTGTGGGAGTGGCGGAATAATAACAACCGATTGGATCTCAGATAGGAAAGCAGATTTCAAGTGAATCTTAGGGAGGGGAAATCCTAAGGGTGTAAACACCATTTGACTGGGAAAGGGGGGTCAAGCGTGCTGGGTTTTCCTCTGCGGGATCTGCTCAGGATGCTCCCTGTGGACCTCTGCCCTGAGCAGGGCCCAAACGACTGCCGGGCTGCCCCCACCCCCAATCTGTTCCACAGCGCTGCGCTAATCAGAGGGCAGGTGGGCTGTGGCCAGGCGCCTGATGCCTCCAAGGGCAAAGATAAGGACCAGAGGAGATTGTGGGTCACGGAGTAGCCTTCCCTGCTTTGCACAATCCCTTTCACCTCCTCCGGGAGCCTGGGCTGCTGGAAGGAACAAGGGCTCTGAGTTCCAGGACAAAAGGATTTACAAGAGAGACTCATAGCAACACTCACCCACCCCCCTGGCTGGAGAAGGAGCGATGGAGGGGAGGGGTTGTCCATCTCCCCCCAAAGGGAGGGTCTGGGCTGCTCCTGCTCACTTCTCCGCTGGTTAATACCGTGGGGGTTTCCATTGCTCGGAGGAGCAGACCAGTCCTGGTTCTGGAGACCCTGGAGGAGGCGGGGAGCATTAGCCGGAGGAATGTCGAGAGGCAGGGATAGCATTCACTGTAGCCTCCTTCGTGGGGGACGACGACTGAGAATCACGCTCAGGGAAGATGCTTAACTCACAGCATCGGAAGACCTGAATTGGGGGGGTGGCTGTGATTTTCAGAGGGGCACGCAGGAGGCCAGAAGCCAGCCTTCCTCTTGAGCCAAGGGGTCAGCAGATGCCCGCTGTGCTAGGCCCCCAAGGTGTTGCCCTGACTTGGAGGTAAACTTTCAGTATAATAATTAACCTTGCTGAGAAAGGCACTTCCTGGTCCCTTCTTGGAATCTGCCCTTAAAGCTTTTATAGACTTTCCAAAGCAGAAAGTTGGCCAGGGCTGGAGGTGTGTGTGTGGGGGGGTGCCTGCCAATGCACACCCCTTTTCCTTTGGCATTTGAGGCCTGCCCTGAACCCCAGCTAGAAGGCCCTGCGAGGAGAGGCAGCTTCCAGAGCGGTGGTGCCGTGTGCCAGTTTCACCATCCTTTGCCCACAATGTTTACAAAGGCTCGCGCAAGGCCTTCTTCTGCCCAGGCCTCAATCCTGCTATCACTTGGGAGAAAGGGCTTTGCGTGCGTCTGCTTGTTTTGCGACGAGGGAAGGATGGGTGCGGCCAAAGTTTCCTGAATTAAGCAACTTTGCAGGCTTAGTTTAGCTTTCATTTTCTCTGAATTGCTGCGCCAAACCTTTTGAGGTTGCAAAAACACCCCCGGGGGGTCCGTGCTGCCAGGAAAGCCACTCGGATGTGCTTGCTCACAGGCCTGCACTAAGCCTCCCGCCCCCTGCCCACCTCGCCTGTGGCTCTTGAGCCCTCCGAGCTTTGCTAGTCGGCTAAGCCGACGCTGTAGATAAGGGGGAAGCAAGAACAGCATTTGTGGTTGACTAGGGCCCAGACACTCGGGGGGGGGTGTAAACGTGAGCCCCACATCTGCAAAAGGATTAGAAGCATCCTGCAGTAGTGAAAAGTGGGGGACATCTCCTTGTGCCCCTCAATGCTGGTTGGCAGATGCTGCTGGGTGCTCCTTAGCTTTCTTTGAGCGAGGTCTTTTGCGGGGGGGGGGGTGTCCTGCGGGAGCTCTGGCCCAGGACGTGTGCTGACTGGCATCATCGCCAGAGCCCCGCATCACTTGGGTGTGCAGTCACGCTGGGTCGCGCCTCCCTTTGTTTACAGCTGGTGCTGGTTTCGCAACACCTGAACCAGTTCCTGGTCTCAGGCTGGGTGTCCAGAGTGAGTCACCCCAGGGGAAATTCAGGCCATCCTTTCCCCTTTGGCTTAACGAAACAGCTTTTTCCGTCTGCTGTGTGCTCGGGAGGGAGGGGGGGAATTCATGGCAAGGGGAGGGAGGCCCCCAGGCGTCCTGTTCCCCCTAAACCCATTGCCATTTCCAGGGCCAGAACCTCATGCCAAGCCTGGGGAGCAAAGGTCTCTGCCACGTCCTCATGGCAAAGGTGGCAGGGAGGCATCTTTCAGGAAACCTGCCCGAATGGACAGAGCCGTGAGAAGCCACCTTTCCCCCACCACCGCCCAGTTGCTGCTGCCACCTGGGACCCCCGCCTGACCCCTCCGTCTTCCCTTCCCAGCTGAAGGCCCAGACGCAGGGCACCTCGGAGGAGCTGAGGTGCCTCCAGATGCTGAACAGGCTACAGGAACTCTCCGAGCTGGAGGAGCTGATGAGCAGCCAGCCCTGCTTCAAGCTGGCACTCGGCATCCAGGACTACGTTGCCACGGTGAGAGGCCCCTCCTTCGGGATGCTGGAGCCCAGAATCCTGAGCCCAGTCAAGGAGTGCAGGTCGTGGAGGGGAGGTTGGGGGCGGGGGGGGGGGGAGGCAGGCCACTCCTCTCCAAAATATGCCCAAGCAGCGGTGCCCCACTGTGGCCGGGCACCCGCCCCTGTCCTCTCCACTTGGAGGCTAGCCCCATGGGTGGAGAGAATCCAGAATGACTCCTGTTGGAGGGAGTGCTGGACCCTGGCCTTAAGTCTCCTCATCTCACTCCCTTCCAGATTACTGAAAATATCATCCGAAGGAGCGCCCCGAGGGGTGAGTCTGCCAATGGGGTGCAAAGCAAGTGGGCCAGGTTTGGGAGGGGAAGGAGAACGGGTCAAGAGGCAGATTAAGGGGGGGGTTTGTTTGCAGACCCCGCTTCCCCGAGATGAGCAACCGTCTCCCTTCCCTCTCATTCTGCTGCCCTGTGCCCCTTCCTTCCTAGTCGGTGCCTCTCAGAAGCAGAGGAACTCCAGCTGGCAGCTGGACAGCCGGCCCTTGGCACACCTCACCCTCAGGAGGCCGAACCCTTCCCAGCCAGGTGAGTCTGCAGGCCACTGGCTCTTCCCTTGGCTGGGGTGGGGGTCTCAGATGGCCACACAAGGGCCAAACAGCTGTGGTCGATCAATTGCACCTTCGCAATTGGTCCTGGGCCCTTCCTTTGCCTGCCTCTCTACAGCTGGGCAAAGGACAAGGTGGTAGGTCCCCTTAATGCCAGGGGGAGTGGGGAGGAGGTCCTGGCTGGGCCTCGCTTGGGCTTCTCCCCAAGAGGGAGGGGCTGTGTCACATACACACAGCCCCTCCCTTGGTCAGCCTGTGAGGCTGATGGGCTTCTCTCCCCTCTTTGCCCTCGCTGTCCCCATGAACACAGCCCCTCCCTCCCCCAAAAAGCTCCAGGATTGTGTGGGCATCTCCTCCACTGCCTGCGGTGACTTTCTGGGTCTCCTCTCCTCCCCAGGACCGGAGTTCCGGGACCTGCCGCAGTCCTGCCAGCACCCCATCCGCCTCTGGGCCAGCAGGACCATGCATGCCCACCTCCAGAACCTCACCTACCAGGACGGGCATCTGCAGGTGAGCCAGGCGGGCAAATACTACGTCTACGCCCAGATCTACTTCCGCTACCCCACCGAGGGAGCTGATGCCCGCTCCCTGGGCCACCAGCTGGTGCAGTGCATCAATCTCCAGAGCGTCTACGGGCAGACCATTCTGCTGCTGAAGGGCGTGGGCACCAAGTGCTGGCAACAGGATGCGGCCTACGGGCTCCATGCCCTTTACCAGGGTGGCCTCTTTGACCTCAAGGCCGGCGACAAGCTCTTTGTGTCCGTCTCATCGTTGGACGTCAACTACGACGATGAGGCGGGCAGCTATTTCGGAGCCTTCCGCCTTGATGTGTGACATTGGCAAGGAGAGCGTGCCCAAGGGAGCCCTGGCTTTGGACCCTCACTGTCCCCCTTCCCCCACGCAGAACTACGGGAGGATGCCTGTGCCCCATTATCACCCTCCCTTCTCCCGTTAGGGATAGTGGGCAAGCTGCGTTGGAGGCAAAGGCAGGACGGGGAAGGGGGAGTGGGGGTCTGCAGCCCCCTTGCCTTTTGCAGAACCTGGGAAGCTGCTGGAGCCCCTTCACCGGAGCCTCCATTATAACCATGTCTCTGAAGCAGCCAGGAAGACGGTGAAGCTGAGCTGGGCCTGGCTCTTCTCCGAGCAGCCCGGCTGGCAATCTCCAGGCTTCTGGGGTGTCTTGGATGTGCCCCGATGCCTTCTGCTGCAGACCCCTCCCCTGCGTCCCTACACGCAACCCTCTTCCCTCCCCCACCGCTTGCCCTCTTCCGGTCGTTCCAGCTGAGAAAAGTGGGACTCCCTTCTGTCATTCTGTGCACGGGACCTGCTCCTGTGCCCCAAGGGAGCTGAGCTGCTCTCACAGCAAGTGGTGCTTCACAAGCCTGACTGCCAGGCCAGGAATGTAGATCAGTGGGTCACCTGAGCGAGCGAGCGAGCCCCATCAGGGAGACACAGGGCACACCTTCCCGCTTCCTCTCCCTGCATGCACATTTGGTGTGACCCTGAATGGCATTAGCACTCAGCATGCCCCAGCCGGAGCTGGCTGCAACCAGTGCCTGTGCCAGCGGCCCAAAACCTCTCCCTTAGCCATTCTAGGGGGAGGTTGGTCTCGGGTTGTAGCAGGAGCTGCATCCACAAACATAGCCAGGTTCCATCGGGCTTGTCTTTATTTGTGGCTTAGCATTTTGCATGCCCCCACCCAATTGATCAGCGCAGGGCTCAGAGCACTGCATGCCCCTTGACTGGCTTAGCAGACTCTGTGGGTGGTGGCAAAGCCACAGGTGGCATTAGGAACGCTGGAAGGGTGGGGAAGGGCGGTCATCTATAGGGCAGGACAGGAAGCACACACACACACACCCGTCTCTAACCAGGGGGAGCCCCACATCTCAACCAGGGCACCAGCATCCTCGCCCTCTTCCGGCTTCTCTGAAAGACAACGGTAACCCAAGGCTGTCAGCCACGAGTCCTGGCCATGTGGCCTGTTGGCCCCTCGGCTGTCTCAATCCCGGTCCTGGTGCTTCTTCCGCTTCGGTCTCGCACCCTGCTCGGCCAGGCCCAGGCCTCTTGCCCTCCCTTGCCTGGGGGCCCGATGATGGGGATGCCTGAAGGCAGGAGGGGGCTGTTCCCACAGGCAGCCCCAGGCCAAGCAGGCTAAGCCAGACCCAGCCTGCAGTGCTACTACTGCAGCAGCTGGGAGGAGAGGCAGTAAGGAGGCGGCCCTGGGGTCTCGGCTACTACTGCGGCAGCTGGGAGGAGAGGCAGCAAGGAGGCGGCCCTGGGGTCTCGGCTGGTGGGCTTGGTGTTATCTGGTGCCCCTTGGGAAGAAGCAGAGAAAGGAGCCAGAGAATGCCAGGCTCTGCTCTAGGGCCAGCCAAAACCGACCTTCCGGCCACGGTCATCGCCCCACCGTGTCAACACAGACAGGTTCCTCCCTCCACCCTCCCACCCCACTCCTTTGGGTAAGGCAAGAAGCAGCCGCTGCCGACTTGGTTATATGGTTTCCTTTACTCTGGCGTGGAGCCTCCTCCCCAGCGCAGCCCCCAGCAAGGCTACAATCGGGGGTCCCCTTCCCGAGAGAAGACGACTTTCCACAAGAGGATAATAGTGCAATTGGGTATCTTGTAGAAAAAAGAAATAAAAATAAAACATGATTATTCGCTTGCTCCACAAGGAGAAACTTGAAAGGCGTGGCTCTGGGTTTCCTCCCCTCCCCCAAGGAAGGGAGGCAAAGCTCAGGTCCCTCTGGCCGAGTTCCATGGGGCAGAGTAAAACCCCTGACCCTCCTCCCGGCTTCAGTTGAATAGGATGGAGTCTGGGTCCTGATTCGCCATTTGGGCTATGTGCTTGAGGACGTCCTTTTTAGTAATAATGCCGAGCAACTTCCTGAAAGAGAGGGAGAGAGAGAGAAGCTGCTGACCTCCTTTCAGCCACGATGGGGCCCTTTAACACGCACCTCACCCCACCCCAGCAGATGGAGGGAGAGGTAAGGGGGAAGCTTTTCCACCCAGCCCAGAGAAAGAGAGAGCTCCTTCCAGGCCGCTGGACTCAGCCAATGCATCCTTTTCAAGACCTGCTCCCCTCCCCACCCTTGAACGCCTCTTCAACAGTGGAGAATTCTGTAATCAGCCATGTATAATTTGTATATACAATATATTTTTTCATTACTGCTCATGAATTGTCCTGTCTTTCCTTTTGAAGTCCTCAAGCAGGGGTGTCTAAACTTGGGAGCTTTAAGACTTGTGGACTTCAACTCCCAGAATTCCCCAACCAGCGTAGCTTGGGAACTTTAAGACTTGGGGACTTCAACTCCCAGAATTCCCCAGCCAGCGTAGCTTGGAAACTTTAAGACTTGTGGACTTCAACTCCCAGAATTCCCCAACCAGCGTAGCTTGGGAACTTTAAGACTTGGGGACTTCAACTCCCAGAATTCCCCAGCCAGCGTAGCTTGGAAACTTTAAGACTTGTGGACTTCAACTCCCAGAATTCCCCAGCTGGGGAATTCTGGGAGTTGAAGTCCACAAGTCTTAAAAGTTCCCAAGTTTGGACACCACTGTCCTAAACCAAATGCCGAGAGCCTCCCCAAACCAGGAGGGGCCCAGCCTGGATGCACAACCTTCCCTCCCTCCCCCCACCCCCATTCTGCCCCATTGGGGTGAGCCTCGGAATGGGGGCATTTCACCAGCTGCAGTGATGCTACCGTTTCCCCCAAAATAAGACCTCCCTGGATAATAAGCACGTGCATTAACATCAGCCCTCCCCCAAAAAATATTGCAATACAGCAGTGGTTCCCAAACTTGGCAACTTTAAGACTTGTGGACTTCAACTCCCAGAATTCCCCAGCCAGCGTAGCTCGGGAACTTTAAGACTTGTGGACTTCAACTCCCAGAATTCCCCAGCCAGCATAGCTTCGGAACTTTAAGACTTGGGGACTTCAACTCCCAGAATTCCCCAGCCAGCATAACTTGGGAACTTTTAAGACTTGTGGACTTCAACTCCCAGAATTCCCCAGCCAGCGTAGCTTGGAAACTTTAAGACTTGTGGACTTCAACTCCCAGAATTCCCCAGCTGGGGAATTCTGGGAGTTGAAGTCCACAAGTCTTAAAAGTTCCCAAGTTTGGACACCACTGTCCTAAACCAAATGCCGAGAGCCTCCCCAAACCAGGAGGGGCCCAGCCTGGATGCACAACCTTCCCTCCCTCCCCCCACCCCCATTCTGCCCCATTGGGGTGAGCCTCGGAATGGGGGCATTTCACCAGCTGCAGTGATGCTACCGTTTCCCCCAAAATAAGACCTCCCTGGATAATAAGCACGTGCATTAACATCAGCCCTCCCCCAAAAAATATTGCAATACAGCAGTGGTTCCCAAACTTGGCAACTTTAAGACTTGTGGACTTCAACTCCCAGAATTCCCCAGCCAGCGTAGCTCGGGAACTTTAAGACTTGTGGACTTCAACTCCCAGAATTCCCCAGCCAGCATAGCTTCGGAACTTTAAGACTTGGGGACTTCAACTCCCAGAATTCCCCAGCCAGCATAACTTGGGAACTTTTAAGACTTGTGGACTTCAACTCCCAGAATTCCCCAGCCAGCATAGCTTCGGAACTTTAAGACTTGTGGACTTCAACTCCCAGAATTCCCCAGCTGGAGAATTCTGGGAGTTGAAGTCCACAAGTCTTAAAGTTGCCAACTTTGGGAACTACTGCAATACAGCAACATCCACAAGGTGACCACGCTCGCTGCCTCCCACACCTCAAAAATAATAAGACCTCCCCAAAAATAAGGCTCAAGTGCTTATTTCGGGGGTCAAAATAAAATAAGACCCTCTTATTTTCGGGGAAACATGGTACAATCTCTTGCCCCTCTTGCCTCCGCACACAAAGGTGGTATTTGCACTACCACGAATGCTCCAAAGGAAGGCTGCCCTCCCGTCACTCTAAGCCGAAACCAGCAGGGAGGCAACACGAGGGAAGGATGCTCAGCGAAAGGCCCCTTCCCCATCTCACCCGTTGTGTGTGACCAGGCACTGGCGTAACCCCAGTTTCCGGAAAATGTCCACCACGATCTCCATGGGGGTTTGGTCGGTCACAGTGAAGGGGCTGAGGTCAAGAATTCCACGCAGCTTGAGCATGGAGGGGGAGCAGGGGGGCAGCGGGGGGCAGTGGTCCGTGAAATAAATAACTGAACTGCTGACAATTCCTTCTTGCTTCTTCCGGGCACTTTCTGTGGTGGGAGGGGAGGAAAGAGAGAGTAAGAACTGGGGGGGTAGCCCACACCCAGCCTCCCGGGAGATGGAAATAGCCACATCTGCGCACTGCCAGGGTGCTTCTGGGCCTGCTCACCAATGGAGATGACCAGGTCTCGCCGGAGGACAAAGCCCACGAGGCGCTGAGACTCCCTGGACACCACCACGGGGTAGCCGCTGTAGGTGGTCTCGTTGATGATGGCCTCCACGTCCTCCACCGTCATGGTGTCCTGCGTCAGCACCGTCAAGGCGGGGTCGCTACGCCGGGGGCGCATGACGTCCATGGCCAGGGTCTTGTGGGTGAACTCCTCCTTGGCCTCCAGAAACGGGTAGCCGTTCAGGCGGATGTGGGCGTCGTAAATGCCCTCCCGGCCGATGGCATCGGCCACCCACTTGCTGGTCATGGCGGCCGCCATCAGGGGCACGATGTACTCCAGCCCGCCCGTGAGCTCAAACATGATGACCACCAGGGAGACGGTCATGCGTGTCACTCCGCCTGCAAGAACCAGCAGAAGGTTGGGTGAGGAGGACACCTGCCCCTCCGTCCCGAGTATCATCCATCCTGCCCTGCTCTCGGGTCACCTCTGAGCGGCTGGGTAGCGCTGCAGCGGCACCTGTCCCGAGCCTGAATTCCCAGAAATTATCCGCGTAATTTCTTTTAGCAGGAAGATTTTAAAAACGACAGAAAGACCGAGGAGGACTACCAAGGGGTAAAAGCGAAGAGTAGCAAGGCAAGGAAGAAACGACTGACAATTTCCTTAGCACCAGTTTCAAGGCTGCGTCACCTTCCCAGAAAGAGAATCTTTAAATCAAGATATTGCAAAATCCAGCGGTTCCGTTTTATCGGCCAGGAAGGCTGAGATTGCTCTGGGCTGGAGCTCAAGGGACCCAACCATCGTGCTAAAAAGTCTCTTTAAGGGCTGAGGCCTGTTTGGGGTGTGGGGGGGTTGAAAGCAGCCCTGTCTCCCCCCCCCCCATTTACCCAAAGGGAGCCAAATTGGTCTGCAGTTGGAGATGCCCAGGGGCCCGGCGAGTGGGAGGGACCCCCTACTCACCCAGGCAGGCGGCAGCCCCCACCATGGCGTAGAGGCCAGGCGTGATGCAGTCGGCGCCAGGGCTGCACCAGCCCTTGAAGATGAGCCAGTCGTGATGGTGATAGGCCAGCTGCTCCATGCCCACGCCCAGCAAGCGGCCCGCAATGGCCCCCACCGCCATGCTGGGGATGAAGAGGCCGGAGGGCACCTGCAGGAGAAACTGGCATCAAACGGACAGCCTCGCCTCTCCGGCCTGGCCCTGCGCAGAGACCCCCTCCTGCCCCACTGCGGCCCTTGGGTTGAGGAGGGGCCGGGAGGCCTCAGCTTAACAAGAGGAACTGAAATTGCCCTTGTAAAAGCCCTTGTGGTCGTAGGTCGAGTCGGAATCTAATATTGTGATCATTTTTACGGTAGTCGTGACTGAATTATAGTCGTGGCTAAGTCAATGCAACTCCCCTGAGGCTGGCCAGAAATGCAGGGGCCCAAACGGAAACTGCTTCTGCAAAGGAGGGGGGGGGGGCTACAACAGGTCGTAAATCACTTTTAATGAGGCAGTCATAACTCTGAATTGCCATGAAACGGTCACAAAGGATTATCTGCATGTCAGACTATCCCCCATCACAAGACACCCAAATGCCTCACTGCTCTGGAGGGGGGGCGGGGTTGGGCCTGAGCCCCCCCACTCCTGGCTTCATGCCAGGGGTGGGTTCCTGCCAGTTCTAAGCTCTTCTATAGAAGAGGTTCCACAAATCTACAGTGCCGTTTAGAACCGGTTCCACCTCCCTCCCCCCGCCCGTCCGCACATCATCAAGATGAAGAGCAAGAGGAGGAATTCTGGGAGTTGAAGTCCACAAGTCTTAAAGCTGTCAAGTTTGAACACCCCTGGGGTTTTTTTTCTAAAGGGTTAGGGGTGCAAGGGTCTTGTAACTTGACAGCTTTAAGACTTGCACACTTCAATGCCAGAGTTCCTGAGCCAACATGACTGGAGGAGGAATTCTGGGAATTGAAGTCCACAAGTCTTAAAGCTGTCAACTTTAAACACCCCTGGGGTTTTTTTTTCTAAAGGGTTAGGGGTGCGAGGGTCTTGTAACTTGATGACTTTAAGACTTGCATGCTTCAAATGTCAGAGTTCCTGAGCCAACATTTTGGTTGCTAAGCAAGAGCGTTGTTAAGTGAGTTTCATCACATTTTTACAAGTTGGCAACGCCCACCCAGTCACATGACTGCCAAGCTACTCCCACTTGGTCACATGGCCGGCAAGCCACTCCCACCCAGCCACATGGCCAGCAAGCCACTCCCACAAAGCAGGACACACCTACAGAAGAGGTTCTAAAAAATGTTGAAACCCACCACTGCTTCACGCCCAGCAGCCCCCTCGCCTTTCCCCGCACAGCCAATTTCAGGGAGGGGGCTGCGCCCACCCTCACCTTCATGCCGAAAGTGAAGATGGTGATGAAGATCTTCAGCAGGAGAGCCAGCATCAGCTGCCAGGTGGCTACGTGGAGGCCCGGCCCAGCGGCCCGGTCGGGCAGGTCGTCCCCCTGGGTGCTGTTGGGGGCGCTGAGGTAGTCGCAGAGCTGGGAGGAGTCCAGGAGGCTGCAGTCGTTGAAGAGCTCCGAGATCAGCTCGCTGGTGCTCATGCGGGTGTACTTGTTGGGGAAAGCCAGCAGGGCGGTCAGCGCCGTCACCACCAGCACCTCCAGCACCGGGTAGCGGCCCAGCTTGGTGGTCTTGCGCCGCCTGCACCAGGCGATGTTGCTGCGGATGAAGAAGGCCCCCCAGAGGCCCCCAAAGATGCCCAGCAGGATGAAAGGCGCCAGCTCCAGCAGGTGCCAGGGGCTGTGGAACTCCACGTAGAAGAGCACCAGGCGGCTGTTGCCGAAAGGGTTGATGGAGCGCAGGGTGAAGGCCGCCACCAGCGCGGCGAAGAAGGAGCGCCAGAGGGTCTTAAGCGGGAAGTAGTAGCTCACCTGCATCGGAGGGAGGGAAGGGACCCACTCAGCCGCCATCAGGGCATCAGGGCAGAGGGGGGAGAGGGGGAGGAAGGTATCTCCTTACCTCTTCCAGACTGAACAGGACACCTCCAATGGGAGCGCCAAAGGCCACCGATACACCGGCGGCCGCAGCTGCCGACAACACCTGCACAGAGAGCAATCGTCACCAGTGCCCTGGGGCCAAAGGGACCAACAGCAGCAGCCCCCAACACTTCTCCGCCTCTCGAGCGAGATGCGGGCAGCTTGGGACTGTCCCTGTGTCCATGCCAGGCCCAGGCCAAAGGGCACCCTCATCCCCACCCCAGAGCTTACTTCCCGGCGCTTGGCTTCGTTCTTCCGGTACTTGGTGAAGAGGTGGCAAAGGATGTTGCCGCAGCAGCAGGCGACGTGAACCAGGGGGCCCTCCTTGCCCAGGCTCAGGCCCGACGAGACGGCCAGCACCAGGGTAACCGTCTTGATGAGCAGCGTCCACTTGCCCAGGTAGCCTCGGATGATGAAGCCGCTGAGAATCGTTTTGATCTGGGAGGCAGAAAGGCCCCATTGTGGGAGGCAGCCTTGGGCCACTGGGGGGTTCCGGATCCCGTTCCAATCCGGTATGGTTGGAACGGGCCCGACGTCGTCCACATGGATACGCACATATGCACAGCTCAAGCATGCGTCTTACCGCTTCCGTGAGCCTCCGCAAGGCTCTAGCTACTTAGTGGAGCATCACGGAGGTGCTGTGCACGGAAGCGCCGAAGACTTAAATGACCAGTAAGGAACTCGGGCGGGCAGATGGGCTTCTGGAGCAACGTACCGGAACGGTATCCGGTGCTCCGGGCACGCTCTGGTACGCCCGTACCGGGGTGTACCGCCTGCAACCCACCACTGCCTTGGGCCCATCGGCTCCCTCGGCCGGCCCCATCAGGAGCCCTTGGTAGCGCCAGCCAGCCTTGCGAGGCAGGGATGGGCCTCATGGGAAGTGGGGGCAGGGCCCCCCAGAACCCCCCAGCGTCAGACTCACCTCTGGGATCCCCGAGCCACAGGCGTAGGGCGCAAAGCCCCGGACAAGCGAGACGGCCAGGAAGGAGAAGAGCAGCGCCCAGAGGACGTAGAGGAAGTAATTCAGGACGTAGCCCAGGGCTCCCTGTCAGGGCGAGAAGCAGGAGGACAGCCGTGAGGACCGCTGGACCGCCCTGCGGGGCTGGCTCGCTACTGTCTGGAAAGGTTTCCCCCCCCCCCCGGCCTCCAATGCTCACCCCCTCCTCTCTGCCGGTCAGCAGCTGTGCCCAGGTCCTCCACTCCGGGCACTTGTCCCTGTCCTGGAAGGTGGTCTGGGGTGAATTCCAGCAGCAATGCTCGTGGTTGTACCAGAAGCCGTTCAGGCAGACCCCCTCCTTCAGGTCCGTCATCCAGTGGGCAGTGATGTCGATCAGGCCGGCCAGCGCCCCTGTGGGCAGAGAAGGCTGCCATTGAAGGGGAGGGGTTTGACCGAGTCACCCCACCCACCCCCGCTCTGCCCAGCAGCTCCGGCCCCTTACCTGCCCACAAGCCGATGAGCAGCATCAATAGCCATCCCGAGAAAGCATCACTGACGCTGTGCACCAAGGCCCAGGTGGACTCCTTGCTTTTACTGGCGATCTGAGGAGGGGGGAGGCGTTTAGAGGCAGGTCCTTCACCCCCACCCCCACGTGGACCCTCTGTGTTTAGGATCAGAGAGCTCCCCGGGAGGGAGGGGAGGTCACAGTCCCTCTAGACCAGGGGTCTCCAAACTTGGCAAGCTTTAAGACTTGCGGACTTCAATTCCCAGAATTCTGGGAGTTGAAGTCAATTCTTAAACCTTGCTGGCTGGAGAATTCTGGGAGTTGAAGTCCACAAGTCTTAAAGCCTGCTGGCTGGGGAATTCTGGGAGTTGAAGTCCACAAGTCTTAAAGCCTGCTGGCTGAGGATTTCTGGGAGTTGAGGTCCACAAGTCTTAAAGCCTGCTGGCTGGGGAATTCTGGGAGTTGAAGTCCACAAGTCTTAAAGCCTGCTGGCTGGGGAATTCTGGAAGTTGAGGTCCACAAGTCTTAAAGCTTGCTGGCTGAGGATTTCTGGGAGTTGAAGTCCATAAGTCTTAAAGCTTGCTGGCTGAGGATTTCTGGGAGTTGAAGTCCACAAGTCTTAAAGCCTGCTGGCTGGGGAATTCTGGAAGTTGAGGTCCACAAGTCTTAAAGCCTGCTGGCTGGGGAATTCTGGGAGTTGAAGCCCACAAGTCTTAAAGCTTGCTGGCTGAGGATTTCTGGGAGTTGAAGTCCACAAGTCCTAAAGCTTGCTGGCTGAGGATTTCTGGGAGTTGAAGTCCACCCCTCTTAAAGCCTGCTGGCTGGGGAATTCTGGGAATTGAAGTCCACAAGTCCTAAAGCTTGCTGGCTGGGGAATTCTGGGAGTTGAAGTCCACAAGTCTTAAAGCCTGCTGGCTGGGGAATTCTGGGAGTTGAAGTCCACAAGTCTTAAAGCCTGCTGGCTGAGGATTTCTGGGAGTTGAAGTCCACAAGTCTTAAAGCCAGCTGGCTGGGGAATTCTGGGAGTTGAAGTCCACAAGTCTTAAAGCCTGCTGGCTGAGGATTTCTGGGAGTTGAAGTCCACAAGTCCTAAAGCTTGCTGGCTGGGGAATTCTGGGAGTTGAAGTCCACAAGTCTTAAAGCCTGCTGGCTGGGGAATTCTGGGAGTTGAAGTCCACAAGTCTTAAAGCCTGCTGGCTGAGGATTTCTGGGAGTTGAAGTCCACAAGTCTTAAAGCCAGCTGGCTGGGGAATTCTGGGAGTTGAAGTCCACAAGTCTTACCAAGTGTGGACCCCTGGCCTAGGCCCAATGCAGAGCAGAGCTGCCTTCTCCTCCCTCCCTGCCCAACACATTCCACCTGTGGGGCCTCCTAAGCACCAGGGAGAAATCGATCTTTTTCCCAGCTGTGTCCCTTGACAGAAAACCTTGGCCCAAAGCCCCTTGACTGCCCCTTTTGTCAGCCCTCCCACTGGCTCCCATCCCCGCTCAGGGGGATGTCCTACTGACCTCTCGGTGCCGGTCGCGGTCCCGAGATTTCTCCCGCACCCAGTCGATGGTGTTGAAATCTTCGTAGGTCCCCACGCCCGGGAGCGGCTCCTGCAGGAAGTCCATCACCTGCCTCGGCCCGTTCATCCCACCGCCGTTGTACGAGGAAAAACCTGCAAGGGGGGGGGAGGGGTCAGGAGATGCCACCTCGCTTTCCTTCCCGTCGTCTCGGCCCAGGACGGGATGCAAAGTCCCGGGAGAACAAAGGTTCCTCCGAGGAGCTGAGTTAATCTTTAAGCAGCTTCACGGGAGGAGGAGGAGGTGGGGAGGGGAGGGGGAGTAAAATGGCTGCAGAAAAGCTCTGAGCCCCTGGCTGAAGAATTTCGTCCCTTAAAATAAGACCTGGCTAATCGACAGCCCCTCGTCCCAAAGCTGCCCACCAGATGCCAGCATTCTGGAGGACCACAGAGGCCCTAAGACGGCCCCAGCGGGGATCCCCTGCCTCAGGATCGAACAGACACCAAGCCGTGGCTTCCAGCAAAGGCGACAGGAGCCCTGGGCCCATGTCGGTGCAGTGTTTTCATTTTCCCTTGCCCCAAAACAAGGGCAGGAAAGGGGGATGGGGTTGGGGTTCCTTCCTTGGGGCTCCTGGGGCAGAAGACCTGTTCCCAGATCAGGTGGGATCAGGGCCCAGTCAGCTTAGCTCCGGATTCCTACACAGGATCAGAGTCAAGCTCGGCCACTGGGTTTCTGCTCCCGGTGCGCCAGGCAAGGCCTGAGAGCTGACCCTCCCTCGTCTTAATGTCCTCTCTCCGCTTGCTCATAAAATTTGGGGAATCCCCAAGAGTTTGGGATCAAACCACCTCCTCCGGCTCCTCTCTCAGTGCCTTTGGGGAAAGTGGGAGCACTCGCCAACACCACACCATCCTCGCTTGGGAGGAGCAGAGCTGTCGACGGCCCTGAGGCCAGTCAGGCTGGCATAATGTGGGAAAGCTCTAATGGCAAGCCAGGATGCCATAAATACCACAGGGAGAGCTAAAAGGCCCCAGCACAGGCGCTCCGTTGCTGATCTGCTTAAAGATCGGTTCCACCACAAAACCGCGGACGACAAAATCGCGCTCGACAAAAGCGCGTACGTGACGTCATCACAGTGCGACGAAAACATCGCGCTGTGATCGATAAATGTAAAAATAAAGCGAAAACCTTACCCTAACCCCCCCCCAAACCTAACCCTAAACCTAACCCTAAACCTAACCCTTAACCTAACCCTAAATCTAACCCTAAACCTAACCCTTAACCTAACGCTAAACGTAACCATAATGCTGTAAACCTAACCCTAACCCTTAACCTAACCCTAACCCTAACCCTTACCTTTATGTGAATTGGCTTGCTTTAATTTTATTTTTATTTAAATTTTTAATTTTTTTCGTCGCGCTGTGATGACGTCAAATGCGCGCTTTCGTCGAGCGCGCTTTTGTGGACCACGGTTTTGACGGGTCACGTAAAGATCTGCTCAAGGGACAGGAACGCCCATCCCCAAATCCTTCCTGTTCAGGCGGGCGAGCCCTTCCCTAGGTTGAGGCGGCATCTCCTGGGGCTCAGCTCCACTTGGCCGGTCCCTCCCGAGTCAGGGGATCCGCGTGGCATCAAGCCATCTCAGGTTACCTTCCACCATGTCTCTGTCCAAGGGGGGGACGTCATCCGCCATGGAGAAATCCAGCATTCCTCCTGCCACTTCGACCAGGTCTTCATCGCTGCTGCTGCCGCCGTGGAAACTCCCATGCCGGAAACCCGTAGGATTCATGGCCAGAGGGCACCACACCTGCAAGGGGAAGTCGGGGTTCAGTTCTGCTGACGTGGCCCTGCCCGGATCCCCGAGCGTCACACCGCCCCCAGATCTGGCTCCTGGCCTACCTCGCCTAGAGAGACGGTTTCCTCGCCAACTGCCCCGGGAAGCCCCCAGCAGCCGAGCCTCAGTCCCACGGCCAGCAAGGCCAGGACTACCTTCACAGGCCCAGCCCTCTGTCGCAGCCAGCCCTGCTGGTCTCCAGCCAGAGGAAGCCCAGGCTGGGTTAAGGAACCCAAGGAATCTTTCCCTAGTGGGGAGGGGAAAACAACCTCTCCGTGGGCACTTTAGCCATACCGGGCACCCCCCTTTCCCCTCACTGGCCTCCTTCCTAGACCCCCTACCCAAAGGGGAGACTTCTAAGACACAACGCCTGAGAAATCTCCACCAGAAGCCCACCACCCCTCCGGCTGCCTTCGTGGCACACTAGGGAAGGAGAGGCAGCCGAGAGGTGCTCCGTCCTTGGGAGGCATTTAAAAGCTGCCCCTGAAGGACCATTCAGATGAGAAATACAAGTTGGAATGGAGAAGATGGATTGGCTACATTCAAAATAAATATCGGACTTAGAAATTTCAATTAGCCTATGAATGAACGAACCAAGGAATGTTATAACTTATCTAAATTTAGCTTAATAAAAGGGGAGTTAAGGGTAGGAAGCTATAGTTAGTTAGCTTATGTTAGTGTATGATTGCTAAATGTTTATACCCTGTATTTTGCTCTGGGAAGTTGGGGGGAGGGAGGGTCGGATGGGGGGGTAGGATGGGGGTGGAGGAAGGGAAGGGGAAATATTTTTAAAATTTATTAAAACTTTTCAATAAAAAATAAAAGCTGCCCCTGGAAGCTCAGGAAGCATCTTGAGGGAGGCTTATCTGAGGTTGCAGAGACGGGGAGGGGAGAGGGGAGAATGGGACACCTGCCAGGTGATTCCCTCATTGCCGAGGTCCGTGAGACATGAGGGAGGCAGTCAGGTGAGCTCCCCCCAGCTCTACTTCTCCCCACCACCCCCTGCCCAGCCCTACACATTCCCTCCCTCCCCCTTTTGGGAATGCCCGCCTTCTGCTTCTGGGCTAAAGCCCAGGCAAGGCTGCCCCCGTGCGGTGGATTTCAGGCCCAGGAAGGGAGCCGGAAGTGGCAGGGGAGAGCTCCCAGATTGGGCTCCCTATAATGCCCATGTACCTCCCCTCCCCCTCCCCAAGTGCAGAGGAGGGAACGGGCAGGGAGGGCAAGGGAGAGACCTGGCAAACAGCTGCCCTTTCGCTTGAGAAGGATCAAAGGCCTCGCCAGAGCCACGCAGGAGGGAATCCTTCCAGCATAGCACAGACCTGATGGCAACCACGGAGCAGGGAAGAAGGAGCAGCCAGGCCTGGCTGGACAGCAAGTCCGCCGCCTCTTGAGCCAAACTCCTCCAGCTGCAGCTCTACTTGCAGGAGGAGGAGGGTTTGGGACTCCAGAGGTTTCACAGGAAGCAGCTGTTCCATCCCAATGAAGGGGGGGGGGAGTTGTCCTGGCTGCTTCCAGGGCCCGTAGAAAGGCTGCCTGCCGTAGGGAGAGCTCTGGGGTTCTCGGGGCTGGGCCAAACGAGGACGGAAGAGATCCTCCTTCCCCAAGGAAGCGCCCCCCCCTTCCCTCTTTGCCCCAATGGGCTCCAGGCTCCCCCCTCTCCCTGCTTCGAGGGCCAACTCACACACTTGCCTGGATGAGCAGTGACTCGGCACTCCAACCCGCAAACCTTTTGTACTGACGGAGCAATTTCACAACAGCAACGTTCCTCCACCGAGAGTGCTTGGTCAGAAGTGGTTCACCCCCCTCGACCCACCCACCCAAACAGCTGCGGTGCTTCTGGAAATCTTGCGCAAACAGATTTTGAAAAGGCAACAATTATATATATAGCTTCCTATTTAATCTAGGGAAGCTGAGCCCGAGAATCAGAATGTGGGTTCGGGAGCCTTTTCAAGATGGGGACTTTCTGAGCTTCAGAAGGGCCCGGAGGAAGAGGAACGGGGGCGGCTCCAGAAGAAGCTGGGTGAAGAGTTATCGGAGGCCCCCCAAGTCGGACGCTTCCGAGGGCTGTAGATTCTCTAAGGGGAGGCATCCCACAACCCCACAATTCGGAGGGGCAGCGTCCCTTTCTCCCCTGAACCCCTGGGGTGCATTGAGAGGCGTCTCCTTCCCCAGCCCTTCCCAGGGACCCTCTCCTCCTCCTCCTCCTCCTCCACGGGGAAGCAAAGTCTGAGGAGGGGAAGCCAGGGGTCTATTCCTGGACTGAGTGAGCCCCCTGCCCGCCGGGCAGAATCCGGAGCGGGAAAAGAAAAGGCTTTTCAGCAGTTGGACGGCAGAGGAGCAAAATTCACAGGGGCCGGTTAAGACTCTTGGCAAACAGGTCTTGCTGGGAGTCACAGCTACCTACTGAGCAGGTGCTTAGGAGCCCTGGGCCTAGGGCAAAATGCGGTTGCCCACGAGTTTGGCTTAAAGGCACCCAGCTTCACCCCCTCCTTTTCGGGGGCAGGGCGTACCTTTACAAGGCCCCTTTCCGAGGAAGGCTGCCCGGCCCTGAAGGCCAGGCTGGGCTTTCTCTCCTCCAAGTTTCCTGATCTCTCTAACCCAGTCCAAGTGACCCCACGATACGGCCTCGCAGTCCAAGAACAGCCTCTGCTTAACGCCTGAACTCATTAAATCCACATTAAAACAGCAGGTGATCTCAAGATCACGTGTCCACAGAGGTCACCCTGCTGAGCAGGTAAATGCCCTCGGGGTCGGAGCCCACAACCGGAGCCAAACTACCCAAGGGCAAAGCGGACGTCAATCCATGGGCCCGCAGAAAGCTTTGTTCTCGCGGCTGGGGGGAAAGCAGCACAGGCCTACGACGCCTGCAGTACCCCCAGCCTGGAAAGTTTCCACAGAAAAGAGCAGTTTGGTTTCCAGGGAAGGGAGTGAAAAAGCGGAACGGGAAGGGCCTTTTCCTTGAAAAGCTTTGCTTCCCCTTCCAAGAACCGGGAGAACTGACTTCCTTCCTTCCTTCCTTCGTGCTGAGCAAGGCCAAATCTGCACGCCGATCCGATCCGTTGCAATCAGGGGAATCTGATTCTGCTTCCCTTGCCCAAAATATTTCTGAGCGGAAGGCACAGGTTGCCTACTTCTGCCCAGGGAGCCTTGGCCTTTGAGACCTCTGCGATGTCACAGCCTCGCCTGGACCTGGCTGGGTTCAAGGCAGTGTTTCTCAACCTTGGCAACTTGAAGATGTCCGGACTTCAACTCCCAGAATTCCCCAGCCAGCGAATGCTGGCTGGGGAATTCTGGGAGTTGAAGTCCGGACATCTTCAAGTTGCCAAGGTTGAGAAACACTGGTTTAAGGGCTCCGTGGAGAATCTCCAGCCATCCAGTTGGGGGACAAAAGTGGATTCTCTCCCTGGTCAGAAGTTGAGGGACAAACTGGGAAGAGCTGCTGGGAGGGAGAAGCAAAAGCTCAACAGTTCAGGGCCCACCGTCAACAGCGGCCGAGGGGGCTGGCAGGCTGTGCCCATTCCTGGAGTCAGGGCCACGTTCCGGGCCCCCGGAATGCCTTTGGTTTTCCGACAGCCCACCCAGCACCGCTGGGCAAACGGAAACAGCTGGATCTCAAAAGCCCTTGGCGTTTGGGGTGGGGGGGGGAGAGAATGGACTCCCCAGGGACTTTCAGATGGAGGCTAGGGGTTGCCCGCTGGAAGGGTCAGGTGAAGCCCCTGCAGGGCTGCTCAAAGCCCCCCTTGCCCATCCCTTTGGGGCCCACTTGGATGGAGGAGGCCAGGAAAGGCAGCTGGCCACTCCAGGGTCTCTGATGCCACCAAGGGGAGGCATCCCACAACCCCACAGTTCGGAGGGGCAGCGTCCCTTTCTCCCCTGAACCCCTGGGGTGCATTGAGAGGCGTCTCCTTCCCCAGCCCTTCCCAGGGACCCTCTCCTCCTCCTCCTCCTCCTCCTCCACGGGGAAGCGTCCCGGCAGGGAGTCTGTCCTTCCCCCGAACGACCCAGCACCCACAAAGAGCCCGGGCGGGGAGAGAGGGGGTCCCACGCGGATCTTGGGGTGCCTCCACCCAGCTTTCCCCCCCCCCCCCAGCCAGGCCCGTCCCGGGACGGCTCCCCCGCACAGCCCCTCGCCCCGCCGGCGCTTCCTCCCCGGACACCGCGGCTCCTCCTCCCGGCCCTTCGGACTCCGAGACGCGGCGGCCCCCCCAACCCTCCGGCCACGAGGCCGATCCCGGGGCGGAAGGGAGACGCAGCCGCGGAAGGGACACCGGCCGCCCCCTCCCCACCATTGCGCCCCCCTCTTCCCGGCCGCGGTGGGAGGAGGCGGCGCGGGGGTCCCGAGGCGGCGCTGGCCCCTCACCTGCGCGGCGCCGTCGGGGCTCCTCCTCCTCCTCCTCCTCCTCTCAGCGGGGGGGGCGGGCGGCCACCGGCCAGGCGAGGGCGGGGCCATTGGGAGGCGCGGGGAGGGGCAGGCCACGTGACTGCCGGAGCAGCCCTCCCTCCGACGGGCGGCCCCGCAGGCGCCATCTTTGTCCCGGGCGCGTGCTGGCGCCCCCTTGCGGCCGCTCGGGGAGGGCAGAGCGGCGTCCCCAACGCGGCGGCTCCGTGGCTGCCGTGATCTCGCCCGTCCCGGGGGGCTGCAGGGACCCTCGCGGGCGCTCGAGGCTCTCCCGGGGAAGCGATGCTCTGCGGGGCCGCCGGTGGGGGAAGCCGAGCAGGAGGCGAAAGTCCCGGGCGCGATTCTCGGTGTGCTCTGCCTTGCGGGAGTCCTCTCTCTTGTCCCCCTGGGGACCCCCCCCCGCTGCCTTGAGACCCTCTCGGCGTTTTGTCCCCTGCAGCTTCCTCTCCTCCGGCCACGGATACGGGACGCCGCCGCGGCTCCGGCTGCCCTCTGTTGTGACTCGGTCCCCTCCGCAGGGAGGCATGGCTGGAGGACGTTAAAAGAGCGTTTGTTTCATTGTATTTATTTTTATTCCATTTAGTTTGTCAAACATGTGCAAGAGAGCAGGTATAAACACGGACACGAACAAAGGAAATGAGCGCAAATAAATGGGGGCAGGAGAATTCATTGATTGATTGATTGATTGATTATATTTCTATGCCGCCCTTTTCCCCGAGGGGACTCAGGGCGGCTTACAATCCAAATCAAGGGAGGGGGTACAAATAAGGGAAAGAAAAAAGCACAAAACAAGACAGTACCACAATTTAAAAGCACACAACAATCATACCATTCGAGAGGGGACAAAAGCTCTTTAGCCCCAGGCCTGTCGGAACAGCCAGGTTTTAAGGGCTTTGCGGAAGGCCTGGAGGGTGGTGAGAGTTCGAATCTCGACGGGGAGCTCGGAGCTCGTTCCAGAGGGCCGGAGCAGCCACAGAGAAGGCCCTCCTCCGGGTGGTTGCCAATCGGCATTGGCCGGTGGATGGAATTCGGAGGAGGCCTAATCTGTGGGATCTAATCGGTCTATAGGAGGTAATTGGCAGCAGGCGGTCTCTCAAGTACCCAGGTCCAATACCATGAAGGGCTTTATAAGTGACGACTAGCGCCTTGAAGCGTATCCGAAGACCAATAGGCAGCCAGTGCAGCTCGCGGAGGATAGGTGTAACGTGGGTGTACCGAGGTGCCCCCACAATCGCTCGCGCGGCTGCGTTCTGGACAAGCTGAAGTCTCCGAATGCTCTTCAAGGGCTGCCCCATGTAGAGCACGTTGCAGTAGTCCAGTCTTGAGATCACAAGGACAGGGACCGAAGGTACACTGGTGGGCTTATGCACACCCCCTTTACGGACCTCGTAGCAATGGGGAGGGGTCCACGGTGGACAGTTGAAGGTTGAAGCTGTGGGGGGTTTGAGGGCGTAGCAAAGGAGTCAGGTAGAGCATTCCAGGCGTGGACCACTTCATTGTTGAAGTTGTCTTTTCTGCAATCCAGTTTGGAGCGGTTCACCTTGAGCTTATAACCACTGTTTGCCCGTTTATTATTTTATTTTTTTAAATATGTTTTTAAACAAAACAACACATACAAAACAAAGCAAGAGAAGAAAAAAGAACAACTTTCCCCCCATTTCATCAAGCATGTCGTTTGGTTACAAGTTTTTGTGCATCAATTCTTAAATTTAGAAATTTAATTTAGAAATTCAGAAGCTGAAATACACTAAGTGAATGAGAGGAAGAGTGGCAAAGGAGAGAAGAAAGATGGGAAGAGAGGGATAGGAGAGAGGGTGAAGGGGGAAGATGAGGATAAGGAGGAGTGGAATGAAGAGAGAGAAGAAGGAGAAAGGAAGGGGAAGTAGAGTAGAAAAGGATGATGGAGGGAAGAAAGGAGGTAGAGAGGTAGAAGAAAGAGGTGTATGGAGAGCAGAAGAGCTAATAATGGGTTGTTATCTTTCTGGGCGTTGATGGCAAGAGGAACTGATGTAATTACTACTTAATACAATAGGATATTGGCTATGTAATAGTATACATGTGATTATATGTTATGAAAATGGAAAATAAAAAAGTATATATAATAGGAATTCTTAAATTTAGGATTAACATCACTGGTTTACGTCAAACATAACTGAATGTTTTTCACTGTCATTGAGGATTATGTGTTCAGATGACCATGAATATTCTTTCGTTTGTAACAATCCTTATTTCCTTGAGTTCATAATTATCTATCAAATAACAATGAATCTTTTAAATTATTATAGTGTCACCTATCTCTAAGGTGGAAAAGCGAGGGGGAGGTTGCCTGTGTATTATTGAGGTTGAAGCTGAAGATGTTGTTGGCAGGCAATAGCAATAGCAGTTAGACTTATATACCGCTTCATAGGGCTTTCAGCCCTCTCTAAGCGGTTTACAGAGTCAGCATATTGCCCCCAACAACAATCCGGGTCCTCATTTTACCCACCTCGGAAGGATGGAAGGCTGAGTCAACCTTGAGCCCGTGAGATTTGAACAGCCGAACTGCAGAACTGCAGTCAGCTGAAGTAGCCTGCAGTGCTGCATTTAACCACTGCGCCACCTCCTCGGCAAGACGTTGTAGCAGACAATTTCTGTGTCCCGTGCTTAGTTCGAATGCTACGTAAGGGAACTTAACTCAGAAACCATCTAGTAATCCGGTCTGCACGTCACAAATGGCTGGGAGGCCACTTTGACTCAGCCCTTCCTGACCTCCAGCTACCACTCCCAGATTAAAAGGAAGGAGGGGAGGCTGAGCATTTGCTCAAAGCTCTTTTGTGTCTCCCCCCCCCCCATTGAACTACTGGGGAAGGAGGGTAAAATCATTAGCTAGATCAGTGGGAGTCAACCTGGTCCCTACCGCCCACTAGTGGGCATTCCAGCTTTCATGATGGGAGGTAGGGGTTTGCTGTAACTCTGCTTTATACATTTTATAAAGTAAAGTTACTTCCCTACTTTATAAACCACCATGAGTGTGGAACCGGTGGGCGGTTAGAAAATTTTACTACTAACAGAGACACAAAAGTGGGCGGTAGGTATAAAAAGGTTGACTACCCCTGACTTAGATTCTCCACCCGATCCTCCCTGGATAAATCTACATGGCTTTCCCACGGTCTGGGCCACGGGAGGGGAGGAGAGAGGGGTCTCTGGGTCACGGAGCAGGCCCGGTTGCTGAGTTTCACTTTCCCTGTCACCGTAGCTATTTTCTGGATATGACGGGATCTTTGTCATCCTGAAACTGTGCAAGGAACGGAAAGAGGAACTCATGGCTTCCCTCTCCCTTGTCTCAAAGGAGCCTTGTGATGCCGGTCAGCTGAGAGAGAGAGATGGCTTGGTCACCACGCACTTTCTCCCTCTTGACCCCTGAATGCCAGTCCAGGCACTCCTGGGCTACTCATAGCACGTAAGGGCAGCGTGTCATCGTTTCTCAACAGTTTTCTCTTTTAAGACGGGAGAGTTGTGAACCCTGGGCACCTCTGCTCTGGAAGGCCCCAGGGTGGCTCACTGCCTCTTGCAACTTCCCAGCTCCGTTGCTACTCATGGAGGCTGAGGTCATCACAGTGGTCTAGCCACATCCTTGTGAAATAGCTCCAGAGAGTCAAAATATGGGTTGCCCCGAGGGGCAAAATAGGGTCAGGAGGTGTCTTGATGCTCAAGCTGGGACCAAGAGAACCAAAACAAAGAAACTCACAGGTCTTTTTCTCAGCCTTGGCATGCCTCCTGTGACGTTCTGCTGGTTCCACCACAAAATCACGGAGGACAAAATCGCGCTCGACGAAAGCGCGCATTTGACGTCATCACAGCACGACGAAAACATCGCACTGTGATCGAAAAATGTAAAAATAAAGCAAAAACCTTACCCTAACCCCCCCAAACCTAACCCTAAACCTAACCCTAAACCTAACCCTTAACCTAACCCTAAATCTAACCCTAAACCTAACCGTTAACGTAACGCTAAACCTAACGCTAACCCTTAACCTAACGCTAAACGTAACCCTAACGCTCTAAACCTAACGCTAACCCTTAACCTAACCCTAACCCTAAACCTAACCCTAAACCTAAACCTAACCCTTACCTTTATGTGAATCGGCTTGCTTTAATTTTAATTTTATTTCAATTTTTAATTTTTTTCGTCACGCTGTGATGACATCACATGCGCGCTTTCGTCGAGCGCGATTTTGTCCTCCGCGCTTTTGACGGGTCACGCTCCTGCTTGCAGGTTTCCAAAATAGGGTTGGACAGGAAGGTGGTTTTGAACTGGAACGATTTCAGCCGCCAATTCTTCCCCCCACAGAACTTAACCTGCAGTTAAAGAAACTCTTTTTGACTTACCTAATCTGAATGAAGGGTTACATACTGACGCTTCTCTGGATTTTTTCCCATCCAAACCCTTATTTTCATGTTTTAGCAGAGCCAGTTTAGTCTTGCGCTTAAGGCCCCAGGCTAGAAAGCCGGAGGCTGCAAGTTCAAGTCCTGCCCTTATGTATGAAAGCCCACCTGGGTTACTTTGAGCCGGTCACTTTTCTCTCAGCCTAACACCACCTCACAGGCTGGTTGTGGAGAAAAGAGGAGGAGGAAGGTGTGGTGGATCTGTTCACTGCTTTTGAGTTATTTGTAGCAATAATTTTAAAAGGTGGGATACAAACAAATGGATGAATGGATGGATGGATGGAGAGACATAGATGCGTAGTTCTATTAAAAATCCAGTGCCAACTGAAAATAGGCAGCTGTAGCCCTTCTGCAGCCTGGGAGTGACACAGGCAAAGTAGTTTGCTTGGGGAGGGGGGATGCAGACAGAGGAGGAGGCCCCAGTCCTTTCTGGACAGGGTCAGCTTGTCCCAATAGATGGCCCCTTCCTAACGCCAGGACAAGAGGCCATAGAAGGGGGTCTCCCGCTTTCCCCAACCTGGTGTGGGAAGTTATCATCCAGCCCTCTCCCAGAAAAATGAAATATCCTAGGAAAGATTGAAAAGGCAGAATATTTCTCTGGATGTGAAAAGAAAGAAACATGCTTTAAAAGACAGAATAGTTGCCGGTAGCTTCCTGCCCATCCACGCTTTGTCAATAGGCCATTGAGAAGGCCAGGCTAGCCCCCTTTACATAACAAAGACTTCTCCATCTCAGCTGCAGGGGGGAAGGGATATTATTCAACTCTCCACATGGCATCTGAGAACTCATCTATACCTGGATTCAAAACAGCCTAGAGAGTAGCCCCCTGCATGGCCCCATGGGAGTCTGACAACCAATCAGAATACATTTCTTACACAGGAACAGGAAACAGAGAGGTGGGACTAAACAGGGTATAAAAAGCCTAGCAAGCCCCTTCCTCAGCCCTTCTCTTCTTCCCCACCTACATTGAAACATGTGATCACCTTTTCTGTTCAGGGCTCAAGCCATGTCCAACAATAAACCATCTTTCCAAGCAGCCTCCATGTCTCCAGTGTCTTTTTCCCCACTTGGAGCTGAACCCAGAAGGACATTTCTGTCGACAATGGCCTACTGAGAAAAGACAGCTTCTCTGCTGCAGTCGCTAGAAGCTGAAGGCAGAGTGCTGGGGGCTCTGTGGCTGCCTTCGCTTCTCAACTGGGGTTTTCCCAGGAAATCCCCCCATGAACCCAAAGGCCTTCGCTTAGGATGGGAGTAGGCGCCTGACTTCTGGCTTCCTGCTGCAGCGTCACTCCTGATCTTCACATCCTGTTTCAGAAAGGAAGATGCCGAAGAGAAAGGAATTGAAATTGCAAGGGGTTTTTTCAGAGGATCATTGTCACTACCCACTCCCCTCCCCTCCCCCTACTGCAAGCCAGCCTTCTAAATTGCTACATGGGAATCTGATCTGCTGATGAGCTGAAGACCTCCTCACCACGAGACCCAGCAAGGCCAGAGGTGCTTTTTCAAGAGGCAAATGGGCTTTCTTGCTTTTCGCTTCTCATCCCAAGAAGCTGGAAAAGCCCCTCCGGGACTCTCCGTAAGAGACTCTCCCTAAGGCGTGGCCAAGGGCAGGATTACCTGCTGAGCCAAGGAGGCAGTTGCTCACTAGCCATGATAAGGCCGCAGGCAGCCCCGGGCGTAGCCAAGTATGCAGACGTGCGCATAAGATAGCAGGGAAGTGAGCAGGGAGAGCCTCATTTTGGCTCTTGGGCAAATTGAAGCTCGGGAGCAAGGTTGTCCTTAAAAGGCACACAGCCCCTCGGCAGGACAGGATTGTACCCCAAGGGAAGGTGGGGCTGGGGGCTTCCCTGCCTGTGTTGCAACTGCTTTGTTATCTGGAGGAGGCAGCACCAGCCCAGCCCAGGGAGAATCAGACAGACAGACAGACAGGGCCTCCTGTCCTGAGTATCCACTGCAGAATCACCTGGACGGCAACCCACTGGATCCAAGCAGGGGTGAAATCCAGCAGGTTCTGACAGGTTCCGGAGAACCAGTAGCGGAAATTTTGAGTAGTTCAAAGAACCGGCAAATCTCACCTCTGGCTGGCCCCCAAGTGGGGAGGGAGTGGAGGTTTTGCAGTATCCTTCCCCTGCCACGCCCACCAAGCCACGCCCACAGCACTGGTAGTAAAACATTCTGAATTTCACCACTGCGCCAAGGCTGACACCTGCTTGCCAAGAAGGGGGGGGGGGCTGCCAGTGTGGTGGTTTAGAAACCATGTTTAAAAAACATCTGAGAACTCATCTATAGTTAGGCAGGGACTAGCCACTTTGTCTTCTGCCTTTGAAACCTGTAGCCCTGTAAGTTTGAACACAGCACATTTTAAAAAACACCTGGACCGTTCTTAATTTGTTTTTTTTTAAATCTAATCTTTCCTGGGACCCTGAGGTCTCTGTGGGGCCAGCCGGGCTCTGGAGGCTGACCAGGGACTTCCCTCCCCCAGCAGAAAGGGGTTTGGGGGCGCTCCCTCCTTCCCAGGTCTCAGCAGGAGAACTCCGCGGCCCGGGCTTCCAAGAGGAGCGGATTCTTTGCCAGGAGGCTACAAGCGCCAGCCGTGGCCTTTTCCCTTCGGCCGGGGCTCCGCGTAGCGGGTGGTGCGGGTGTGGGGTCTCGCCCACGGGTAAGGCGATGTTCTGGGGATCGGGCGCTTGCAGGCTCCATCCCAGAACTTCCAAAGGGAGGGAGGGAAGGAGGGAGAGGCGATGCTCCGGGCTGTTGTCTCTTTCATCCGCTGAAGCCCAACTGCAAACCGATTCTCTCTGGAGGCTGAAGCCAGGCCAGGTGAGGCCGCGACCACCTTCTTCCTTGTGGCCGAGCAGCCTGGGGGGGGGTCCCGCCTCTCCCTCCCGCTTTGTGAAAGAGGACAGTCCCGGAAACCACCTGTCCGCCCCACGCTCGGTCTTGGGCAGGATGCGAGCGCTCTGCTCCCCTTGCCACGAGCACGAGAGGGGCGCCCGGAAAGCCGGCGCTGCTCGGCGCCGCCCGTGGGCTGAGGAAGTGGCTCGCCGCAAGGGAGAGGCGCTCGGAGCCGCGTTGCTCCCTTCCCCGTCCCCGCCACGCGCTGCCGTGGCGCCTCGGGCTACCTCGCAGCTCTGAAGCAGCGTTTAAGCAACGGCAACAGGGCTCTGGCATCAGGCTCTGGTTGGCATGGGTGGCCACAGCCCAGCAAGGCAGAAAGGCTCCAGGAGCAGAGAATTAAAGGCAGCATTGAGCGTAAAGAGGAAGGAATAAGAGATCCCTTTTATTCCGGTTTCCAAACCGTTAGAGACATGCTTATTTTGCATTTATTTCATTAGCTATGAACCCTTCTACCGCAAAACCCACAAGGACGACAGCATTTTATTTACATTTATTTAAAATATTTAGAATACAGCTATCCATCTTAAAACAAGAACTCTGGGAGTTCTTACAACCGTACAATAGTAATTATAAAATAAAAAAATAAAAACCAGAATCAAGAAAAACTCCAACTCCAAACTGCTAATCCCCCACTTCCCACCGTTCTCTTCCCCCACCACCTGGGAGAAAGACCAGCCCCTCCCCACTTCTCTGGAAGTGAGCTCCATGCAGAAAGAGATGCAGCCCCTCTCACCAGTACCCCCTTCCAACTTGGAGGTCAACCTCAGCAGTCCAGCAGCTGGACGGACATCCCCCCACCCAGGTTTTCCCCTCCATATCAAGTCCCCCTCAAGAAGCTGGGAGCCCCCCCCCCAGCCCTGCCCAGGTCATTCCTCTGCAGCAGAGCCCACCAGGGCAGGGGGAACAAAGCAGGGCTTCATCTCCCAAGGAGACTCTTGGGGGCTCCCTCCCCTCCACGCAGACGGTCACAAGGAAGCAAAAGGCGGGGGGGGGGGTGAAGTCTCTTTGAGAAGTACATGCATTTCGGAAAGTAATCCCGCTTTCTCCTCAAGGTGGAGTTTCAAAAATAAATCCAGTGGCAGAACACCTTTGGGATCCCGACTTATTGGATTTCTGCTTTGACTTCTAGACCCCCCTAAAAAAGGATTTGAGGAACCGTTGTTGATCCCAGTTGCGAAGTAAGGCTGGCTTTGAGTGTAGTCATGGCTGATGCGTTGGGAATTTTGGCTTGGGGGGGGCTTCTCCCAGGAAAAAAACAAAGGCTGGGTCCATTCAGCAAGACATCAGCAGGCCGGATTTTCATTCTTCCGGTCACATTTCTACAAGAAAGGAATAAGCAGGCTAAAACGAAGAAGCCTTCAGACCTTCTAGCTTGGGCCCTTCCCAGCCTCCTCTGACCATCAGTCAGAGACACAGAGAGCCAGGATACACATCCAGTCACCAACCTCAGTGGGAAGTGACCAAAGCATCTCTCTTAAAGCCCAGAGATCCTATAAATGCACCTGCCCGCACCATTTGTGTCCCAAGGGGCTCTCCAGAAGCCCCCACAGACAAAGGCAGAATCCTGGCTCATCAGAGGATCCTTTGGGCTTCCTATTGGGGGGACAGGACAGATCCCACACCTACCCTTCAGGATTTGGTCCAGATCTGCGATGAAGGCTTCCAGTTCACGGGTGTCTCCGAGTTTAGCTACAAGATAAGACAGGTCAACCTGTTAGTTTCCTCACCCTAACAAATCTTGATTGTATCAGAGCAAATAAAAGATTGGAACAATTGGATGTCGGCAAATACCAAAAGGGAGGAAAAAAAAGAGCCAAATTAAATCTTGTCATGGTGTGATTTATTCTCTCCTGGTCATAAATGTCCACACAGACTGGTGGAACTGGAGAATTAGGAAAGAGGGAGGGAGGGAGAAGGAGGGAGGGAGGGAGAGGGAGAAAGTGTGAAGTAACCATCCTCTGCTATGAAATGTGATGTACCCATGGGTCGTCCATGAGGCCAATGTGGAGAAAAGACACGGACACGAGCTTTCTCGGGATGGAGCGACCCAGATTGGGGGTCTGAGAGCCCCTTTTATTGAGATAGGACAAAGGCAGGAGGAGCAATAGCATGTGATTAAAAACAGCCTGTAAAAGTACAATTTCTAATCTACTGCTCAGGGAAGTTCTGTCTATATATGGGCAAATCCTGGGCGTCATTGGTAGGGCACATCTCAGGATGTTATGTTATGAACTATCAGGATGTTATGGAGTTTTAGGAGTTTGTTTTCTCCTGTGTGGTTCAGCGTGACTCTGCATGCCCTGTTATGAACTGGGCCATGGGTGACCCACATCTACACAAGGAGTTATATTACAACAAGAAAGAACCTTCCCAAAAAGTCAAATGGGCCCAGAGGGGGGGTCTGTTTTGACTCCATTTGGGGGACATGGCCCCTCCAAGGACAATAAGAGAGCCCCCAGATTGTCGTCTCTGGCCCACAAATGGAAACACAGCTCCACTTTGCAGCTTCCCCGAGTTTGCCCATCCTCTCCCTCGGACTCCCAAGCTGTACCTGTGGAGCAAGGCGTGTGGGAAGACGCCACCGCAGCCGTGAGGTCCTCCTGGCTGCTGTCCAGGCTGCTACTGGGAGAGATGCTTTTGCCTGCAGGGAAAGCAAAGAGAAACGCTGGCTCAGCTGGCCGCCCTTTGAGACACCCCCCCACCCCAATTTAATCATTTATTGGCCTCTCCGGTGGATGCTGACTTCAGAGAGAGAAGCAACTTGTGAAGGAGGAGGGAGGGGGGGTGCAGCTAGGCAGGAAGGCGGGCGGGGGGTCTTTCCCCCTCTCCCTCCCAGGCGCTGCCCCCCCAAATGTGGAGGGGAGCCGAAGCGAGAGGATTGCCCCCCCCTCCGTCCCCGTCCCCCCCCCTGGAAGGAAGAAGCGGGCGCTCACTTCCAGAGTCGTCGATGCCGCTGTCGTAGGGGCTGGAGCCCCTCTGCTCGAAGTCCCGCACCGCCTGCTCGAAGTCCAGCAAGAAGCCCTCCAGGGAGTCGGTCGCCAGCCCTGCCGGGGAGAAAGCCGCAGGTGTCAGGGCGCTCAGTCCGCCCAAGACACCCCCCCACTTCGCCCTCTTCGGGAAGAAGCCCCTTCCCTTTGCCGGCTCAGCTGCGCTTCCCTCCAGGAGGGCCAGCGGAGCATCCGCCAACGTCCCTAAGAAGCCCCTTCGCCGGGGTGGGACAGAAAAGCCACAGCAAAGCCTGCAGCCCCCTCCCCACCACTCCCCAGGAGCCTACCTCTTCCCTCCGCCGCCGTCTCCATCGCCCCTCTGCCCCGGGCAGCGCCGCAGGTGCGTTTTCTTCCCCAGGCTCCGCCCAGCGGAACCGGCCCGACCAATCACTGAAAGGGGTATTGCCCTCCGGGCAACTGATCCCCACGGTTGCCCTGCTGGCCAAGAGGCTAGACCCTGGTGAGGCGGCGCGCTTGGGACCTGGCCCCGTGCCCGGTTCTCCAAGAAGCAAAAAAAAAAAAAAAGTTAGCGCCTTCCCATACCGGGAGTCGAACCCGGGCCGCCTGGGTGAAAACCAGGAATCCTAACCGCTAGACCATATGGGAAGCGGTAAGCAAAGCCGTGCCAGATCGCCTCATCTGTCGCAGATTGGGGAGTTCCGCCCTCAACTGAAGCCTCCCTCGGCAGGGGCAGCGTATCCATAGCGCCGCTTGCGGAGCGCAGGGACAGGACACCGATCCGCCCGCCCCCCCTCCCCGAAATGTCCTTGGAGCGCGAAGAGCAACTTCGGCTCCACTCCCATCGCGCCCAGCCGCCTTTCCCTTGCAAGAGCTCCGGAGAGCGCGGGCGCCCTCAAAACACATGGCTCCCGCGGCTTCGCAGAGTGGGGTCGCTCTAGGCGCTGCTGCCTCGGTGATCGACGCGTCGCGTCGCGTCACCTGACTGAAGGAGGGCGGAGTCTCTGATACGGCGGCGGCGGTGCGTCTCACGTGACTGTCCCGAGGTTACCGTGGTGGGTTGGGCTGTGCGGAGCCGGGAGAGGCCGGGAGAGGCGACCTACGCGAGGCTGGGGCTGTGAGGCCTAGTGAGGAGCAGGACGACGACGCGGAGCGGCTGCTTGCCCCCGCGCCCCTCGGCCGCAGGGCTACTCCGGAGCACAGGTGCGTGTGTGGGGGGGTCGCCCTGCCGCCCGCGGTTTCCGCACCTGCCGGGGCCGCCGAGGCATTGGGCGGGGGGGGGCAATCGAGACAGGCGTGGAGGGCGAGGAAGGCCGCGGGTTGCCGGGCCCTGACGCCGCGCGTGTCTTTGCAGGCGTGGGATGCCGAACGCAGCAGCCATGAAGAAGAAGGTAAAGGCGGCGGGGCGGGGCGGGCGGGGGCGGCTCGGGAGGGCCGGGGGCGACGTCTCCGCAGCGGCAACGTCGGCTCTTCTCTCCCCCCCCCAGGTGCTGCTGATGGGGAAAAGCGGCTCCGGCAAGACCAGCATGCGCTCCATCATCTTCGCCAACTACATCGCGCGCGACACGAGGCGCCTGGGGGCCACAAGTAAGGCGGGGGAGGAGGGGGGGCAGAGTGGCCGGTGGGTGGGTGGGGGGCTGCCGGAGAAGGGGAGGGCGGCCGTCCCACCCTGACCCGGGACAGCCCTGCGCCGGTTGGCTTCCCGGGGGAAGAGGGCTCTTGGCATAGGCTCAAGCCCTTCAACACAGTGTTTCTCAACCTTGGCGACTTTAAGACCTGTGGACTTCAACTCCCAGAATTCCCCAGCCAGCTATGCTGGCTGGGGGATTCTGGGAGTTGAAGTCCACAGGACTTAAAGTCGCCAAGGTTGAGAAACACTGCTTCAACAGACCATGATTAAGCAAACCCCCTTTTCTCTGCTGTGCCCCAGATTCCCTTCTGACGCTGCTGGGGATCTTCCCTGCCATTCATTTCTCTCCTCCTTTTTTCCCCACAGTTGACGTGGAGCATTCGCATGTTCGGTTTCTGGGCAACCTGGTATTAAACCTGTGGGACTGCGGCGGGTAATTATTTTGCCTACCCTTTGGCTACTTCCAGGAGGAGGGGTGCCGAGGGCCCCTGGAGAGCCCAATTAAGGACTCCGGGGAGTTGAGCAGGGGTCTCCCCAGGACCCTCAGCTGCGGGGAGTTGAGCAGGGGTCTCCCCGGGGACTCTCGGCTGGGAGATCACAGCAGAAGCAGCCCTCTTCTCTGGAAATGGGAAAGGAATCCCTTCCTCCTCCCGGGAGCCTGTCCTCTCTCTTCCCTTTCCTGGCTGTTGAGTGTGGGGGGGCCTCTTCTCCTTCCAGCCAGGACACCTTCATGGAGAACTACTTCACCAGTCAGCGCGACAACATCTTTCGCAACGTGGAGGTCCTGATTTACGTCTTCGATGTGGAGAGCAGAGAGCTGGAGAAAGACATGCACTACTACCAGTCCTGCCTGGAGGCCATTCTGCAGAATTCTCCCGACGCCAAGATTTTCTGCCTGGTCCACAAAATGGATTTAGTACAGGAGGACCAGCGCGACCTGGTGAGGGTCGGCCTCCGGATACAACGGGGGGAGGGAGGGGGCTCCGCTTTCGGTCAGAGGGCAGGAACTGTAGCCCTTGGGAGGTAACAAGGCCACCCTCCCTCCCTCCTGGCTTTCGTTCTGGGTCTGCCTTGCTGCACCTGATGGGGTTAGTGCAGTTCCAGCTGCGAAAGCACCTCAGCTTCCCTCTTTCAGAAACGGCTGCTTTTCCGTTTCCCTTTTGCCGAAATGTCTTGCTGCCTCTACCAACATCCGAGGGGGGGTCTGCAAATGACACGACCACCCGAGCCTGGCAGGCAGCTGTGGGCAAATAGGCTGGACCCCATTTTTGATCAGCTCTGGGGATTTTCCCCCCTTTTTCTTCGTAGATTTCTTGCTGAGGCCTTCCCACCTTGTGCCCTTTTCCCAGCAGTGCTGGCCTTGCTGGAATGAGTGGACTTCTCTCTCTCTCTCTCCCTCCCTCTCTCTCTCTTTCTCTTTCTCTCTCTCTCTCTGCTTCATGGGTGAGGCTTGTATTGATTAGGGAAATTTGTCTTCTTTCGTTTGCTTTTGTTAGATTTTCAAGGAACGGGAAGAGGATTTAAAGCGGCTGTCCCGCCCTTTGGAATGCTCTTGCTTCCGAACATCCATCTGGGATGAGACTCTGTACAAGGTTTGTGCTTCTGTGCCACCATGGTGGTTAACTGTGGACCGGGTTATATAAGCCACGAGCTGGAGGAAGCCCTGGGTTCAGATCCTTGCTTAGCTATAGACCCTAAAAACGCAGTCTTCAGTTTTATGAGCAGTAGGTGGAAGTTTTTTTTTTTTTAATTATTATTTTATTTTTTATTTTTTATTACACAGACAACAATGGGAAAGGGAGAAGATGGAAAAAAAGGGGGGGAGGGGAAACCCATCTTCACATACAATATGTCGTTTAATCACAGGTGCATCCCTACTAAGTTTATACATCCCGTATCTGTTGTATATTTAATAAGCACCACAATAAGCTAGGGTTTAAAAAACAAAAAACAACAAAATAAAACAAGAGGAAAAAAAGGGTGGGGGGAGGGGGGAGGCCAAAAAGGACAAAAAAAAGTCCAAAAAGGAAAGGGGGGGGGGAAAAAACAAAAACCATCATCACATGCAGCATGTCGTTTGGTTATTCTCTGGGGGAAAACAATGCTAATGTTAACTGAATATATATTGTAGAAGGAAAATGAGGCCTTTAGTTACATTAGAGGAAATATCTGAGATGGTAAATATTATTTGGAGCAGTAGGTGGAAGTTTTTACAGCAGCTCCCACTTCTGCCCTCTCCGTAGCTTCTCAAATCCCTCCGGGCTGTGGGGTAGCAGAGATGCAAATTGGGCTGTTTTGTCTGGAGGCGAGTCCCTCCCTCGAAAGGGTGCTTCCCTTCATTTGCTGACTGCCGAGAGGAGGGTCCTGCTGCCCCCTTCACTTTGGGTCCGTCTCAGGATGGGCCAAGAGTTCACCTGCCTCCCGGGCTTCCTCTTTGGCAGGCGTGGTCCAGCATAGTCTACCAGCTCATTCCCAATGTCCAGCAGCTGGAAACCAACCTCAGGAATTTTGCTCAGATCATTGAAGCTGATGAAGTTCTTCTGTTCGAAAGAGCCACGTTTTTGGTGAGCAGGAAGACGGGCTAGTCTCCAGGGATGGAGCCCGCCATGGCCACATGCCGGGGAGGGGTCCCCCCCCCCACCAAGCCTCCCACGTGCCTTGCTCTAATTTCCAAAAGGGGAAAAAGTCAGGATGTACCCTTGTGAGAATAGGCCTCCATCCATCCTGTTTGTCCCGCACATGGGAGAGTCTTTGTGGTGGGCATAGCTTGAACTCTGGTTCTCTGCGGCCACTTGGAGAACCCCGGAGCACAGCTCTACTGGGGGGACAAGGCTCTGCCATCTGGGCTTTTGTGAGGAATCCGCCCACCCACCCATCCTTTTCTCCTCAGCGGCTCTGCCATGACGGTGGGCGCCTATGGATTGCATCTGGGGAAGGCCCTTGGGTTCCCAGCATGCTTCAGATGCTTCCATCTTTCTCGTGGCCGGGAGTTTGGTCCTCGGCTGAATTCTGGCTTGGCTCGAAGCCGGCCTGATGTTTTCGTGCCTCCCCTTCCAGGTCATTTCGCACTACCAGTGCAAAGAGCAGCGGGACATTCACCGGTTTGAGAAAATCAGCAACATCATTAAGCAGTTCAAGCTGAGCTGCAGGTGAGAGCACAGGGGCTCGGGCGGCTTCCCGGAGGGGGGGGGGGCGGGCTTTGGCTGCCCCCAGATGCTGGTCTTGGCAGGGGGATCGCGATAGCTTCCTCGAGATCCACCAGGCTGGGCGGGGGTCATTTCTGCGTAGAGAAAGCAGAGCGTTACTCCCCAGGCAAGAGAGAGGCTGCCTTCTTGTGGGCCCAGATCCATTGCTTGTGCTTTTACCACCGATGTCCATTGCCGTTCTCATTGACCCCCCATGGAGGTCCTGGAGCTCATCTAGGCCATTTCATCTCCGTTGTTCTTGACTGACAAGATTTCACTGGAGTGAGACTTGAGTTCACGGACAAGCAAAGGCCTCTGGGTCATCAGAGCAATGTGGGGAGGGCGGCCTGAAGAGTAAGCAGCCTGTTTAGGATAGAACAATTAACATTCTCTCCCCCCCCCCCCAGTAAGTTGGCTGCATCTTTCCAGAGCATGGAAGTGAGGAATTCCAACTTTGCGGATTTCATTGACATCTTCACATCAAACACCTACGTGATGGTGGTTATGTCAGACCCTTCCATACGTAAGTTGATGAGCAGGGTTCTTCCTGCTTGATGATTAGGGGACTGGGGACTAAAACATAGGAAGAACGGTTGCAGGAACTGGGTATGTCTAGTTTAATGAAAAGAAGGATTAGGGGAGACATGATAGCAGCCTTCCAATATCTCAGGGGTTGCCACAAAGAAGAGGGAGTCAAACTATTCTCCAAGGCACCTGAGGGTAGAACAAGAAGCAATGGGTGGAAACTAATCAAGGAGAGAAGCAACTTAGAACTGAGGAGAAATTTCCTGACAGTTAGAACAATTAATCAGTGGAACAGAAGTTGCCTCCAGAAGTTGTGAATGCCCCAACACTGGAAGTTTTTAAGGAGATGTTGGATAGCTATTGATCTGAAACGGTATAGGGTTTCCTGCCTAGGCAGGGGGTTGGGCTAGAAGACCTCCAATGTCCCTTCCAACTCTGTTATTCTATGCTATGCTATGCTATGCTATGCTATTCTAAAGAGTGCAGAGAAGAGCAACAAGATGATTAGGGGACTGGAGGCTAAAACATATGAAGAACTGGGAATGTGTAATTTAATGAAAAGAAGGACCAGGGGAGACAGGATAGCAGTCTTCCAGAATCTCAGGGGCTGCCACAAAGAAGAGGAGGTCAAGCTATCCTCCAAAGCACCTGAGGGCAGGACAAGAAGCAATGGGTGGAAACTAATCAAGGAGAGAAGCAACTTAAGACTAAGGAGAAATTTCCTGACAGTTTCTACAATTAATCAGTGGAACAGAACTTGCCTCCAGAAGTTGTGAATGCCCCAACACTGGAAGTGTTGGATAGCCATTTGTCTGAAACGGTATAGGGTTTCCTGCCCAGGCAGGGGGTTGGAGTAGAAGACCTCCAAGGTCCCTTCCAACTCTGCTATTGTGTTGTATTGCTCAGCCTGACCTTTGGGGGGGGGGGAGTTCCCCCGTGGCAGTCGCAATCCGGAGAATGTTTATTTGCTGTGCCGGAGGGGAGCCCGCCCTTCCTGCCTCTCCACCGCACTTCTCACAAGAGCCCGGCCGGGCGGTCACGCGGATGGCCTCACCTCCTCGGTCCTCTTCTCTTCCAGCTTCTGCAGCAACGCTGATCAACATCCGAAATGCCAGGAAACACTTTGAGAAGCTGGAAAGGGTGGATGGGCCCAAGCACAGCCTGCTGGTGCGCTGAGCTCCCCCTTTGGGTAACGGCCAGAGGAGAAGCTGCTCTCTCCCTCAAGAGACCTCAACCGTGGTGGGTGTTTTTGTGGGCTTTGAAATGCGTGCACTGCTTTCCACTGCTCTTCTTCTTCTTTTTCATCTTGGATGCTGGTCTCCCCGGCGGTGTTGGGCACACGGTTTTTGACCTTCTGGACCGGCCGTGGTGCGGAAGGCCCAAATGTCACGGACATCATAACCCTTTCCTCGTTTTCCCATTCTGTTCCAAATGACAATAAACTACAAAGTTGGGATACTTGCTATTTTATCAACAAGTTGCTAGAGTACGTTTATAAATCTTGTCTTCAATCATGACAATAAATTTTGTTACCAGGGAGGTCTGGCTTCTCCTTTCCTCTCTCTCTCTCTCTCTCTCCCCAAATTCCCCCCCTCCGCCTGTTGTGTGCTGAAGAGGTGTGAACCCGTGGCCCCTTCCTGGCTCTGCTTGGAAGTTTGGTGTTTCCCCAAGGGCCAATGTGGGCCCTTCCCACGAATACTCCAGGGAAGCTTGCCAACTGCCTGAGGAGCAGCCCCAGGAATTAAACAGCAACTCCACGGGGGGGCTCCTGTAGAGCTGGACCCAGTCCACTCGTTCCCCCGGAGTTCTTTCCTGCACTTTAAATAATTTCCAGTATTGCATCGATTCCATTTGGAAGACCCTTCCCCACCTGATTAGAACAGAGGTTCTGGAGATGATCCAGCCCTGCATGGCGGCTCATCTGGTCTTCTTAGCCAGCGGCCAGAAGAGCTAGCAGCTGATTTGGACAGGGAGGAGGTTGGGGAGGAAGATGGGCCAGTCCTGGAGTCTGGGGAAGGCTCTGATGAGGGCTCTGTGTCGGAGGCAGAGAGGGGGCCAGAGCCGTATGCCAGTTATCAGCTGCCTTCAGAGTCAGACATCAGTGAGGCAGACAAACAGCTGGAGCCTGTTCCCAGTGTGCGCATGCGCAGAGTTGCCAGACGAAGGGAACAGCTAAAGGACAGAGGTTGACTTGGGAGTAAGGCCGGACAGTGAATGGCTCCTCCCAGAGAAAATAAAAGAGCAGCAAAAGGGGAGTGGAGTTTGCAGGAGACAGTTTGCTTAATTGGTTCGTGACTCCCCGAGACTCCTTGCCAGGTTTTGCAGATATGGGTCTGGCAGCCCTCCAAGCCAGATAAGGTCTGTGACTGTAAATCCTCCCTTGAAAGGCTTTGCTGGATGTGAAGGAGCGGGATTCACAGGAAATTAATAAAAGGGGTTTTTGTCAGGACCAGGAGTTTGCTTCATTCTTGGGCAGCCTCGGTCAGAACACAGAGGTCTGCATCTCTTGCCTGCTAAGAGAGAAATGGATGGATTTTCTTCTCGGCTCCAGGTGGCCCTTCGGCCTCACCTGAGGGGGCTCTGCTAGAAGATCACAGCTTGATGGGTGTTTGTATGGAGCCTTCCAGAGAACTGAAGAAGCCGTGTTAGGCAAACATACTTTAACCACTTCCTTCCTGGACACTCTGACGGTAAAGTCAGGCTAGTGGCAACGTGTCGCTTAGCCAGGTGGTGACGTTCGAATATAGCACTAAACCAGGATTAGAAACCACAATAACTTTGGGCAATGTGTGTGAATTTAGATTTCCCTCTTATCCTGAGGATTGCGCCCACTTGGTCAGCCCCCGTTTGCTGCTACCCCAAACCCAGAAACTCTGGTCGTCTGCAAAGGGATTGCTGTGAGCAGCGCATTCCCAATCCCCGGCACTTCCCAGGCTCCCACATCCTGCGCCACAGCTGTCCTAAAAGGGGCTGAGCAGCCCGCCATCCTTTCCACCGGAATGTAGCTGAGCCTCCAAACCTCCTGCTGGTGAGGATGGCCAGAGGACAAGCCAGGGAGGGGCCTTTGTGATTGAGCCTTGCTCCAGTCAGGGGAAGAGAGGGTTTGGGCAGGTGCCCCCTCCTCCCCCACTTTGATTTCCAGAACAGGAACTCTTTCTTGCTGCAAAGTTTTGGCTGGTGGGGGAAAGTCCAGGAATTTCCCCAAAAGTCGGCTGGTTTCTCGGATCCCGGAGCGTTTCTCCCCAGGCTGAGTTGCACTTCCTCGCAAGGAGAAAGGGAGACACACACGCACACACCCCGGCAGAGGAAGGTTCCTCAAATCGTGCTGTTTCAGCCAGAAAACCTCTAGGTCACCTTGTGACCTCTAGGCTGGAGTACTACAATGTGCTCTACATGGGGCTGCCCTTGAAGAGTATTCGGCGACTTCAGCTGGTCCAGAATGCAGCCGCGCGAGCGATCGTGGGTGCACCTCGATTCACCCACGTAACACCTATTCTCCGCGAGCTGCACTGGCTGCCTGTTGATCTCCGGGTGCGCTTCAAGGTGCTAGTTCTCACCTACAAAGCCCTTCATGGTATTGGATCTGGGTACTTGAGAGACTGCCTGCTGCCAATTACCTCCACTAGGCCAATAAGATCCCACAGATTAGGCCTCCTCCGAATTCCATCAGCCGGTCAATGTCGACTGGCAACTACCCGGAGGAGAGCCTTCTCGGTGGCTGCTCCGACCCTATGGCACGAACTCCCCGTGGAGATTCGTACCCTCACCACCCTTCAGACCTTCCGCGTAGCCCTTAAAACCTGGCTGTCCCGACAGGCCTGGGGCTAAAGACTTCAACCCCGCCCGAATAGTATGACTGTTGTGCTTTTTAACGATGTATTGTCTTCATGTGTATAACTTGTTTTGTCCTTCCCTCCCCCTGAATTGTGAGCCGCCCTGAGTCCCCCCAGGGAAAAGGGCGGCATACAAATAAAGTTAAAAAAAAAAAAAAGAGTCCCTGGGCTGGAAGGAGTTTCTGGGAGACCCCCCAGCCCCTCGGGACGCTGTTCCTGGGGTGCCTCCAGGCAAGGGTCTGCTCAGCTGGACCCCTCTCAAGTTCCCACCTGAGGACAGAAGGCCCGCCCAGGTCTTTCCGCGTCTGCGGAGGAAGCAAATTAAAAGGGAAGAGATGTTGTAACTCCGGGGTTGGTCTAATTTCCTTTGCAAAGAGGAACTCCGATGCAGCACGGAGGCACCTGCAGAATCCAGCAGTGTCATCGGAAAAGCATCTTAGGTCCCGCATGGCGCACACCCAAGGCGGGGAGTGCGTGTTATGTCACAAGGCCGCCACATTCATTTCGTCATTTTCCTTCTGTGGACGCTCAAGTTTCTGGGAGGCAGCTCCCTCTGTGGTCCTTTGGGAAGGTGGAGGCTCCTCTGCGTGGAGCCTTCCGAAGCGCAACTGGGGCGGCTTCATAGCCTGCAGTGCCACCCCGTGGCATCGCCAGCTTTTGAGGCTCCTTCCGAGGCTCTGCAAGGAGTCAGCAAGAGCTCTGGAGCCAGCAGGGGAGGTGGGAAACGGCTCCTGGGCCGAGGTGGCGCTTGCCGAGGGAGACGTCTGGCATTGCAAAACTGCTTCTGTGTGGACTGGCTTCGTGTTCAGCCTGCTCAGTGGCCCATCCCCACCCTTCCCTGAAACAAGACTCCAAAAAGAGAGAAATAGAGAGAGAGAGAGAGAGAGAGACAGAGACAGAGACAGACAGAGAGAAAGAGAGACAGAGACAGAGAAAGAGAGACAGAGACAGACAGAGAGAGAGAGAGAGAGACAGAGAAAGAGAGAGAGAGAAATAGAGATGAAAGAGAGAGAGAGAGACAGAGAGAGAGACAGAAAGAGACAGAGAGAGAGACAGAGAAAGAGAGAGAGAAAGAGACAGAGAGAGAGACAGAGAAAGACAGAGAGAGAGACAGAGAGATAGAGACAGAGAGAAAGAGAGACAGACGGAGAGACAGACAGAGAGAGAGAGACAGAGAGAGAGACAGACAGAGAGACAGAGAGACAAAGAGAGACAGACGGAGAGACAGACAGAGACAGAGAGACAGAGAAAGAGACAGAGAGAGAGACAGAAAAAGAGAGAAAGAGAGACAGAGAGAGAGACAGAGAGAAAGAGAGACACAGAGACAGAGAGAGACAGAAAGGAAAAAAGACAGTTGGGGAGGGGCCTGTTGGCTGGAGGACACAACATGATAAGCCAAAACCATTCTAACCAACCCTCTGGCTGGCAATGTGGCCTCAGTCACTGGGATTGGCCGAGGTGCCTTATGGCTTCCTAGCAGCCCAATTTAAACCTTACGGAATACAGTGCAAACTGTGCCTCAGGGCAGTGATGGCTAATCTTTTTGCCATCACGTGCCAAAAGCGGGGGGGGGGGGGGGGGGGGGGGTTTGCAGGGAGGTCATGCACGGGGATGGCCATACCCGTAATTCTATGTGTGACATACACACACACACCACCGCCATGGCCACTTCTCTGAAGCCTCCAAAGGGAGAAAAAGAGCCAGAAGCGAAGGCCGAAGACCTTCATGCATGGACATGCTGGAGCTGACAGGGCAATGCAATAGCAATAGCAGTTAGACTTATATACCGCTTCATAGGGCTTTCAGCCCTCTCTAAGCGGTTTACAGAGCCAGCATATCGCCCCCAACAACAATCCGGGTCCTCATTTCACCCACCTCGGAAGGATGGAAGGCTGAGTCAACCTTGAGCCGGTGAGATTTGAACAGCCGAACTGCAGAACTGCAGTCAGCTGAAGTAGCCTGCAGTGCTGCATTTAACCACTGCGCCACCTTGGCTCTAAATGCCTCGGGTTGCCCTAACAAATGGCTCCCCATGCCACCTGCGGCACGTGTGCCATAGGTTCGGCATCGCAGCCTTGGGGGTCTTCAGGATCCAAGTAACAAAACGTGGTGCACTTGAGGACAAAAACGGCTCCCGGATCAGTTGTACGCACAACCGTTTTCTACCTGTTACAACTGCAGTGGGGATCTGAATCAACTGCCAGGTTGATGGGCTGCCAGACATCCGCTGAGCCATCACCTCCACAATGGAGCATCTCTCTCTCTCTCTCTCTTTGTTCTGCACACGCACTCCCCTCTCCTGGAAGTACAGGTGTGGCGCCAAGCCTCATCTCACCTCTCTTAAAACAGCAGGGTGCCCCAGAAAGCAGCATGGCACAGAAACCCACAACAGCTTGCTGACAAAGGAGAGTGTGGCACGCTGGACTCTGGAGAGGGAAGAGCGAAACCATCTGACTTGGCGAGGGTGCAGAGGGGACGGGGGCACGCTGTCCTTCTCAGGGAGAGCAATGGAGGGCTGGGGGCGAAAGCTACACACACACACACACACCCAGGTTCTTTGCGGCCAAGGCAAAACCCCGGGCTCCCTGTGGCTGCCTTCCAGGTCCTTGCCTGTGTCTCCTGCGCCCTTCTCCGCTTCCTGACCCATCTCCAGGTTGCACAAGAGAGGATCCAGCCGAACAGAACTTGGAAGGGCACATCTGTTGCTATGGCAACCCTGGATAGACTTCGAGGCGTAGGATTGGCTACTGGTGATGTCACCTCTTGGTCCTGCTGGACCACCAAGAATTAAGGGAGTTCCTCTTTGCATCTCTCCGTACCCTACAAATGTTCGACCGGTCCATACGGGTTGCAGTTGTGCTTCTGAGGTCCTGCTCTCCGATTCAGCTTCATTATGAAAAGAATGGGGGGTGGGGTGGGGTGGGAGCGCTTGCCCATGGAGGCTGTCGGCATCGCTCAGCTTTTCGGCACAATACCTGGCTTGGCTGGCTCTGGAGTTATCCAGGTGCGACAGGCCCAGGAAGCTCCATCAGCTCTTGGGTGCATCTCCTCTTCTGGGCACCAGGTAGATCCTGCTGGGAAGAGGGTTCCACCACAAAACCGCGGTAGACAAAATCGTGCTCGACGAAAGCGCGTACGTGACGTCATCACAGCGCGACGAAAACATCGCGCTGTGATCGATAAATGTAAAAATAAAGCGAAAACCTTACCCTAACCCCACCAAACCTAACCCTAAACCTAACCCTTAACCTAACCCTAAATCTAACCCTAAACCTAACCCTTAACCTAACGCAAAACCTAACGCTAACCCTTAACCTAATGCTAAACATAACCCTAACGCTCTAAACCTAAACCTAACCCTAACCCTAACCCTTACCTTTATGTGAATCAGCTTGCTTTAATTTTATTTTTATTTCAATTTTTAATTTTTTTCGTCGCGCTGTGATGACATCAAGTGCGCGCTTTCGTCAAGCGCGCTTTTGTGGACCGCGGTTTTGACGGGTCACGGGTCACAGGTAGATCCTGCTGGGAAGAGAACTGGAGGGTTGCTTAAACTGAACTTCCCCAACCTGGTGCCCTCTAGGTGGAACCAGAGCTCCAAGAATTCTCCAACAGCAGGACAGAAGAGGTTGGACTGGATGACCTCTTGGAGCTTCTCCAGTTGACGTTGGTATCCAAAGAATCAAGTGGCTCAAATCCGGAGCCTCTTTGGGGAATCTCTTTAATAGTCCCCTAAATAAAGAGAACGCCGTCAGCAGCCACGCCCCGTTTCCGGAGTGTCCCACTCCATCCCAGGAGCACGGAAAGGCTGCCTGTGCCCAGAATTCGTCAACGGGTCCCAGAAACATCCAGCCACGAGTAACACATTAAACCCGGAGCTTGTAGGCTCTGCGTATTGTGCTCCCACACTGAGGCCGACTCTTGTGCCTTCTGGCCCGAGTGTTGCGTGGGTTTTCATTGCTGTAATTTAATCAGGGAACTTACGGGGCAAACTGAACTAAACAGGGAACGTCTCGTATGTGATGAAAGCACATTTGGTACATGGACCAAAGGTTTCTCTCATGGGTGTGTGTGTGGGGGTGTGTGTGACAGCTGCAATCTCTTCCTTCAGTTCTTCAGAGCAAGGGGACCAAAGTCAACTTAGGTACCACCACCACCACCACCAGTGGTGGGTTTCAAAAAATTTTGGAACCTACTCTGTGGGTGTGGCCTCCTTTGTGGGGGTGGCTTGCCATCCATGTGACCTGGTGGGAGTGGCTTGCCGTCCATGTGTTCTCTCTCTCTCTCTCTCCTTCCTTCCTTCCTTTTGTCTCTGTCCCTTTTTCCGTTTTTTCTTTCATCTCTCTCTCACTTTTTATTTCTTTTTTCTTTTTTTATTTCTTTCTTTCTCCCTTTCTCTTTCTCTCTCTGTGTGAGTCTGTCTGTGTGTGTGTCTGTGTTAGTGGTGCGTTTCAAAAAAAATTTCGAACCTACTCTGTGGGTGTGGCCTCCTTTGTGGGAGTGGCTTGCCGTCCATGTGACCTGATGGGGGTGGCTTGCCGGCCATGTGTTTTCCCTCTCCCTCTCCCTCTCTCTTTCCTTCCTTTTGTCTCTCTCTCCCTTTTTTTCTTTCATCTCTCACTCTTTTTCTTTATTTTTTCTTTTTTGATTTATTTATTTCTTCCTCTCTCTCTCTCTCTCTCTCTCTCTCTGTGTCAGTCTGTGTGTGTGTGTGTGTGTGAGTGGTGCTTTCCGGGTCCACTGGTGGAACCTCTACTAACTGGTTCAGTAGATTTGACGAACCGGTTCTACCGAATAGGTGCGAACTGGTAGGAACCCACCTCTGCCCACCACCCCCAAAACTGAAATCAAGCTGCTTGTCCTTGGCGGAGAAGTGGACCTCCTCTTGGAGAAGCCTCTGCCCAGGAGGCTCATCCAGAGAGGAGGATGGGGCTAACTCGGCATTGCCAAGGGTGAGGTTTGGAGCTGACCTCCAGGGGCTGGCTCTGGCCAGAGTGACCACCCAGCTTCTACAGCAAAAGAACGGCTGTCAATCAATAGGAGCTCATGGCAACCCCCCGCCCCTCCTTTCGTCAAACTTCCTCAGAACAACAGCTGAATAAGCAGGAAGTGAAGCCCGGAAGCTCTTTGGCCCAGCTGATGACCGGCTTCACAGGGGGAATTTCAGTTCCAGGCGGCCCCTTCCCTTCGTAGGGGGAACGCAGCAGCCTTTCAGGCACAAGCCGTGGGAGGGGCACGTCACGGAGGATGGGGGTCCTGCTACGGCCCTGAGCAAAGGGAGCCTGGTTCCTCTGTCTGTTGTGCACCATGGGTCCCATGCTCCCATGCCACTGGCCTCCCTTCTGGCCCTGAACGGTCGGTAAAAGTGAGGAAGAAGGCCTTCGTGCATGGAGCCCGCCAAACATTTCCCAGCAGAGCTGCAAAGTAGGGATGAGGGGGAAGGGGACGCTGCTCTGCTGCCCGGGTGGGGAGGGGGATGCCAACTTTCCGTTGGTGCAGCTCATGAAGACTCCCATTGGCCAAAATCCAGCCAACATCTCCTATATTGAGGCATCCACTGCATTGTAGCCCATTCCCCAAATTATCCCTGCGCTTGATTCTGCCTTTGACTGGCATTGTGACGATGCTCTTCTCCGCCTCCCCGATCTGGCCATTTTGAGAAGACGGAGGTCCCAGGCTGTGGCACTCAACGGAGGTGTCTATGTTGGCACATAACCCCAATGGTCATGTCCTCTGGCTCACGCTACCCTCGTCTTCCTCTCTCTTCCAGGTCCATCCTGTCCCTGATGCTCCTCCTTTCTCCCCTCTCTGAAGGCCTCCCACCGGGGTTACTTGTGGTTCACCCCACGGTAAGATCCAGGCCGGGCTGAGCCGGGCTGGGCTGGGGGAAGCTTGTTTCCATGGGAAAGGCTCATGGAAATTGCTGCCTCCAGTGTTACCGGCTGAGGTTGCCATGGAGAAGCGGGCAGGATTGGAAGGGAGCTGGTGCTGGACGATCCTGGAATAGCAGGTGTTCCCAAGACACACGGAAGGTGGAGGGGACCAGCATGTGAGAAATGGGGGGGGGGCAACCCTTCCATGCAAAGCTGCCTGTTGCAGCCCCTGCTGGCTCTGTGTCCCAAGGCAGCCCCCTCCAGGACCTCCAACGAAGCTCCCTTAGCCCCCAATGGTCCTGTGGGACATGTGGGGGGGGGGGGGAAGCAGCAACCACCACTCAACCCCAGGAGGGAAGGGCCTTTTGGCTCAGGGAGGGGCTCTGGCCCAAGCCCATTCAGCCAAAGAGCACCCGAAGAGCAACCTTCACGGGACCAGCCTGGCAGCCGATGGTTACCCTATAAGAAGCTGCCCTATTCCATCCAGGTGGGCGATGCCAGAGTTTTCACCTGGCACCTTTTGCACAAAATCCATCCGACCAGGTCAAGCTGCCGGCTGCCTTCCTTAGAAGAGATTCTGATTCTCTTGCTCTGGTGCCCGAAAATACGGGATCCAGATCCGCCTCCTGTCTGCAGGCAGAGCTCTTAGCCCCCCCCCCCCCCAAATAAGCAATGCTCCCATCTGGCTGGGGGTGAGGGGCTTATTCCAAGCCAGACCCAGGGGAGGGGCAGCCTTGGGGCTCCGAGGGGAGGGGCGCTGTATCTATCAGAAGAGAACTGGCATGAGCTACTTGGGAACTGAGCTGCCCAGCTGACCTTGGCATGACTGGCAGTGGGTCGATGCGGCCTGTGCCAGGGGAGGGGGCAAAGGGCAAAAGCTCCCCCCAGCCTAGGCGCCACTCCTTCACTTGGGCGCTCGATCGCAGCTGCCTCCTTGGCTTCCAGCCACCTGGCCGGAGGACTTTCGGCTCGCCCTGCGGGAGATTTTCCGCCAAGCCGGATTGCGCGTCCCTCGGCTCGGGTTCCGCTTTCGCGAGCATCCCGGGAAGGCCTCTCGGTCCCGGCTCAGCCTGCCCGGCGGGCCCTTTGTTCGGCGGGTGGCAGGGCGGGGGTGGGCAGGGCCGCCCGAGCGGGGCCGGAGCGCGGAGGAGGGCAGCGGCGACCCCCCCCTCCCGCCCTCACCTGGCTGCCCGCCCGGCCTTTCCCTGCCCGGGCTGCCGCGGGAGGCAGAGGCGGAGCCAGGCAGGGCGGAGCGGCCGGTCCCTCCCAACTACGGCGGCCGGTGCTCCGGATGGAGGAGGCGGCGGCCGTCCCGCCCGGGCGGCTCTGCGGAGACGGCGGGGCGTGGCTGCCCCACCCGCGCGCCGAGCCTCCTCCGGAGCCGCCGGGAGCAAGTTGGCGGCGGCGGCGGCGAGGGGCTGGTGATTGACAGCGCGTGCAGCACGGCTGGGTGGAGCCCTGGGTGGGGTCAGGGCTGGCGGCTGGGTGGGGAGCCGAGCGCGCCGGGAGGAGAGAGGCGAGAGCGGAGCCTGCCAGCCCAGCGGAAGGACGGACGGACGGGCACCGGCGCCGCCACAGCCGCTCGCAGCCCGCCCGCCCGCCGCGCTTCCCCGCCGCCGCCGCGCTCTCCGGGCCTCCATCGGCGGCCGCGCGGGAGGAGCAAGGCAAAGTAAGTGGGCGCGAGGCGGAGAGGCGGGCCGGGCGGAGGGTGGGGGAGGAAGAGGAAGCGGCGCCACCCCAGGAAGCGGCAGCGGCGGCGGCAGAGCCAGAGCGCGCCTGGCACCGGCGGGCGGAGGCGGCAGCAGCTCCCTAGAGCCCCGACTGGGCGCCCGCAGCCTCCGCCCCGAGCGGACAGGCGGCCCTTTTCCCGGGCGGCGCTTCCGCCAGCGGCCCCTTCCAGCCGGGCGAGGGTGGCGGGCGCCGCTGCCCCGGAGCGCGGGCTGTTCCCGGCCGGAGGAGCCTCTTCGGGCCGCCGCCGCCGCCGCCCTGGCGCTGCTTCCCGGGCTGCTGCGGCGCTGACAGCTGGCGAGGCTGGGCGCGCCCCCGACGGCCCTCCGGCGCTGTGGGCGTCGGGTCCCCGAAGGCAGGAGATGGGAGGACCCGCGTTGGCTGAGCCGAGGGGCGGGGCCGAGCAGCAGGTGGGCGGGGCCGGCCTGGAAGGGGCGTCCCCTTCGGCTCCGACCCCTCCCGGGGGCCCGGCTGGCTGCGCGGGTTGCTTTCGGGCTCTCCGGCCGGGGAGGCGGCCCCGCGGTTTGGGATGACGCCGGTTGGGCCTTTCGGGGCGGGCTGGCCTTTCTCCCATCCCGCGGAGCATTCTGCACTCGCGCAGGAGCGCTCTCGCCCGGCCCGCGGCTTCTAGCGGCCGCCGGGGGAGCGAACGGGAGCCGCTCGGAAGGCTCCTCCGCGCCGTCGGCCAGTGGGTTCCCCCTTGTGAGGGGGCGAGGAGGGGCTGCCTTCCGCGGGGTCTCCGAAGCCCCTTTGCCAGGAGGGCGGAGGCGTCGGATGGGAAAGCTGGCCAGGGTTCCCCCGATCCCGATTTCCCCGGGCCGAAAGGTCTCCAGCTGCATCTCTGCATCTGGATTCCCCAGGGCAGCGGGGGGGGGGTGTTAACCTGGGCTTCTTGGCTCCCCCATCTTCAAGGCTGTGGGTCAAGCTGCGTTGTGGCTTCCTTGAGGGGCAGAAGATTCCCCAGGAGCTCCTGAGCTTGTGGGACTCCTGGAGGCTGAGTTTTGACAGTGGGCTGTTGGCGGAGCATCAGTTGTGGGGCCCAGGGGCCCATGAAGCCTCCTCTGGGGAAGCCACCGAGGCCATCTTTTGAGAGGTCAAGTATGTGGGGAGCTTCCCCTTCCATTATCTCCACCACAGCCCCTCTGGGAGGGAGGGAGGGGGGTTGAGGGTGAGTATCTTGGGGGCTTTGTGGTTGGAGAGGGTCTCTTCCCCAGATCCAGTCCCTCTCACTGTTGCATTGCGCTGCTAACCTTTGCTCAGCCTTTCTCCACCAAAGGACCCCTGGGGTGGCTTGGTTCTAGGAAGAGGTGGGCCACATTGAGGTGGCCATGAGTTCCAGAGGTCCTTTGCCACCATTAAGGGTTGTTCTCTCTTTGCACAGGCAGGAGCCCACAGAGGAAACCTGACTTAACCTCCTTCGCCACGGACGACTGTCTCTCGTCCATCCTTGCCCTTGGCGAAATGGCGACCCCCTTAAAAAAAAAAAAGACGAATATTGTATTTTTATCTTAGAATCGGGAATGGAAGCGTTGACAGATGCTTCTCTGTGGGCTAAAGCTGCGGGTCCTCAGGAGGGCTCTGGGCTTTGGCTGGAGGATGCCCCAGGTGAGCCCGTTCCCCTCCTCCTCCCCATTTAATCAGATCTGGGGAGGCAGCTCACCTTCCCTGCTCTGCTTCCACTTCCATCCCTCTGCCCGCTTGTGGGCGAATGTCGTCCTTGAATCCAGAGGGTTTCTGATTTATTTTGAGCAGCGTGTCTTAGGATCTGAGGGATGCGCCCTTATGGGCTTGGACAGTGCTGGGTGGTGCCCGTCTTTTCCAGAAGTGTGGAGGGGGTGAGGCTTGTGCCTTGCAGACACATTCCGAGGAGGAGGAGGCCAGATCATGCGCCATGCGGAAAGGTTCCTGCTTTTTGGGAAGGGCCAGGAAGCCTGTGGATGTGGCTTCTGCTGTGCCATTGATGCAATCCCACCTGACTCGGCCCAGAACCTGCTCTGTCTGGACAAGAGAAAAGCTGCCTTGTCCCCACCCCACCCCCCAATCGCCCTGGTCTCCTCTGGCTGCTCCCTTTTTTTTTAGTGAACTCTGGCCCTTTCGGCAGCCGGCTGGCTGGCAGGAAGAGCTGCCCTCCCTTCCGGCAGCTTCTCCAGATGCGTCCCAGGTGGGAGATGTCTTGTCTTACAGCTGACCCTGCAGTGGGAGCACAGACCATCCCAGCAGAGAGTAAAATCCAGGCAGTTTGAAAGGACAAACCTGCACACAGGTATGAACTTCCCAGCTCCCAGAATTCTCAGCACTGCTGGTGGCTGCGCTGGCTGTGGAATTCTGGGAATTGAAGTCCATACCGCTTACAGTAGCCAAGGTTGAGAAACACTGGACACCTGGAAGTTGCACCTGGAGATGCACCATGCTAGGTAGCCCAAGTGGCCACTGTGCCACTGGAAGAGCCCAGAGGGCATGCAGGATTGCTTCTAAGCTGAGGTTTGTGCCCAGCACCAAGGTTCCCTGTGACTTGTGCCCGCTTGCCTGGCAAAGCCCCAGGAATTTTCCAGTAGACTAATTTGAGCTGAATTCTTGTGCGTGGCCTAAAATTGCAGGAGAGCTTTAAAAAATATATTTTGCACCATTTTTTTGTGCTGCAGCCAGTTCCTTCTCCCTGTGGCTTTCTCTAAATAATAATAATAAAAAAAGATTAATCTCCCATTGTTCTAATTTCGTTTTTTTACTTTTGGGAAGGTGAGCTTTGACAGAGCAATGAAATGCCCACTTATTTTGAAAAGAAATGTGTTATTAGCATTCTGAAACGATCAGGAAGGAATTTACATCAGAGGTCTTCAAACTCGGGGAACTTTAAGGCTTGTGGACTTCAACTCCCACAATTCCCCAGCCAATTCTGGGAGTTGAAGTCCACAAACCTTAAAGTTCCCCAGTTTAGACACTACCTCTGCGCTAAATGGACTTCCTTAGGGGAAAGGACCCATAGCCTTCCTTCCCTCCCTCTCTGCTCTGGTGGGTCAGGTAGATGTGACTAGGAAAGGATAGTCCCTCAGGTCACCTGTTCCCAAGCCATGAAGGACTTTAAGGGTGACAGCCAGCACCCTGGATTGGCCCCAGAAGCAAACTGGCAGCCAATGCAGCTCCTGCAGGGGAGGTGACACTTGTGCATTCAACTCCTTGGCTTCTTCTCCATTGTGGTCCATCTATTCTTTTATGATCAAAAGAAGAAGTGTGCCAATGTTTCAATCTCTGCTGTCTAAGGATGGGGGTTCCCTGCTGCTCCCCAGATGTGGGTGGTCAAGGCAGATGCATCAGGCCAGCCGGGGGCTTTGTGAGGTGTATTTTGGTGCATCGTGGTTGTTTAGCGTGGGAAGTACATTGTGTTGCTTTTAAAGAATGTGAAACAGCTTTTTTGGCCTTCCTGGAGTGTTTCTGCTTGGCTCCTCTTCCCGATGCAAGAAGCAGATCCTAGGGCCACGAGGGCAAACACAGGGGGCACGCAGCGCCCTCTCTGTGGGCACCCAAGCCTTTGCCCCAGTTCAGCTCCACTGCGCATGTGTGCGTGACTCCCACTGGCTAGCTGGTCATCAGGTCTCTGCTGCACATGTGCAGGGTGCAGTGTGTATGCGTGGGGGGGGAGTTTGCGCATATGCGTGGGGAGCGTGCAGGGGGGGCACGCACACATTGCATTTTTGTGGGGGGCATGGGGGCATGCACTTTGGGCACTCGGTCTGGAAAAGATTAGCCATCACTGTCCTAGAGGGTTGTGGGAACAAGTTTCTCAGCCCTAACACCGGAATTCTGGCAGGCGTTCTCACACGTCCTGGCAGGAAAAGCCCCTCCTTCACCTGCTCGATTGCGTTGGGTGTCTGGGTGGAAGGGGCTTTTTTTTTTTAACACTACACAGCAGAAGGGCAAAAAAAAAGAGCCGAGGTGGCGCAGTGGTTAGAGTGCAGTACTGCAGGCCACTTCAGCTGACTGTTATCTGCAGTTCGGCGGTTCAAATCTCACCGGCTCAGGGTTGACTCAGCCTTCCATCCTTCCGAGGTGGGTGAAATGAGGACCCAGATTGTTGGGGGCGATATGCTGACTCTGTAAACCGCTTAGAGAGGGCTGAAAGCCCTATGAAGCGGTATATAAGTCTAACTGCTATTGCTAACCTCCCCCCCTTCTGCCCCTCCCCCCCAGCTGTGCAGGGGGAACTGCAGGGACAGCCTGTGGTGGGCACATTCAAAGCTGCCCGCTCCTCCCCTCCTGGGGCTTGCTTCCTTCTGGCGCTGGGGAGCAGAACTGTGGAAGGTCACAGCTGTGAGCAGGAAGGATGTGCCTGGAGGGGGGTGGGTGGCAGGGGGAGCTATCCCAGAGGGGGTCTGCCTGAAGAGCGGGAGGGAGAGGAGATGGCCACACACACCCTTGTCCGAAGAGGATACCTGGCTGACACTCGGGCTTCTGTGCTCGTGACGGGAAGAGCTCGGTGTATCCTTCTTAGTTCTGTGATGCCCCCCATGTGCTGTGCCAGGGGGAAGGGGCACCCTCTGCTGCCCAGCTGCCTGGCAGCGGAGGCCTTTGCATGAGGAGAGGCTTTAATTCCTTTCATGTTGTTTGTTTTAACTGTCATGAACGCTCATGGGCAAGGTATAAATAGATAAATAGAAAGAGGGACTCCCCAGCTATGGGGCAGGGGAGGCTCCCTTTGAAACCCTTGGCTGTCTGGACCTTGACATGGAGCCTGCCCCAATGCCCAGGGCCACCTCCCCAGAGCTGCTGGCCACGGCATCTCTGGCCCAAAGGTAGCCGGAGGGAGGTCGAGTGCCAGGTGCAGCTCTGGTGTGCGGTGCCCATCTCAGCTGTCCCGGCAACTTATGAAAAAGGACCTGGGCTCTCTTTGGCCTGATGGTCCCTTAATTGGGCCAGCTCAGGGGCTGCCTCATTCTTTCGCAGGGCTGGGCCGCCTCTGGAGTGCCTGGGCCCAGAACCTGTTTTTCAGGCGGGTGTGTGTGTGTGTGTGGGCTGGAACTGTGTTCAGGACTGGCGGGTCCTGTCCGAGCATCTAACCCGGCCACGGCTGTGGGAAGGAGGTGGCAGGCTCGGCGTTGCCTGGGACGGCTGGACCTTGGCGTGGGTTCCGAAGGCTGCTCTGGGCTGCCACCGTCAAAAGCCGGAGGTCTGGACCTGCGCAGGTTTCTCTGCTGCTTCCCTTGCTTTGCGGGTTACCTGGCTGCTTACGCCTCGCTTACTCCGTGTGCCCATCCCGTTGCTGTGCACCCCGACTTCCTCCACATGCTTCCCTCGTCCTGTGTTGGTGCCCCCAGGAAGCAGTGTGCCAGGGTCCAGCAGTAGCTCTCTTGCCCAGGGACTGCTTTCCAGCTGGGAATATTCCAGGCACAATCTAGGCATTGGCTGTGGGTGCCTCCTGATCCCAAGGGGCGTGGCCCTCCTAGTGAACTCCTCCCACTTGGCTTTTGCTGAAGATGAAGCGGTGGGGGGGGGGCACTAATGCAAGTAGGGGATTTCAGGGAACAAGGAGATTTTGGGGGGGATGCCATGTGGGCCCCCTGGGTGCATAGGAACCTTCTTCCCATCGGACACGCCTGTGACTCTGAGCCATAAGGTGGGGGAGGGTGCCAGGGGTCATTTCCCTGGAAGCAACTCCTCAGCTGGCAGCTCCTCCATCCAACCTGGTCTCCTTGAGTGGTTCCTGGGAGCTTCTGGTGGGGCCTCTGGAGGCTGGGGGGGGGCTGTTTGGGGGGACATTTTTTTCCCTTTTGAGCAGCCCCTCCCTTCCCTCCCACGCCCACCAAGGACTGTTATTTCTTGCAATCTGGGAGAAAGGAAGTGAAGGCTCCACCCTCCGCCTTCTGAACATTTGGCGGGAGGGGGCATTGGGTGGGGGCCTCCCAGCCTGGCCGCAGGCCCAGCCTGGCCACCTGTGGTGGTGGGGCGGTCGCTCTGGCAGATGTTCAGCAGAGAGGCTCTCGGTTGCTGGGAGCCCTGGGGCCACCCAGGAGGAATCTGCGAGGGGGGGGAGGGAAGGATCCTCCTGCCATTCCCGTGCCCTCTCTTGGCACCATGAGGACAATGGAGAAGGAGCCCAGCCTTGCCAATGGGTGCCCTCTGGACGGGCTTGGCCTGCAGCTCTCCCAGCCAAGCGCTGCTTGAACGCCCCCCCCCCCCCAGCCTGGTCAGCTTTAGAAGCAGGACATTTTCCCAGGGACCCCCCCCCCTTTCCGGTTCAGTGCAGCTGCCTGGGATCCAAATGAGAGACACCCTCCCTCAGCCCTCTTCCGCCTTGTGAGAGGAAGTGGGTTGGCGAATGCGGGCGCTGCCAGTGAGGCCACCTGCTGAGGCCCAGTGCCACCCCGCGATGGGGGGGGGGCGCATGTCCTCAGGAGGGGCTGCCTGCAGCTCAACAAAGATGCCCTGGGAAGAGCTGGTGAGGGGGTGCCAGCTGAGGGGTGGCAGCAGAAGGTCTCTCTCTTCCCTTCCTTTGCAGATGGCACTGCCCACATAGTCCTCCATGTGCCTCATGCGGAGCCAGCCCCGTAGCACAAGGCCTGGCATGCTGAGGCAGCCCTGAGCATGGAGCCTGCCGCTGGGCGGAGTGGGACTCCTGTGTTTTTCCACCCTTCCCAGCAAGGCTGGGAAGAGCGTTAGGGTGGGGTTACAGGGCAGTGGGGTACCCTGTTGAGGTAGCCTTTCTCCAGGACTGGCCTGGGCTCCCCACTGCTGCCCCGGGGCAGAGCAAGGACTGTTGAGGAGCAGAAGGGTGGGTCCCACTCCCAGGACAGCTCTTTCGGGGTGCACATCTGAAGATCAGTGGGGGCTTCTCCTGCAGCAGAACAACAGTCCTGGGGGGACCCCCAGTGCCCCACCAGCAGCCTTGATCCTCCTCGTCTTGATTTCTCTTCTTCGCACAGAATCACCGAGTAAGTTTCCCGGTTTCCGTTGCAACCATCACCAGAGCCCAGTGCTTGAAAAGAATAAATGCAGACATTGAAACAAAAACTCCTCTGTTTGTCCCCTGCTGCAACTTCTTCATGCGCTCCTCGAGGTGCGGAGGGGAAGGTGGCAGAAGCCCCCCCCATGTGCCCAGACGAGGTGGTAATCCCTCCTGGGAAACCTCAAGTCCTGGAGGCAGGGGAGGAGACCCAAGTTTTTGCTGGAGGCCCAGAGAGCCACGAGTTGAGGGGTTTTCATGGGGGGCGGGCGGGGGGGGGGGTGTTGAGTGCCATGGATTAACGGAGCACGTGCTGCCCATCCGGGAGGCTGCTGAATCGGCTGTTAAAGAAGGCGGCCAGCGTCCATTGGGAGGCTACGGGGTTGAGCTGGCACTCACCCTTCCTGTGGCTGCCAGTCTCAAATTTCCAGAGGTGGGTGGGCAGCGCCTCCCCCCTCCCGATTCCTCAGGCCATCCATCCAGCCCCCTGCTGGCTGAAGCTGCTGACAGATGCATGGAAGATGGAAGGGGCTGGTCTCTGATCTGGAGCCACATTCCCCCCCTCCCCTGCAAGAGTTAGGAAAGGGGGAAATTTCCCGGCTGGCTGGTCAGATTTTGGAGGGGCAAAAGCTGGCAGGTGGGAGGGAGGGAGGACAGCGCAGCTGACTAGTACAAAATCACCTTTGTTTTGCAAAGGGGGGTTGGGTAAATTTGTGGTTCAGGTGAGCTGCTCCTGCCTCCCCCCCCCAGCACCAATTCTTGCTTTTCTCTTTTATTTTTCCTCCTACCACCTCACCCCCCTCGCCCAGCCTCTTCCCCAGGGTGCTGGTTGGCGCCTGGCCAGCAAGAGCTCCTCCGTGGTCCGTGGTTGGGATGGAGCCCCCCCTCCCTCCTCCGCCACCACCCTATGGGGGGCCACCACCCTGCAGGCTTTGGAATGTGGCTGGGAGGGGTTGCTTGGCAACTCCCAGGACTTGCCTCCCCCGCCCACCCCCCCACCCCTCCCTGGGTGCCTTAGCTTTGGATTGCTTGAGAAGCTGCAGGCGGGTGGGCGTGGGGGAAGGGAGGGGCTGGGGATTGGCATGTGCCCACCCCCTCCAGGAGGGTGGCGGCGACAACTACAGCAGTTGTAGCCTCTGAATCTTCTTTCTCTCCCCCCCACCCACCCATCCCTGGAGGTGTCCTGTAGTTGCTTAGCAACGGCTCCTTCACACACCTTCCCCACGAAGCCAAGGAAACCTGGCCAGGCAGGAGGGGATCAACAGGGCAGAGCTCTCCCTTCAAGAGACCCTCCTTTGCCCCCCCACCCCTAATTTTGGAGCTGAGTGCAGTTGGCTGGCGTGTGTGCTTTTTTGTGCCCTTTTCAAAAGCCGATTAAGCAGGTCAAGACAAGCCCCCTCAATACACACACATGGGGGGGGTTAACTTTCAGGTGGTGCCCCCTTTAGAACCCCCCACCCACCCATGGGCGTTTTGCTACTTGCTTACACTTCTGAGCATGGATGGGCAGGATGTGGGGTGGGGGGAGGCTGTGGGCATCAGTGGGCAGAAGAGAGGGACGGTTCCGGTGGGAGGATCTTTGGGCCCGGGTGCAAAAGTGCCCTGGCATAACCAAGCATGCCAGGAGAGTTGGTGGCACCCTTGCCTCTGCCCGGAACGGCTCTTGGCGCTTCTTTCCCACCCACCCCAGTTGCCTGGAAGCAGCCCTGGGGGGTCCTGGGCAACCCACACGCTCTGAAAGTTTCCCATTGCATATATTTAGTTAATGCGACAGATGTGAAAAGGAGCAAGGAATTCGGCTCTATCCATTGCTCTCCGTTCGGTTAGCGAGATCCGTTTTGCTCCCTTGATTCCTGCTTTCTGAAACATCTTGGTGAGCCTCATCCACCCACACCCACCCCCGTCCCCACCCCTCATGGCTGCCTGCCTGCTTTACTGCAAAGAGTCTCATTTCTGTCCTTGAAAGCAGATCCTGAGGCTGCTGGATTGCAAAGCCTCCCCACTCCAGTGACGGGGATCTCTCTCCCCTTGGGGAGATGCTTCTGCTGGAGTGTTCGCTCTCCTCCCCTTTAAGGGGGTCGGGATGAGAGAGCCCTTCAAAGTCCTGGCTCCCCGAATCTCTCTGTCCAATTTTGGGCCCAGGGTTCCTCTCCAGCTGTTCTGAAATGCAGCCAGCTGAGCTGGACCACAAACAGCCCTTCCCTGCAAAGCAGCATAGCATTAAAAGCAGAAGGTTTAGGTTTATTAGATTTATATGCCGCCCTTCTCCCATTAGTCCTCTTATCTGTCTTGAGTTTAAACTGGAGACCTTTTCACTGCTGTAATTAAACCAAAATGCTTTTTTTAAATTCCTTATCTAATTAAATAATAAATAAATAAAGCAACTTCAGAAACACAAACATTTAGATGTCCATAAAATAATTGACATAAAATAATCATCGTTTGTTTTATAAACTATGGAGTTACAGTTTTATTCAATAGATAAATAGATAGGACTCAAGGCGGCGTACAACATTAAAAGAAAAACATAATACAAAAGTTTAAAAAAAAATTAAATAGAATATCCCAAACCCAATTAAAATTGACAGTGACATTTTTTTTAAAAAAAATTCGAATTAAAATTAACAGTGATCAATAAATTATTTTGTTTTGTTCAGGCCAGGCTGGCTGAACAAGGAGAGGGGGGGGGGGTTGCCCCCTTCCAAGGTCTGGGTACTCTGCACCCCATCCTCCGCCACGTGCCCCCCCACCCTTTCTCGCCAGGTGTCACTGGGCCCACAGCTTCTCTGCCAGGTGTCTCCCCCCCCCCCCCTGGTCCCACCAGTGACTTTGCTGGTTTCGTGGCAGGATGCCGAGCAGATCCTGGTCCCACTGGGCGGGTGAGTTCTCTAGGCAACTGTGCCGACAGGCTTGGCCACCTGCCTCCTCCCTGCCTCTCAGCGCCATCTGCGTCTGCCTGCCAGCGTCTCCTTTGGCAGAAGAGCCAGGCAAGGCTGGGCTGGAGGAAATTCCTGCAGGAGGTGTGGACAGTAGAGAGGCTGGGTGTGTCCCTCGCAGCCAGGCGGTATCTGGGGCTCCGCCTTACCGGGCTCAGGATGGCAGGGGTGTGTGTGTGTGTGTGTGCTGCCCTCCTCCCATCTGCTGTGAGCCTGGCTGGCGCAGCAGCCGGTCCCTCGGCCCTGGGCGGGGCAGGGCGTTGCCAGGTGTTTCCCCTTCCACTAATCCTGGCTGGGCTCAAACTGTTACCCAGTGGCTGCTCCCTTTGGACTGGTTCTCGCCGGTGGAGATGCAGGGGGGGGAGCTTTCCTCTCCCCCCCTCCACCCCCAGCTAAGAGGGAGGGGGGTATCTCCTCTGTCTGCTGCAGTAACCCACCGGAGGGAATGTGGGCTCTGCAGCTTTTCAGGAGCAGCCCCCTTGGGTGGGGCGTCTGCAGAGCAAGGCTTGCCTTTGTTTCTGAAAAGTTTTTTTATTTTTATTTTTTAACATACATATGTAATCCAAATTATATCATTACATCTTAACAGACAAATATTCAGTGATATGTCAATTCCTCTTGCTATCAAGCACCCTCAATTTTTATTTGCTCTTCTGTTTTCCATACACCGTATTTATAGTCTATTTCATCTTCAACCCTTCTCCTCTCCCTCTCTCCTCCTCCCTCCCTCTCTCTTCTCTACTTTCCCTCTCTTTCTCTCCCCTCCCTCTTCCCACACTTTCCCTCTCTCCTTCCTCCTTTCTGCTTCCCTCTCTCCTCTCTCTCTCTCTCCCTCCCTCTTTCCCTCTCTTTCTCTCCCTTCCCTCTTCCCACACTTTCCCTCTCCTTCCTCCCTTCTGCTTCCCTCTCTCCTGTCTCCTCTCTCTCTCTTCTCTACTTCCCCTTCCCCTCTCTTTCTCTCCTCTCCCTCTTTCCACACTTTCCCTCTCTCCTTCCTCCCTTCTGCTTCTCTCTCTCCTGTCTCCTCTCTCTCTCTCTTTCTCTCCCCTCCCTCTTCCCACACTTTCCTTCTCTCCTTCCTCCCTTCTGCTTCCCTCTCTCCCCCCTCTCTCTTTCTCTTTCTCTCTTTCTCTCTCTCTCTCCCCTCTTCCCACACTTTCCCTCTCTCCTTCCTCCCTTCTGCTTCCCTATCTCTTCTCTTCTCTCTCTCTCTCTCTCTCTCTCTCTCTCGTTCCCTCTCTTTTTCTCCCTTCCAGTCTCTATTTTGCATGGTGCACTTCAGAGTTGGAGCAAGGGGCCTGCCTTTGTTGAAGGCCCTGTGGTTGAGGCCACGTTTCATGTCGGCATGAGAGCAGCAGTGGGGGAGCAGTTAGCGGGGATGGGGTCTGCCTGGCGCTTTGGCAGTCTTTGGGGCAGAGGGAAAGGACTTCGGACTTTCTCCTTCTGGAAACCCAAGGGGGACAGTGAGGGGGCTGCCTTTCTGCCTTGGGTGGGTGGGGGGTGTCTTTCCTGTTCAAAGGCTTGGCCAAGAGTGGGGGTCCGGGAAGCGCTTCTTCCTGGCCTCAGGGGAAGGGCGGAGCCTGCCTGGGGCTTCCTCGGGCTAACAGGATTCGAGGCTGGCCTCTGATCACTCTGCAGCAGACAAGGAACTTTGGTGGGCACCCGAGGGTCCCTCTCTCTGCCAGTGGCACTCCCAGCAATTGGGTTAGCATGCCCACTCGCTGGCGTTCTGTCTGTCCTCGTGGCTCTGCTCTGCCCCTGGCACTTCGCTCTGTGATGTGCGAGAACCGCTCTGGCAAGGACCGGGCAGAAATGGGTGTCCGAGGAGGCATGGCCACCATAGTTCATCAGCTACAGCCACGGGAATTGCTTCGACCCGAGAAAGCTTTTAGATAGAATGGCTTTTCCAAATGAAATATTTTTTTTAAATTGAAAATTTTTGAAAAAAAAAACTTTTACAAATGTTTACCTCCCTCCCCCTCCCCTCCCCACCCAAACCCGACCCCCCCCCAACCTCCCCCCCCCCGACTTCCCAGAACCAATACAGGGTATAAATCTTTAACAAAGATATTCTAAAAAAAACTTTAAAAAAAGTTAGTATCATCTTTCATTTGTGCTTTAACTCCTCTTTGCTAGGCTAGCTCTAAACAGATTATATCATTCCTTGTTTCTTCAGTCATAAGCTATCTGGAATTTCTTAGTCCCATATTTATTTTGAGTATAGTCAATCCATCTTCTCCACTCCAGTTTATATCTCTCGTTTGAGTGATCCTTGAGATATGCTGATATTTTAGCCATCTCTGCTAGGTTTGTTACTTTTAACGTCCATTCTTGAATAGTAGGCAAATCTTCCTTCTTCCAGTATTGCGCCACCAGCAGTCTTGCTGCGGTTATTAAATGCAAAATCAAGTTAGTCTCTACAACTGTACAATCAGTAATTATACCTAACAAGAATAACTGAGGGGTAAACTTTATCCTCTTTTTAAGAATATTTTGCATAATCCACCATATTTTTATCCAGAATGCTTTAACCTTTTTACAAGTCCACCATATATGGTAATATGTAGCATCAACACAATCACATCTCCAGCATTTAGGTTGTAAATGAAATATTATTGAATTGAATTTTATTATTGAATTTTATTATTTGTATGCCGCCCTTCTCCGGGAGGGACTCAGGGCGGCGAACAACTCAAAAGGGGAAAAGCGGAACATAGAACAGAATACAAGTAATTAAAATAGGCAAGAATCACACAACCACACAAGTCGAGATGGGAGGGGAACTCATCAACCCCAGGCCTGCCGGCAAAGCCAGGTTTTGACGGCTTTTCGGAAGGCCTGGAGAGAGGTGAGGGTCCGAATCCCTGCGGGGAGTTCGTTCCAGAGGGCCGGAGCTGCCACAGGGAAGGCCCTCCCCCGGATAGTAGCCAGGTGGCATTGGCTGGTAGACGGGACCCGGAGGAGGCCAACCCTGTGTGATCTAATGGGTCTTTGGGAGGTAATTGGCAGCAGGCGGTCTCTCAAGTATATTAAAAGTTCTGGCGAACTCCCCCACAGTGCAAGGTGCCTGAAGTTGTGGGGAGGGCTTTGATCTTCACCCCTGCCTTGTCCCCCTGGCAGACCCCGTCCTGGCCCTGAGGACAGAGGACAGGCTCTCCATCGGAGAGAAAAAAAAGGCAGATTTGGTGCCCTGCCGGTGGGGGAGGTTAATGTGTAACTGGCATGGGGAGGAACTCCAGCCAGGATTGTGGGATTGGGGGGCCTTCTGCTAGGGCCTCTGCAAACCCTCCGGAGTTAATCTCCAGCCAAATGCCTAGCTCACCCAGCAGGAAACCCTGGCCTTCTTTCTTGGTTGAAATCCTTGTTTCTGTTCTTGGTGCCCAGCGCAGCTTGTCCAGGCCTTACGATCAGAATCATGGCTTGCAATGAATCTGGGAAGCTCCTGGCTTCTTAAGGGGCAGCCCCAGATGTGGGAGGCAGCTCTCTGCTTCAGTGGGAGAGACCACAGGGGGTGTGCTAACCCCAGCACCCTCCCCTGCAGGGCTTTCTGGAGAGGGGGGATCCCTGCTATCGCTTGCAAAATAGCATAGGGAGGCACTGCAGTGTCCTTTGGAGTGGGACAAGTGGCTGCCCCCTGTCTGGGGGGGTGTCCTTCCTCGGGGGGGGGTGTTTGCCTTCCCCCACTTTCAGGGCAGCCAAGGCAGCTGTGCTTGTGCCCTTTGCCCCACAGCTGGGGTATAGGGAGGGGTGGCTCCTGAGCGAGACTCTCTTTGTTCATGGAAGGGAGCAGGGAGGGACCGAGCTCTCAGTGGCAGAAATGGAAGTGCAGCATGGGTCTTCTGGTTATATGGGAAAAGGGGAACCAGGAGTTCTTCTGTCTGGGCAACCTGGTGGTGGGGGGGGGAGAGACCTTTGGTAAGTGAGAACTGAAACTCCCTGTTGCAAAATGTGTCAGTGTCTCTCTAAAAGAAAGGGGGGGGGGTTCTTTTACCATTGCACAACAGCAGGAAGGCTTGGGATTGAAAGCGAAACCTCCATATCCGGAAGCAGTCTACCACTAGCCTAGGGTAGGAAGAGAAGGATTGTGGTCCCTTGTCCTGATGCAGATTTCTTTCTCCAGACCATGGGAAAAAAGTGGTGGCTCGGCTTTCAACCTGCAAGCCGTTTCAGCTCCTCTTGTCTGGATCTTGGGGGAGCCGGGGGGGTGGGAGCATGGCAAAAGCTGACTCCCCAAAAGCCTCTTGTGCTCTCCCCCCCCCCGGGCCGGAAGGCTTTGAGTCCCGGAAGTCCAGCCGTTTTTGGTTCCTAGCATCTCTGCTTCGCGAAGGGGAGGAGGCAGGGAAACCGCCAGGGGAGGGGAGGGCGTTCACTGAGAAAGGCTTCTTCTGCTGGAGGGGAGCTTCTGGGGTGGGGGGTGGGGGGTTGGGGGTGGGAGAGGCCTTGTTGTGTGCTGGTGGCTCTGGGCCCTGTGCACTGCTCTATCTCTGGAAGGAGGGCTGGTGGGGGTGGCCAGCCACCTCTTCCTCCTGGCCCGCCAGCTTGCAGGCCGTGGAAGGGGATATGCAGAGGGTGCTGCCCTTCCTTCCCAGTTGTGAAGAAAAAGACCCCCCTCCTGATCCCCTCTGGGGAGTTCTAGATCAGCACCTAGCCTGAGAGTCCCTGGGGTGCCGCCTGAGCATCCAGGCCCCCCTTTGCCTGCCCGGAAGTGACATTTGTGGCGTCTGCAATCTTCCTTTACTTTGATTTCCGATGGCTGCAGCATTAAGTGGCTCCTCTGCCTTAGTTTTGCACAAGTATCCGAACAATTGCTTTTTCCTACTTTTTTTTTTAAAAAGGGGGGGGTGGGGTTGTTCCTTGGGCCTCACAAGTCCCTGGACAGCCCTGTGGGGAACCCCCCCCTCCTAGCCAGGGTGAGAAATCTGCCACAAAGGGAGGAGTGGCAGAGCACCCCCTGAGCACATACATCAGCCGTGCAAGGGGTGTGTGAGCAGCAGAGAAGGACTCACTTTCGGGCAGAGAAGCTGCCTTTCCCCGGGAGTGGAGTGGGGGAGGGACAGAGTGGACTTCCGCTGGCTCAAGAGGGGCAGCGTAGTGACCTCCCCCTCTTCCCCCAGCACCAGGGGCTTCGGCAGAGGGTGGGGGCTGCCCCATGCCTTCCCCCCCTCCTTGGAATCCCGACCCTTTCTTTTCTGAGGGGGCGACCTCCTTGGCCTTTTGGGAGGTGCGGCCAAAGAGAGATGGGAGTTAGGGGTCACCTAGGCCTTCTCCAGTAGGAGAAGGCCAACCTTTATAGCCGGAGGGAAGCCCCCCCCCCTCTTCTCACACAGGGCTAAGCTTGTATTTCAGTGCAATTGAAAGTTTGTGACATTCTCGCCCTCCCCCTCCACCCCAAATGGTGGGGTGAGTTTTCAGGGGGCTGGGAGTGTGTGTGTGGGGGGGAGACCGCTGCAGGTGGGAGTTCTGTCCTTTTTGTGACTGGGATCCGAGCGGGAGGCTGGGTGTCCTCTTGGCCCAGGAAGGTGGGAATCCTGCCCAGAGCCCCTCCCGTCAAGGAGGAGAGTCCCCCTCCTAAATTAGAACTGCCTGACTCCCCCCCCCCCCCGCTCTTCACTTCATGGCTGGAAGAATGTGCTCCAGCCCATTCAGCTGCCTCCCTCCCCACGCCCTCTGCTCTCTGGGGAGGAGGCCGCCTGCTGCGCGAGGGGTGGGGCCGCTCCTCCAGTGATTGGCCTGGGGCAGGGCGGGGGCCGCGGTGTGCAGCTTCACCCAAGCAGGCAGGAATTGCCTGTCCACCCTGGGCGGAGGAGGCGAGTTGGGGGGGAGGGGAGCCTGGCAGGGCTTTTGCCCGGCTGCCAGCTGGCTTTCTCCCCCACCCCACCCCACCCCGCCCCCCTGCTCTCCTCCTCAGTGTTGGCTGTCCTTGGAAGAGCGGCCTGGCTTCCAGAATTCAGGCATGGCTTGGCAGTTGAGCCCATGGTGCAGTGCTTTTGCATACAGCCAAAGCAGAAGAGGGCGAGGGCCCTGCTGACCAGCATTTCCCACCTGGCTATATACCTAACCAGGGCTTCAGCCAGGGCTGGGGGGGGCTGCTTAAATTAGCACAGCTTTGTTTCGGGTGGAAGGAGAGCCCTGGGTTCTTGGGGATGGGGTGCATGGCCTTTGGGGAGAAAACAAGCTGCCAGGCATGGGCTTGGCACAGCAGCCCCAGGGATACCTGTGGGCACAAGCTGTGCAGAATGTTCTTTTTTCCGGGGGGGGGGGATCGGGGCATTGTGGCTGGAGAAGAATGGGATCTGGTTCCATTCATTCATTCCCCCCCCCTCTCTCCCTCTCCCTCTCTCTCCCTTTCTCTCTCCCTCTGTCTCTTCCCTCTCCCTCTCTCTCCCTCTCTCCCTTTCTCTCTCCCTCTCTCTCCCTCTCCTTCTCCCTTTCTCTCTTTCCCTTTCTCTCTCCCTCTCCCTTCTCTCTCCCTCTCCCTCTCTCTCCCTTTCTCTCTCCCTCTCCCTTTCTCTCTCCCTCTCCCTCTCTCTCCCTCTCCCCTTCTCTCTCACTCTCCCTCTCCCTTTCTCTCTCCCTCTCTCTCTCCCTTTCTCTCTCCCTCTCCCTTTCTCTCTCCCTCTCCCTCTCCCTCTCCCCCTTTCTCTCTCCCTCTCCTTCTCTCTCCCTCTCTTCCTCTCCCTTTCTCTCTCCCTTTCTCTCTCCCTCTCCCTCTCTCTCCCTCTCTCTTTCCCTTTCTCTCTCCCTCTCCCTTTCTCTCTCCCTCTCCCTCTCTCTCCCTTTCTCTCTTCCTCTCTCCCTCTCCCTTTCTCTCTCCCTCTCTCTCTTCCCTCTCCCTTTTCTTTCTCTCTCCCTTTCTCTCTCCCTTTCTCTCTCTCTCTCCCTTTCTCTCTCCCTCTCCCTTTCTCTCTCCCTCTCCCTCCTCTCCCTCTCTCCTCTCTCCTCCTCTCGTCTCTCTCCCTCTCTCCTCTTCCCTCTCTCTCCCTTTCTCTCTCCTCTCCCTTTCCTCTCTCTCTCTCTCCCTCCTCTCCCCTTTCTCTCTCCTCTCCTCCCGTTTCTCTCTCTCTCCCGCGCCCCCCTCTCCCTCTCCTTCCCTCCCCCCCCCCTTTCTCCCTCTCCCTCTCTCCTCTCCCCTCCTTCTTCTCTCTCTCTTCCCTCTCTCCTTCTCTCTCTCCTTCCTCTCTCTCCCCCTCCTCTCTTCTCCCTCTCCCTTCTCTCTCTTCTCTCCCTTCTCTCTCTCCTCACTCTCTCTAACTTCTCCCTCTCCTCTCTCTCTCTTTTCTCTCTCCCTCTCCCTTCTCTCCTCTCTCCTCTCTCTCTCCTCTCTCTCTCCTCTTCTTCTCCTCTCTTCCTCTCCTCCTCTCCCTCTCTCGCCTCATTTCTCTCTCTCGCTCTCCTTTCTCTCGCTCTCTCTCTCTCCCTTTCTCTCTCCCTCTCTCTCTCCTCCTCTTTCCTCTCCTTTCTCTCTCTCGTCTCTTCTCTCTCTTCTCTCTCCTCTCCTCCCTCTTCTCTTCTTTTCCTCTTCTCTCTTCTCTCCTATCTCTCTCCCTTTCTCTCTCCCTCTTCTCTTTCTCTCCCTCTCTTCTCTCTCATCCTTTCCTCTTCCTCTCCTCTCTCTCTCTCTCTCCCTCTCTCTCTCCCTCTCCTTCTACTCTCCCTCTCTCTCTCCCTTTCTCTCCCTCTCCCTCTCTCTCCCTCTGTCTCTCCCTCTCTCTCCCTCCCCCCTCTCTCTCCCTTTCTCTCTCTCTCTCTCCCTTTCTCTCTCCCTCTCCCTCTCTCCCTTTCTCTCTCCCTCTCTCTCTCTTTCTCTCTCTCTCTCTCACACACACACACCGCTTTAAGCAGGAAGAAAAGGGAGGCTCCTGCCCAGTGGGGTACCAACCCTCGGGAGCAGTGTCCCTGTGGGGCTCTAACCACAGCACCTCCTAATTTTCTTTTTTCCCTTCGCTCTCAGCCAGTTAAAAGATTTACTCACCTCTGGCTCTGCCAAGCCAGCTTTGGAAAGCAGGAGTAATGGGGGAAGGGGCTGCAGTTGGTTCTCTGGGAACTCCTCTTTGTTCAGGGGGGAGAGAACCTGAGGTTTAGCAGCTGCCCTTTCTTTCAACCGGATGCCTTTGGGGGGGGCGGGGGGAGATGGCCACTGGGCCAAGTGGCTACTGGAAGCCGAGGCTGGGCACTGCCTCTTGCTGAAGCCCCCTGCAAGGACCCTGATGGGCTCCCCAAAGTTGCAGAGAAGACGATGAAGCAAAGACCTCTGGCCAGGTTGCTTCACCTGGGAGGTTGGGGGAGCTGGTGTTTCCCTGGAGGAGAACATGGGATGGATGATAGCTGGACCAACAGCTTGCAGGGACTTTAAAGTCCATTCAATCTGTTCTATCGCCCAGAAGCCACTGCCAGCTGCAAACAGGACCCATAGGCCACCCCCAGGCAGGGCCCCTTCAAGGGTTTCTTTGCTGGGGTCAAAGCAGAGGCGGGGCTCCCTTCTCCAGGCCCCTCCCCCTCAACCTGCCACACCAGAGGGCTGGAGGGGGGGGGGCTTGTGCTGGTGTTTTGTGCCATAGGCCTCTTGGTGACACTTGTATGGGGGGAGGGGAGGAAGGGCAGGCAGGGGGCTGCGGGGGGGGGGGCGATCGCCTTCCAGGTAGAGAAAAGAAGACGTTGGATAGCCATTTATCTGAAACGGTATAGGGTTTCCTGCCTAGGCAGGGGGTTGGTCTAGAAGACCTCCAAGGTCCCTTCCAACTCTGTGAAGGCGAAGTCGTGCACGGAGGGGGGGGGATTTGCCCGCTTGGAGCCGCTTCTCTTGAGGGACGCCCGGCCGTCCAGTGAAGCGGGAGCAGCTCTCGGGGGTCAGGCAGGGTCCCGCCGATGCGCCCAAACAGCGGGCTCCGTGGCCCGGGAGGGAAACGGTCGGCGGGCGGCCCTCTGGGTCCTCCCTGGCCCCGGTGCTGAGCAAGAGCTTGGCTGATGCTTCTCTCACCAAGCCTGCTTGGCTAGTGAACGCGGAGGGCGAAGCAAGCTTTGGCACCGGGTCCATGCGGTCACCCACTCCGGGCGCCTGCCCTCCTCCACCCGGGGCGGCTCCGTCCACCTGCAGGGCTCGGCCCACGGGACCCACCTGACACCGCCCGTCCCCCCACGAGCTCGCCCGTCCTCCGCAGCCCTGGGCGGGCCCACGGAGGCAGGCGAAGCTCGGCCAAAGTCGCGCAGAGGCCAGCTGGGCAAGCTCCGGGCGGAGCTCCTGACTGCCGCCGCCGCCGCCGCCGCCGCCTCTTTGGCCGGACCCCTCCCCAGGGTGGGGCTGCCAGGAGGGCACACCCACCCGCCCATCCGGCAGGCGCCGGAGAGCGCAGCCCGCCGCGGAGCGAGCAGGAGGGGCCGCCGCCACCGGACCCACAGAAACCCTCCCCGCCCCCCGTTCCGCTTCCTCTCCCGTCGCCGGTCTGCCAGCCTGCCGCTTGCCGGCTCGGGATGATCCTGCCCGCGGAGAGATCGGGCGCCGCGCAGAGGGCCTGGCTGGTGAGTGCGCCGCGGGGAGAGGTGAGCGCCACCCCCGTCCCGGCGGCGTCCGGCGGCAGGAAGCGGCGCGCTCGGGAGGCCGAGGGGGAGGGGAGCGCTTGGCCCACCTGGGCGAGTGGGACGCCGCCCGTGGGCGCCCACCGGGGCAGTCCGGGTTGTGTTGGCTTGCGACGCGCCGGCCAGGCTGCCCGGGGCGATTGGACACAAGGCGGGCACCGGGCGGGGGGCTTCTCTGGAGCCCAGGAAGTGTGGGGAGGGGGGAGCGAAGGGGCTCGGCAGTCCTCCCCCCCCCACTCGAGCTCCAGTTGCAGGCTGGAGGCCTCCGTTTGATGGGCTGCCCCTCGCTTTCAGGACCTCCCCCCCCCACAGCCCCCCGCCCAGCCTCCCCACATTTCCCGAGAAGAGCTGATGTGTCGACAGGGAGCAGCGTCGGTGGCAGCTGGCGGGACCTCCGGGCGGGGGGGGGGGAGAGCTGAGACTGGAAGGGGGTCTGAGTGAGGGGTGGGCTGTTCCTGGAGGCAGCTTCCCCTCCCTGGCTCGGGGCCGGCAGGATCCACAGCTCTCTCGTTTCAGCACCCCTGGGAGGGATGGTGTGCGCGCGCGCGCAGGATTGTGGCTTGGAGGCAAAGATTAAAACTTCTGGGCAGGTGGGTCTCTTGCTGTCTGTGTCCCCCCCCCCATATGATAGAGGAGTAAAAGGGCAGAAGCTACCTGGGGACAGAGGTGCAGGCCTTTCTCAGGAGTTTAGCGCTTGGACGTTGTTTCAGGGCACAGGACGCTGGGGGGAGACGCAGCCCCTCCACACTTTAGTTCTGCTCAAAGGACGGCCCTTGTTTTTTTGGGTGGGGGGAGTCAACTCCACCCACCCTGGCTCAGGAGCAGTAATGCCCACTCCCTGCTGGAAGATGGAGGCTCATGGGTTGGACAGCCTTTTCATTACACCCCCCGCCCCCCCCCCTTTGTGACTCCTTGGCTGCTTCTCAAAAGGATCTGCCTACTGCTGGGTCCTCTCCCTTCCTCCTCCTCCTCCTCCTCCTCCTCCTGCTCTGGGCTGAGAGTGAAAGGCACTGCTGGGGCTACATCCCCCCCCCCCGTGTTATTTGCTCACTGACCCCTGATGGCTGGGAGGGATGGGGAGAGGCTGGTGGGGGCTTCTGCCCTCCAGAAGTTGCTTTCCAGGAGCTGAAATCTTTGCCTCCTTCCCCAGAAGAGCCCAGGGAACTACTCTAGAGGGGGGGGGGGACGGATTTTCTGTAACTTTGGAGGGGGGGGGTATACAGGCGTTCAGCTTTGCTTCCCCACACCTGCCCCTCCCTGAGCCCAAGGAAGAGGGCTACCCCTCATTCTGCCCCTCCCTCCAAGCAGCCCCTCTCCTCGCTTCCCTGGCATTGGTGACAGGGAGCATATGATCGAGATTGCTGCCCAGTGGGGTGCGGGTGGAGAGTGGGGCTGCCTGCCTGGGTGATCCATCCAGACTGACCCTCCCAGAGACGGAAGGGGTCCTCTGTGGTGATGGGGGGGGGGGCTGACTCAGGAAGCCAAACAGCCATGGAGGCTCCTGTGTGAAGCGGCTGGCCGTCTCCCACTCACTCACGGGGGCTAAGTGAGGCCTGTGCAGGAGGAGGAGGAGGAGGAGGAGGAGGAAGAAGAAGAAGAAGAAGGGCATGGCCGCTGCACTCCTGCGGTTCCCGGAATTCCCGGGGAGCCCAGCAAGGGGGCTTCCGTGGTCTGCCGGCTGTTCTGCCAGGTGCCGGCTGAGGTTCCGATTCTCTGCGGGGAGAAACCAGGGGAGGCATCTGCAGAGCCGCCCATCTCTCTCTGGGGGTTTCTGGGACCGAGGAAGCCCGGAATCCCTCTTCCATAGTGTTGGCAACCGACTCCTCTGTCAAGGGTTTCCAGGCAGGGAGTGCGTGGAGGAGGAGTTGGTGGCCAAGGGGAGGGAGGGAGGGGCAGTGGGCGGGCGGGCAGGCTGCGGATTCAAGCAGCGGGGAGGGGGGGGAGGGGGGGAGGGGGAGGGAGGGAGGGGCAGAGCAGCAGGTGCTGCGGGATGCTTGGCAGAAGCGCAGGGGGAGGGTCCGGCAAGGAAGGAGCCCCTGACTCAGCTGGTGGCCCCTGTGGAAAGGGTTCTGCCCCCTGCAGAATTTCTTGCATGGAGCCTGGTGGAAAAGCAGAGGCCTTTTCCTTAACCCTTTTTTGTTTTATGGACAGAAAATATATCTGGATGAACCTTACATAGGAGGCTGAGATTCCTTTGGGGGGAAAAAATTCTCTGAGATGGCACCTGCTGCCCCCCCCCATGTGTCCTCCCCCCCCCTTGCAAGCCTTCGACTGCAAATAGAAGCTGGGTTGGGCACTCAGGTCTCCTGAGGGCATCTGGTGCAATGGGGACACTTATGGGCCAGGCTTGACAATCAGCCTTAACCCCTTGAGGCCAGAGGTGGAGGGGCAGCCATAGACAGCAACAGCCTCCCAATGCAGAGGAGACTCCTGGTCTCTCTGGGCGAGCAGAGTGGGGGGCTCTGCCCAACGACTGCCTGCGGGAGACCCTCGTGGAGGTTGCAGTGACTCAGCTCTGGCCGATGCAACCCTCTGCAGCTGTGCCCCTGCCCGCAAAGGGCAGGATGACCTCCTCAGTCTAGGGGGCCACTTGGGTTCAGCAGTGCTGCAACCCCCTCAGAGGGGGCCCCAGCAGCCTCTGCCCCAAGGAGCGGGGCAGAAAGAGCCACTCCCTTCGGTGCCCCCCCACCGGTCTCTGGGGATGTCCATGCTCAACGGCTTGCAAGCAGAGGGGAGGGGGCTGCTCCCCCCCAAAAAAAAAGCTGCACAGCCTGCTTCTCCTCTGCTCAGAGCGAAGCAGGGAGGGGAGGGGAGGGGAGGGATGCTGCCTGTCCCAGATTCTGAAAGGCTCGGGGGGGGGGGGGACGACAAACCAGCCGCCTGAGCCCATCCAGAATATTTGGGGGAAGGACGCCGGCCTGGCCCTGCCAGAGGAGAGGCTTGTTTGGGGGGGGGGCTTGCTGGCTTAACCACTCCTGAGTGGGTCTCTCAGCCCCACACGGGGGGGGGCGTCTCCTCTTGGAGCTTTGCATTCAAAGCCCCTGGAAAGCAGCTGGACAAACCCTCCCTCCCCGCCCTTTGCCCTTCGCCCTGCCCTCCGAGCAACGGAGCAGAGCTCTCCTCCAGCCTGCCTGGGCCAGCCCTGACCCATGCCCAATGCCCAACTGGAATGGCTCCAACCCCTCCGCGCCAGCTGCAGAAGGCGCTGGCTCCTTTGGGGGCTGGGAGGTTTGCCTCCTATCCAAGGACTGGGTGCCCTTTCGAGAAGGTGGCCGTTGGGCCTTCTCAGCCTCTGCCACATCCCTGCTTTGCATGGATCCCTCCTGGCCTTTGGATTGGTTTTGGGGGTCCCCTCCCTTCCCAAGCACCTTGGGGGCAGGAGCCAGGGGGGGCTGCGTGGGGTCCCAGGGGACTCCTCCTTCAGACACTGTGTGGGGTCTCTTGCCACTAGAGAGCCCCTGGGGGGGGGGTACGGGCCTCAGAGGTTGGGGAGGCACCGTTCCCGGGGAGGCCAATTGTTCTCTGGGCTGGGGTCTCCTCTGACGCTCCTTTCCTTTCCCCTTTGCAGTTGGCAGGGGCGGCCCGTAGCAAGGCCAAGCCCAGGATGAGCTCCTCCTCGCTGCTGGGGGAGGGCTCCCTCGAGCCCCCGGTGCTGCTGAGCGACATCAAGACGGAACCCCCCGAAGAGCTTCTGGCCACGGACTGCAACCAGCCGCAGGCCGAGCCGGTGGACCTGTCCCTCCATAAGCCCAAGGGCTCCCTGCAGCCTCCCGCCGCTCGCTCGGCGCCCGTGCCAGCCGCCCCCCCGGCCCCCATGGTTCCCATGTCCCCCGTGGGGCTGGCCTCCTCTTCCGCCATCCCCGCCGTTCTCTCGCCCGGCTCCATCCTGGCTTCCACGCAGGGCAGCGGCGGGCAGCAAATCCTGCACGTTATCCACACCATCCCTTCGGTCAACCTGCCCAGCAAGATGGGCAACCTCCAGACTATCCCGGTGGTGGTGCAGTCCCTGCCCGTGGTTTACACCACCATGCCCAGCGACGGCGTGACAGCCGCCATCACGGTGCCCCTGATCGGAGGAGACGGCAAGAACGCCGGTTCTGGTGAGCTCTGCCTGCTATCTGCACCAGGACTGGGAAGGGTGGTCAACGGCCTCGTTCTGGCTGCCGGCAGTGGGAGCCTCCCTGTTCCGGCTACTCTGGTGGTGACCCCCCCCCCGGCCAAGCTGGAGGGTATCTTTGGGGCACCCCAAGGGTTTTCTTCCCTCCGTGGCCCTGTGGGAAAGTGGGGGGAGGAAGTGGCTCCAAGGCCGGAGGTCCCTTCTGGATGTGGCTGCCATGTGGGCACGTATGGCTGGGCAGTCCAGGAGGGAGCTGCCTTTCTTGGCCGGGGTGGGTGGGTGGGCATCTGAGCAGAAGAGGAACGCTGGGCTTCAGTCGATGCCACTTGCAGGCCCCCCTTGTGGGCTGAAGCTGCCCTGCCTTGCTCGGGGAGGGAAATTCCCACGTGAGAAGAGAGACACGCAGGCTAGCCACCCCCCGCAATAATGGACCTCCATGCACTGGAAGCGGAGTGCCCCGCTCTGCGCCAAGGACAAGGTGGTCACGCTGCGCCTTCATGGCAGAGCTTTCCGGGGGGGGGGGAGGCGGAGTGGAGGAGCTGAGTAGTTGTAACCCGAGTCCTTAGCACTGGCACACTCCTGCCTCCTCCTGCTGCTGTTGGCGGGGGGGGGGGGTGTGCTGCTGCCCCTCGGAGAGGCCGGCCTTCGGTTTCCGGAGCAGCTGCCAGCCTGGATTCTGACGGGGCTTCTCTCTGTTTCTCCGCCAGTGAAAGTCGACCCCAGTTCTATGTGCCCCATGGAGATCCAGAGCGAGAGCGAGGACAGCGCCTCGGAGAGCGGGACGGGCTCCTTCCCCGACCCACAGAAAGAGTGAGTCCGGGGCCCCAGCCGGGAGGGGCGAGGGGGGGGTCACACGAGGGCCCCTCCCCAAAGATCCTGCTGGGCAGGCACTCTCGGGGAAACGGGGGGGGTGTGCTTCCGGAGCGCCTTCTGAAACCCTCTCCCCCCTCTCCCCCTGTGGCTCTCCGAATGCCTTTTGGCAGGCCCCTGGGAGGAAGGCCGCCGCGCCTGGAGTCTCCCGACCTGAAGAAGAGGCGGATCCACCAGTGCGACTTCGAGGGGTGCAACAAGGTTTACACGAAGAGCTCCCACTTGAAAGCCCATCGGAGGATACACACTGGTGGGTAGGCACTTCCCTGGGGCCCCGTTGGTAGCATCCCCCCCTGCCTCCCTCAGCTGCTATTACATTGATTCTCAACCTTGGCCCACCTGAAGATGTGTGGACTTTAACTCCCAGAATTCCCCAGCCAGCTCTGCTGGCTGGGGGATTCTGGGAGTTGAAGTCCACGCATCTTCAGGTGGACCAAGGATGAGAAGCACTGGCCTGTTACATTCCAGAGACATCCCCTCCCCTCCCCGGGAGGTGGGGTTCAACAGCCATTCAGATGAATCCTTGTGCCCAAAGCCTGCTGTCCCTTTCGGCCCTCACCGGGTCTCTTGGAAGAGTGGCTGGCCGTGCCCGGTTGACAGAGCTGCCCCTCTTCCCTCGGAATTGCCTGACTGCCAAGCCCCACAGCTGAAATGGGCCTGTGCCTTCCTCTTCCTTTCTGGGGTCTCCTGGACCTTGAAAGCCCCCTTTGCCCTCCCACCTGGCCCCGCCCCTCTCCTGCCGCTGCTTCCAGCCACCCCTCTGGGAAGCCCCACCCGCACCCCGGATGGACCCCAGCTCAGCCCCGGCGGCATCCCGGAAAGGCGCTTTGGAGCTGGGCAGAGTTCGGAAGGGCTGTCCACAGTGGGGTGGGGGGGGGGAGAGCTTGGCTACAAGCACAGAGTGGGGGGGGGGGCTTTGTAGCTTAGAAAGGGGGCGAGGCAACTCACAGCCTAGAATCCCTTCCCCCTTTTTCTGCAATGGAGCCAGGAGTTTCTCGGGGAACCCGACAGGCAGGTGCCCCCATCCCTGGTAGGGAGTGGGATGGAGAAGGAGCAGGCGGGCCCAGGGGCCGTCTGGAAGGGGCAAGAGAAATTTGGTGGCGGAGAACGTGAGGCTCCGGCTGCCTCTTCCAGGTGCCATTCTCCGGCTTCTTCCTGCCCCGCGGAGCATGGGAGGGCGATCCGAGGCACGGGGACCGCTGGTGGGAGGGCATTCCTTCCTTCCCAAGCCCAAGGGGCCTTTATCTGGGAACAGAGGCTGCAGTGATTCCCTCTGGATGCCCCCCTGCCGCCTGAAATCTCCCCCTCCTGTTAAAATCGCGGGTGGCTTTTCCCAGCCCTCCTTCAGCCTGCTCTGCCCCTGTGGGGCTGGGATTGCCGGTCCTGCCCCTTGCCCACCAGGCATCCTAGCAACGGATTCGGTCCCCGGATCCTCCCACAAACGTTTCCTAGCAACCTGTTCCAGCTTTCAGGCTGGAATCCTTTTAGCCGAGTCTCCTAGCAACCCCCTCCCCGCACAATCCCACCTGCTCTCTCTCTCTCTCTCTCTCCCAAAGCGCATCCTTTGGCAACTCTCTGCATCGCTCTGTTGCCCCTGGAGTGCCAGGCCGGCTGGGCTGGCACCCATACCCATGGCCTGTGGGCTCCAGGAGGCTGCACCCGGGCCTGTGCCTTCCCTCCTGACTCTCCTTGGCGCAGACCAGCTGCCTCCCTCCTGGCATCCTCTATTTAGCGGGTCTGATCTCAAAGCCCTTGGCTGCCTTCTGCTGGGGGCACCGCACAGGTGGTGGGCGGGAAGGCATTTGCCCTGCATGCAAGGTCTTTATTCCGAAGGGGGGGGGAAGCGGAGGGTCGTGGAAGGGCAGCCTGCTCTTCCTCCTCCCACCATGGCCCAGGCTGCCAAAAGGGGGCTGGGTGGGGGGCGAGTTGAGAAGGAGACCGAGCACGCCAGCTCTTAGCTACTGCATCAGCCCCAGGCAATCAGCTGGCTGCTCCTTCCTTTATTTTTATCCCACCTTGATTTGCAAAGTGGCCCAAATTTGCATTTCCGGTGAAGAGAGCGCTGACCTTCTGCCCAGAAGGGTGGGAGGGGGCTGCCTGCCCACCGGATCCACATCGTGGGCACGATGGACTGGACGGTGACCTTCCCTTTCTCTGGCTTCCCCCCCCTTCGGAAAAGCACAGTGATCCCCTGGCTACCGCTGGGGGTCCTCTGGGAGGGCTGGGGCTGGGGGCTGGTGGGGAGATAGGGGCCCCAGGGAGGCTCCTCCTGGGCAGCTGAGGCTGTGCAGGGCTGGTGCCCGTCTCTCTCTCTCCCTCCCTCCCTCCCTTTCTCTCTCTCTCCCCCCTCCCTCCCTTTCTCTCTCTCTCCCTCCCCCTCTCTCCCTCCCTCTCTCCCTCCCTCCTCTCTCTCCCTCCCTCCCTTTCTCTGTCTCTCCCTCCCCCTCTCTCCCTCCCTCCCTCTCTCCCTCTCTCTCTCCCTCCCCCTCTCTCTCCCTCCCTCTCTCTCTCCCTCTCTCTCCCTCTCCCCCTCTCTCTCTTTTCCTCCCTCTCTCCCCCTCCCTCTCTCTCCCTCCCCCTCTCTCTCCCTCCCTCTCTCCTTCCCTCCCTCTCTCTCTCCCTCCCCCTCTTTCTCCCTCCCCTCTCTCTCCCTCCCTCCCTCTCTCTCTCTCCCTCTCTGTCTCTCTCTCCCTTCCTCTTTCCTTCCCTCCTCCCTCTCCTTCCCTCTCTCCCTCTCTCTCCCTCCCTCTCTCTCTCCCTCCCCCCCTCCCTCCCTCTCTCTGTCTCTCTCTCCCTTCCTCTTTCCTTCCCTCCTCCCTCTATCTCTCCCTCCCTCCCCCCTCTCTCTCTTCCCACCCTCTCTTCAGAGCGAAATGCACCCAGGGCAAGCTGAGTTGAGTTTTTTCCCACGCCTCTCCTCCCCTCCCCTCTCCCTGCAGGAGAGAAACCCTACCGATGCACCTGGGAGGGCTGCACCTGGAAGTTTGCTCGCTCCGACGAGCTGACCAGGCATTTCCGGAAGCACACGGGCATCAAGCCCTTCCGCTGCTCGGACTGCGACCGCAGCTTCTCCCGCTCCGACCACCTGGCTCTGCACCGCCGGAGGCACATCATGATGTGAGCAGGGCAGGGGGGCGTGCAGCCCGCGTCCCACCAGCCCTTGAAGCGGCTTCCCTGGTCTCCAGCTGGTCCCTCGGCTGCCAGGCACGGGGCCACCAACCCGGCGATTTGCCCAGAAAGAGCCTACGTCTGCGCCCCGTCCGAGATTGGCCTTCGGACTCCGTGGCTGGGGAGCTTCAGGGCCTTCAGGGAGAATCCGAGCAAGGGACACAGGTGGGTTGCGGGAAGAGACGGATCGTCCTGCAAAGGAGCTGCTGCATTGGACCCAGGCCAGGAAACTGCCAAAGGCGGGTTCCTCGGGGGAGTGCGTGGCATTGCCCATGCGAGGGGAAAACCTTCTCTACTTGGCCGGGCACCTCCGAGTTCTCATCCTGCACTTCTTGCTCACAGCACAAGAACAGAGATTGCACCATACCAGGAAGTCACGTGTGTGTGCTGGGCTGGGGGTAGTGGGAGAGGGGGGGGGAGGCTTGTGGTTGATTGCGTTTAACTACATTTTTATGAGCACTGATACAAAGTCTGTGTCTGAATTCTGGTTTGGAATCTGCCCCCCCTCCCCCAAAGACCCCACAGACGGGACCGATTTTGCTTCTGGACGGCCTAGGCGGGGTTGGATGGATTGCGCACAGATGTTCTCTTCGCATTTGCCCTCCCTCCTCCCCCCCCCCGCCACTCCCACTCAGGACTCCAGCTCTCCTCTCAAGAGAAACTTTGGATCCAAGATCAACTCTCTTTTTTTTTGAATTTTAAAACTTGATTGCATTTGAGGGAGGGAGGGGGGCCGCTCCAATCAAAGCGTGGCCCAGCTGAGCCCCTCCTGTCCCGTCCGCCCCCTACACAGCTCCACTCGGAAGAGATCCTGGCTCGGTGAGGGAGGGGCAGAGGGGCTCCGACAGAGGAAGAAGTTGATGGACGCAGAACTGTGACACCCTGCCAGGTGGGGGTTGGGCGGGGTGGGGGTGGGGAGGCTGGTTCCCAATTCTGCCTACAAGGACAGGAAGGGCACAAAAGCGGCCGATAAATTTTTGAACCTTGCAACCCGCAGCTGGATTCATTTCTGTGTATAGTTCAGCAGGGGGCGCTGTGGGGGGGTGAGATTTTTGAGAACTTGCTTTCCTTTCTGTCCCTTTGGGTCGAACTGCAGGCGGTCGACAGCGGCTCCTGTTATTGGTCGGCCTCCCCGGGTGGGAACTGAACCGGTGGCTCTTCATGGGGGCGGAGCAGGTTTTGGGAAGGAGGAAGAGGCGCTTTTCCCCCAGCTGTTGGTGCTGATGTTCACTTGGGGGTCAGAAGTGGGGGAGGGACAGAAGGGCTCAGGGAAGGGAGGGGCAATGGGAGGATGCCACGCAATCGGCTGGCCACCAGGGGGCGAGGGGGAGCCTTTCCCTGTTCAAAGGGTGAGACCTGCCATGGAGGGGGGATGGGGAGCGCTGACTGGCTGCTGGCACATTTAATTGCAGCTGGGGAGGGGAGCTGCTTTGAACTTTGCTTCTCCCCACCCCACCCCAAAGCTCCTTCTCTGCAGCTGGCCGCAAATGTTTCCAGTGGGGCAGAATGAGCCCTGAGCCGGGAAAGACCTCTGACCAAAGCCCTCCTCAGCCTGTGGTGCCAGCCTGGCTGCACTCTGGTCATCTGGTTGCAAAAGGTGCCCCCGCCCCCAATTTCCTGGGGTCCCTGGCTGGAAATCCGAGTCTCCCTTCATAGCCAGGTGTGTAAAATTCCTGGCTGGCTTTCTTGGTGCAAGGTGCTGCCCCTTTCCTACCAGCAGAGGGTGCTGTTGGCTTATCGGCTTCTCATGTTGAATGAAGGTGCCTTATGACCTGTTCCCCCCCCCCCCGTCCATGGGTGGGGTCTCAGTTCCCACAAGCCTCCCACAAGCTGGCTCCTTGTGCCCGGTGTCTGTCCCCCCCCCTCCCCAGAGAAACTGGAGTTTGCAAGAGAGCCGTTTTGCTCTCCTGTATGACAAGCTGCCAGCTTTCACCGATGGTATTTCCAGAAATGATTTTGAGATGTTCTCCTGCCTGGTAAGGGCATTTTGACCAGTTCTGGATTACGGTGCAAAGTCTGGGAGGGGAGGGGGCAGCAAGCCTGTTTGGTTTTTGAACAACCCCCCCCCCAATGCAATATTGTGCCTGATCAGACTGCCTGGTTTCCTTTGATCTTGGGCTGGCTTTCCCTAATGGAAGCATTAGTGAGATCAATAGCAATAGCAATAGCAGTTAGACTTATATACCGCTTCATAGGGCTTTCAGCCCTCTCTAAGCAGTTTACAGAGTCAGCACATTGCCCCCAACAATCCGGATCCTCATTTTACCTACCTCGGAAGGATGGAAGGCTGAATCAACCCTGAGCTGGTGAGATTTGAACAGCCGAACTGCAGAACTGCAGTCAGCTGAAGTAGCCTGCAGTGCTGCATTTAACCACTGCGCCACCTCGGCTCTCTAATCTAGATCAGCATAGTTATAACTCTGTTGCCCCCAAGGGAGAGCCGCAGCAGCCCCCGTGATTGAAAGGCTGGGTACAAAGTCCAGCCCTGCAAGGAAGACCAGGGGTTCTGAGGGTCTGATCTGCCCTCGGCTTTTTTTTTGGGGGGGTGAACGGGGTCAGTCGCTCTCCCTTTGCACGGTGTTTTTGTGGTGGGGAAAACAGGCTTTGAACCGCACTAAGATATAAATGTCACAGCAAATGCAATGAGGCCAGATAAGCTCTTGCCCCCGCCCCATTGTGTGTGTGTGTGTGTGGAGGGGGGGGTTGTCCCTCCCTTGCCCTTGACCAAAGGTGGAAATTCAAGGGCCCCCAGCTCTGAATGCTGGCTCGGAGCCAGAGAGGCAAGCCGGCATGGCAAAATTATCTTCGGCGTTGGACAACTTTGGACTCAATGTTCAAAAGACCGAGGTCGCGACCCAGCCTGCACCTCATGTGCCACACACTGAACTCCAAAGGGCGGAAACTTCAGACAGTCGATTAATTCAAGCCCCCCTCCCTGGCAGCAGCCTGCCCCGAGGAGGCCTCCCCCCCCCCGGGACTGAAGCCAAGCGCAGGAGAATTCTACTTCCAGCCAGCTGTGCTGCGCTGGGCAGGAATGTTGAGAGATCGGTCCAGGAGTGAAATTGGGACTCCCTGCCCTTCTGCAGGCCTGTGGAACATGTGCATTGAAGACACGCAAGAAGACTCAACCGTTTCCACCTGACTTGCCCTGGCAGAGTATCGGGCATCCAGTGGCTAGACGATCAATTGCTGGACACGACCGACCCCACTCTCTAGGGCATATCTGCCATCCCGTGACCCAACAAAAGCGCGAACGTCATAAGCGCGCCGACAACACCACGGCGCTAAAACCGCGATGTCAAAAGCGCGCTGACAACAGTGCGCCGACAACAGTGCGCCGACAGAAGCGCGATTTAATTTAAGGTAAGGTTTAGGGTTAGGGTTAGGGTTAGGTTTAGGGTTCCATTACAGCGCGCTTCTGTCGGCGCGCTTCTGTCGGCGCGCTTTAGGGCTAATTAGTCGCTCATTCGTCGCGCGGTTTTGTCACCGCGCTTTAGTCACCGCGGTTTAGTCAGGCGCGCTTTTGTTGTGCGCGCATTTGTGGTGGAACCCTGCCATCCCTCCATGCGCGACTGAGGAGAGCAAGTCAGGGACAGGTATTCCCTGCTGGAAAATGCTCACCTGGAGGGCAGAGGAAACTTTCAAAGATACTTAAAAGGCCCCTCCAAAGTCTCTTGGCGGAGAGCCGGCCTTGTGCAAAATACCCCGTGTGGCTGCCTGAACTGGTTGATTTCACAAAGTTAGGCGCACCGCAGAAACACATGAGCGCTGCAAAAGCCTAGGACTGTTGGTGCCACAACTGGCCTATGTGTTTGCCCAACGACCCGGACCATCCCATGCCCGGCATGGCCTGACCCGTCATCTTTGGACTCCCCAGCACCGATGGCGCCGATGCATCTGATTGGATGAGCCAAGGTGGTGCAGTGGTTAGAGTGCAGTACTGCAGGCCACTTCAGCTGACTGCTATCTGCAGTTCGGCTGTTCAAATCTCACCGGCTCAAAGGTTGACTCAGCCTTCCATCCTTCCGAGGTGGGTGAAATGAGGACCCAGACTGTGGGGGGCGATATGCTGGCTCTGTAAACCGCTTAGAGAGGGCTGAAAGCCCTATGAAGCGGTATATAAGTCTAACTGCTATTGCTATTGCTATTGGATGACGAGAAGCCACCAGCGACACCTTCTGCTCAAGCCAAGAAGGAGCCAAGTGAGAGCTTAAGCTCACCCCTTCACCTCCCCCTCCCGGGAGCGCCTGCGGGAAGGGGCGGGGGGCATCCCACCCTCCACAACTTTGAAGGAAAGCCGGACACATGGCACATAATTCCCTCTGGAGCCATTTCATGCTTTTTATTTATCCTTGAAACAAGAGGGGGGGGGGAGGCTAGTCATTGTTACCCTCATCTGCCCAGTTGTGTGTGTGTGGGGGCAGGAACATGGGGGAAGGAGCCCCCAGCAGGAGGAGAGGAGGCATGGCTCTGGGGCAAGTGGGTTGGAAGCGGGGGGGGAATCTGGGCTTGAGAGCCTGAGCGTTGCCCCATCGTCACCACAGGGTATTTTGCAAAAGTCTTGTTATTGTGACAACAGCCCTTTTCCATCAATTTACATACGTAAAAAAAAAAGCAATGCCATCTTTTAAGGTTGCATATACAAAAATATGTACAACTATCTTTCCTATACATAGATACCCCACCCAGGGTAGCGGTGGTGGCAAGGAAAAACAAAGACTTTTCTGTGCCAGCTGCTTCCAGCTGTTTCCCCGTCTCTCCTGATGACATCCCAGCCCCGCCTGCTCCCTGGAGCTGCTGCCCTCGTGCCAGGCCAGAAGCACCTCTGGCCACCTCCTTTTGCCTGTCCAGAGGGTTGCTGGGAACTCTCCAGCACGGGCAAGCCGGTCTGGTGAAAGTGGGCGTGTGATCTGGGGGAAGGAATCGGGTAGCAAGCAAGGCTAATCCAGGATCTGCTTGGTCCGAAGATGGGGAGGCAGGTTGCATGGTTGAGAATTCGAAAGGTTCCTCGGAAATCACTCCGTGCAGGAAGTGCGGTGAAGAAACGTTTGGGTAGCGGAGCAAGAAGAGGGGGTGTCATTCAAAGCGGCGTCTGCTCCAGCCCTGTTGGTTCCAGGTGCCTCCCGAATTCCACTTGCGGATGGCTAATCAATGGGCTTCAGAAGAAGGTTAGGGCTGCATCGTCCAAAGTTTTGGGTGATCAAGGGCATGGGGCTCAGCGGATCTTTTAGAGAAGGGGGTTTAAAAAAGGGCTAAGAATTAAGGCAAATGTTTGCACAAGCTGGCTTGAAACATGTTAAAAAGTTGAAAAATCCCCCATATATGTGTGTGTGTGTATGTATGTATGTATGTTTCTTTGTATGTATGTATGTTTCTAATGTATGTATCAGTGGTGGGTTTCAAAAAAATTTGCAACTTACTCCGTGGGTGTGGCCTCCTTTGTGGGAGTGGCTTGCCGGCCATGTGACCTGGTGGGAGTGGCTTGCCGGCCATGTGTTTTCTTTCTTTCTTTCTTTCTTTCTTTCTTTCTCTCTCTCTCTCTCTCTCTCTCTCTCTCTCTCTCTCTCTCTTTCCTTCTTTTGTCTCTCTGTACCTTTTTTCTTTTTTCTTTCATCTCTCTCTCTTTCTTTCTTTCTTTCTTTCTTTCTTTCTTTCTTCCTTCCTTTCTCTTTCTCTCTCTCTCTGTGTCAGTCTGTCTGTCTGTCTGTCTGTCTGTCTGTGTGTTTGTTTGTGTGTGTGTGTGTAGCAGTGGTGGGTTTCAAAATTTTTTGGAACCTCTTCTGTAGGTGTGGCCTGCTTTCTGGGTCCACTGGTGGAACCTCTTCTAACCGGTTCGGTAGATTTGATGAACCGGTTCTACCGAATAGGTGCGAACTGTAGGAACCCACCTCTGGTATGTGTGTGTGTGTGTGTGTGTGTGTGTATGTATGTATGTTTCTTTGTATGTATGTATGTTTCTAATGTATGTATGTATGTATGTATGCATATATGTCTCAATTTTGCAGGATGCCAACTGATTAACCAAGCAGCTACGGCTATGATCCAAAACAAAGATCTTGAAGTCCCCATTGATTTTAGTTCCACATTCAGCATGTCCTGAGTTCACAGCGACCAAGGAAGCATTTAGGTGGAGAGGTCAAATCTAGTGCAATGAAGCCCTTTTGAGGCGACCCTCTTCCGTATCGACCTCCTCTATGAAAAGGAAAACTCTTTCCCTGCAAGGATCCACAACTGGAATGGGGAACCAGACTTCAGCTGCATTCTGCTTGGGGAGGGGGCCTTGATGCCACCAGAGAAGCAGCTGTGCCACTTGCAGGAGGGAGGGGGAGGGGGGGACGGGCGCCAGGCAGTGAATCTGGGGAGAGATTTCCAGGCTGTGACTCCAGATAACACTCAAATGTGCAAGCAGCGCTGAAGAGCCCCAAGACGGTGGCTGCCCTGCTTCAGGGGGGTCTCTTGCCTAAGAAGATTTGGCACTAAGCTCCCCAGTCGTCTGCCAGATGCCACATATGGCCTCTTACCGCCCTTCCAGCAGAGCCAAGAAAAGCTCTTGGCTGAGCCAGAGTTGGCATGAGGCTCCGGGCTGGAGTTCCCCAAGGCTGATGGGGGGATGTGGATGGGACCGTGGAAGCCCAAGCGCCCCAATGGGCAAAATCGAGGCCGAGAGGGAGGTGCCCACTTTGGAATCAGGCCTTTAATGCCCCGCTGGCTGCCTTCTCAGCAGGATGAAAGGCCGATCAGGTGGGAGTCCCAAGCATGGCTGACTCCGCTTTCTCTATCGAGAGTCCAGGCACACAGCTTCCCCAAGCGAAGGCCTTGAGAGTGGGTGGATCCTGGGACACAGCGGGAGATTGGGGTGGGGGGGGGGGCTCCCTTAGAGATCCCTGGGAGGATTTGTTCTCTGCTTTCTTCCTGTTGTCCTTGCTGGGCAAGCGAGGTAGGGGAAGGCCCCCTTCACTCCGGGAAGGGAGACTGCCTGGGAAGGGTTCCCACTGCTGCCTGAAACCAGTGGTGGATTCCAAATCCCGTCGCAACTGGTACGCTGCGACGGGGCCGGGCGTCCGCCATATGCACACGGGCTGCGCACCACTGCCCTGCAACGCTCCAGCTGCTCGGCAGAGAGTTGTGCAGATGCCGTAGACAGCTTGTGCGTGCACAAATGGCCCGGTTGGGTCAAATACAGGGAGGGATGGAGGGCGGGTGGGTGAGCCCTCCGAAACATCATACCAGAACGGGACCTGGTGCTCCCAGCAGGCACCAATATGCCCGTACTGGGGTGTACTGGCCGTAACCCACCACTGCCTGAAATGTCCATGCTGTCCATTTGGTGCGGCACAAGGGAAGAGGGGGGAAACAAGGAGAAGCTGTGATTGCAGTTGCTTTCCTTCCCTCGGCCCAGAGGGAAGATGCTCAGTGCAGGTGGTGAGGACGAGGCCCACACAAGAAAACCACTTTCCCTGAAGTGGCTCTTGAACCTTCCACCCCACGGCAGGCCAGAAGGTTGTGGATGGATGCTGAAGAGCTTTCGGCAAGAGAGCTAGCTTCACTTCCACCAAGTCTGTCTCTCGATAAGGAATTTTTGGGTGCAAAATGTTAGGGCTTCTCCTTCTCCCATCCGGCCCCCTCAGCTGCAGAAACGTAGCGATTTAAGCCAGAGTTTAAGTTGATCCTTCAAGCAAGCCAAGGCCTGGGACATCCCACGTTGACTTCCAAGAGCCGAGAAGTTAATTTTGGACAGCAGCCCAACAGCCAACGTCGTCCTCCCATTCTACACCCTTTGCCTGATTTCAACACAGCTATTGGCCAGGAGTCGACATGCTGGTTTCATGCAGAAATAAATAATAGGTGTTTCCTGGAGATTCCCCCAAGTGTGGAGGAGGCCTTTTTCTGTTGCCAGCTCAACCTGCCTCCCTGGGCACCGCAGGGCAGAAGTGGTGGCCGGGCGCCTGGCTTTTGATCACAGTCTGTGCAGGGAAGGGTGGGCACAGGGAGAGGGCTCTGCCGGAGAGACGCTGCTGTGCGTCAGCCCTAGTTCTGGTGCCTCTTCATGTGCAGAGCCAGGTGGTCCGAGCGGGAGAAGCACCGGCCGCAGGCCAGGCACTTGAAGGGCTTGGCTCCGGTGTGCTTGCGGTAGTGTCGGGTGAGTTCATCCGAGCGAGCAAAACGCCAGTCGCAGCCTTCCCAGGTGCACCGGTAGGGCTTCTCGCCTGGAAGGAAGGGAGACGGGAGCCTGTCAAACTCCAGGAAAGTCTGGGAGTTTCCCACCCTGCTTCCCCTCGACGCCTGCGTGCCCTCGACCTGGATGGCTCCAAGACCCCTCGCCTGGTGAACCGTTGCAGGGAGGAGAGGAGATGTTTGGGGGAGAGGAGGGGGAGTGGTGGGACGGAAAGAGCCGGGAAGTTGCTGGGAGGGGAGGGAAATCCAGATCTCTCACTGCTTATAACCTAGAATAGCAATAGCAGTTAGACTTATATACCGCTTCATAGGGCTTTCAGCCCTCTCTAAGCGGTTTACAGAGTCAGCATATCGCCCCCAACAACAATCCGGGTCCTCATTTCACCCACCTCGGGATGGAAGGCTGAGTCAACCCTGAGCCGGTGAGATTTGAAGAGCCGAACTGCAGAACTAGCAGTCAGCTGAAGTAGCCTGCAGTGCTGCGTTTAACCACTGCGCCACCTCGGCTTCTAATAGGCTGGTGAGGGGGACAAGTGGGATCGTGGGGGACAATGAGGTGCTCGATAGTAGAGACCCGATTCCATGGGATGCCTTTTGTTGTGTTCTATTCCCCCCCACCACCATCAAAGAGGCACCCCAGACGTCTCCGCCCCACCCTCTTTCTCAGAGCAGCCACAGAAGGGGATTAGCAATGCCCTGAAACACCTGGGGTTAAGGCCTTCGCCGCCCTGCGTGACGGTCCGTGTCCTGCGTGGCGTGTGCTTTGAAGGCCACGCCTACAGACAGGTGTCACCCTTTCTCTCCTGAACCGTCTCTGGCCCCAGCAGGTCCTCGCCCAGGCGGAGTCAAGGGAGAAGCCTCCCTGGGCAGGGGTTGTGCCAACCGCATGGGCAGGCTGTTTCCCAGGCATGGTGAGTGGAAGCCATTGTTCTGGGAAGGTCAGCCTCTGCTTCAAAGAACCCCCCCAGGGAGTTTCCGGGATGGAAACCAAAGCCTTTCCATTGTCCCCACAGCAGCTCCTCACTGGGGCAGCTTGGCAGGGCAGCCATAAACAATGGGCCCCCGGAGGGAAGGGGGGCAACGGGTGAAGGCGGATACGACCTCCCGGGCCTGGAGATGGAGCAAAAAAGACCCCCCTTGTGGTTGAGGGTGGCGAGGGATTCCTTAACTCCCCCATCCCCGCGAAGGTCTTCTGCCCTCCCACAAGGTGACCATCTCATTGGGGGCTCCAGCCTGCCTCCTGTTAGAAGCGCAGGGTCTTCCTGGGGCCTCCCCAGCATTCCTCTTCCACTTCCTCCATGGCAAACAAGGAGAGCCGAGGTGGCGCAGTGGTTAGGGGTGCAGTACTGCAGGCCACTTCAGCTGACTGTTATCTGCAGTTCAGCGGTTCTAATCTCACCGGCTCAAAAGTTGACTCAGCCTTCCATCCTTCCAAGGTGGGTGAAATGAGGACCCAGATTGTGGGGGCGATATGCTGACTCTGTAAACCGCTTAGAGAGGGCTGAAAGCCCTATGAAGCGGTATATAAGTCTAACTGCTATTGCTATTGCTAAACTGTGAGAGATCAGCCCCTCCAAAGGCAGTTGAGCTGCTCCCCCAGCCCCCGGGGCCTTCTTCTGCTGCTCCTGGGTGGCCTTCAGCCGCTTAGCCAAGTTTAGGCTGCAACTTGCACAGCTGGTGGCCGTCCCTGGCCCTGCTGTACCTTAGTAGGGCTAAGATGGCCTTTTGGAGCTGCTCTCTGCTTGCGTTTTCAACCTTAAGAGTCAGAGTGGATGGGGAAGCCCTTCCTTTGGTTCCACCACAAAACCGCGGTAGACAAAAGCACGCTCGACAAAAGCGCGTACGTGACGTCATCACAGTGCGACGAAAACATCGCGCTGTGATCGATAAATGTAAAAATAAAGCGAAAACCTTACCCTAACCCCCCCAAACCTAACCCTAAACCTAACCCTAAATCTAACCCTAAACCTAACCCTTAACCTAACGCTAAACCTAACGCTAACCCTTAACCTAACCCTAACCCTAACCCTTACCTTTATGTGAATCGGCTTGCTTTAATTTTATTTTTATTTCAATTTTTAATTTTTTTCGTCGCGCTGTGATGACGTCTAATGCGCGCTTTCATCGAGCGCGCTTTTGTGGACCGCGGTTTTGACGGGTCACGCTTCCTTTCTCACCCTTCAACTGCCAACTAGGGCTCAAACTCCAGGGTTGTGGGGGGGAGGGGCCGGATGCCCTTGCTTCACCCTTCCTTGGGGAAGCAAGAAGGCTTGGAAGAGGAGGACGCCTCTCATCCAGGGGCCGCAACGTCTCCCTGCCCAGCTCCGGCTTCCTGCAGCCATTCAGAGCCCAGCTGAGAGCCCAGCCCGCCCTTGCAGGGGGCCCAGTGCCCGGCTGTGCCCTTGGCAGCAGCTTTTCCCCAAGGCTGGAATTCTGCCTGTCTTCCGAAGAGAAGCAGCTTTTGGGGAACGGAAGCCCCCTGCCCACCAAACAAAGCTGCTCCAACGGAAGACTCCGGAAGACGATTTACGGTTTTGAGACACGATCGGCCTCTTGCCGTGTCAACCTACCTGTGTGAGTCCTCTGGTGAGCTTTCAGGTGGGAGCTTTTGGTGTAAACCTTGGTGCAGCCTGCGGGAAAACAAAAACAGAAGGAAGACTCAATGGCTGAGCCCGGAGGGGCTGCTGGCACAGGGCCGAGTGGAGGAAGCGGAAGAGAAATGAATGGGGGGACGGGGGGAGTTGAGAGTCCATTCTTGGACTCTGCCTCTTTTTCTCCCTTCTTCCCAGTGGTGGGTTTCAATTTTTTTTCGAACCTACTCTGTGGGTGTGGCCTCCTTTGTGGGAGTGGCTTGCCGGCCATGTGACCTGGTGGGAGTGGCTTGCCAGCCATGTGTTTTCTTTCTCCCTCCCTCCCTCCCTCCCTCCCTCCCTCTCTCCTTCCTTCCTTTTGTCTCTATGTCCCTTTTTCCTTTTTTTTCTTTCATCTCTCTCTCTATTTTTCTTTCTTTTTTCTTTTTTTCTTTTTTTCTTTCTTCCTTTCTTTCTCTCTGTGAGTGTGTGTGTGTGTGTCAGTGGTGGGTTTCAAAAATTTTCGGAACCTCTTCTGTAGGTGTGGCCTGCTTTCCGGGTCCACTGGTGGAACCTCTTCTAACCGGTTCGGTAGATTTGACGAACCGGTTCTACCGAACTGGTGCGAACTGGTAGGAACCCACCTCTGCTTCTTTCTCAACGCCTAAACAGGTAATTAGGGTGCCTCGTAGGGGCTTCATCTGGGCCCCTCCCCCTCCTTGGCATGCAACCTCTCCTGCTGTGCACATTTTTCAGAATATTTGTGGCCTTGGCGGAGGGGGGGCTGCATTCAAAGATCTGGGGGTGGGGAGGGCACACAGACCCCTAAAGTCTCATCCCTGCAAGAACTGCATTCCAGGTTAAGGGGCAGAACATTCATTGGCTTTGCCCTGGGGCAGCCAAAATACTGCTCCCACTTCAGCTAGATCAGTGCCAGGTGTGTGTGTTTGTGTGTGTGTGTGAGAGAGAGAGAGAGGGAGGGAGGGAGGGAGAGAGAGAGAGAGGGAGGTTAGGTAGATAGATATAGATGATAGATAGAGATAGATAGATAGATAGATAGATAGATAGATAGAGATAGATAGATAGATGATAGATAGATAGATAGATAGATAGATAGATAGATAGATAGATAGAGATAGATAGATAGATAGATAGATAGATAGAGATAGATAGATAGAGATAGATAGATAGATGGGTGATAGATAGTTGAGATGGATAGATAGATAGATAGATAGATAGATAGAGAGGGAGGGAGGGAGAGGGAGGGAGGGAGAGACAGAGAGAGACAGAGAGACAGAGAGAGAGAGAGAGAGAGAGAGAGAGAGACGGCGGTGGGAAGAGTTAGCCAGGCTGAAAGGTTGTCAGTCCCCTACCGAGATAGTCACAGTGGTGGATCCTCCTCTTCTCCAGTTCTGGATTGTTCCTCCGGTTGAACTTGGGGGTCGGCAGGATGAGGTGTCCCTGCGTGATGCCCTTGATGGGGCTGGGCCCAGAGGCCAGGTGTTCCGGGGGCTCCAGTTTGAGTCCAAACGTGGCCTCGTAGGGGGGTGGAGGCGAAATGGTGTTGATCGGCTCAGGCCGGTTCTCGGGGCTGCTGGGCTGGGAATTTGGGGGCGAAGGGGGCAGGCTCACTGCTGGGACGGGGTAGAACTCCTCCGGTACACTGAAACCACTGAGGTCTTGGGAACCCGACGGGAAGGACCTGAGCAGCCCTGCTGGCCGCAGGGGCCGGGCAAGAGTCCTGGAGTCCAGCATGGAGCTGCCAGTAGACGTGGCCATCCCGTGGAGGCTGCCGGAGGCCGTGGCGCCACAGGTTGAGGAGGCCGCAGGGCTCATCTCCCCCGAGAGCTGGTAGAGCAGGCCTGGCTGCGGGCTGATCGAATGGGGAGCCTCAGGGCAGGGCAGCTCTTGTTTGACAAAGATGCTACTGGCGGCCACAGAGTGCGGCACGCTGAAGACGCTGGTGAAGTCCGGCAGGGTCTGGATCGGCCCACTGCTGACAGGGCAGGGCTGGGCAAAGCAGGGCTCCATTTTGATCTGGGGGAAAGGCACCAGGGGCTTAGCCGGCCGGTAGATTCCCGTGCGTAAGTGCGTGGTGTCTGGAAGGATCACGTTGATGTTGACGCTGTACGGGGCCGACGGAGGCTTTTCAGTGGAGAAATACTCGTCCACCACGGAGGCGCTTTCCCGCCGATACTTCTTGTCCGTCGCCGTCGGGGTGGGGGGCATCTGGCCAGAGAGGTACTTGTCCATCTCGGTCCGTGCCTGAGTGGAAGCCCAGAAGAGGAAGGAACAGTCAGGAAGGAAAGGTCCCAGGTCTCCGTGCAGCTGGCGTCCCCCACCCTGGCCCAGGTGCCCGATGGTAACCCCCATCCCAGTGGTGCAATTCAGCCAGTTCGGTTCGGCTGAACCGGTAGCAGCGGCTGCGGGAGGCTCCACCCCCCCACCCCCCGATGTACTGCGCAAGCACCACGCATGCGCAGAAGGCGGTGCGCATGCCCAGATGCAGAACACAAGAGCGAAACACATTTGCGAACCGGTAGGGAAGGTGAATGAACCCCACTGCTGCAGGAAGGAAGCTCCCGCCTTCCGTCCGCAATGGGGAACAGAATTTATTTTGCTAAGCAAGGCTGTTGTTAAGTGGGTGCTGCCTGATCTTGCTTCTTTTGCCACAGTTGTTAAGTGAATCACTGCAATTGATAAGGGATTCCTGCTTCCCCCGTTGACTTTGTTTGGGGGAAGTTGCCCAGAAGGGTCCCAAACTGCCATCCCGAAATGATGCAAGGAGGGTTGCCAAGGGCCCAATTCTTATCACAGGACTGTGGGGATGCTGTGATGGTCATAAATGGGAGGAACCAGTCATAAGTCAATTTTCCAGTGCCGTTGTAACTTCTCAACAAGTGGTTGTAAGTCAAGGACCACCCATCATTCTGCAAAACACTTGGTCAAGTCCTGGAAATGAGAAGCTCCTGATATCCCATCAACACCATCAGCTCACATTTGGCTTCCATTCTTTTGTCTGGGTTGATAGAGGCCCCTGATGGTGAACCTATGGCAAGCGTGCCTCTATGTGGGCACGTGTGACATCGCCAGCTGCTCATCTGGTTTCTGGCCAGCTGATCTTCATGGGTGCCAGCACACTGAAAAACGGCCAAAAACAGCCAAAAAACAGACCGTTTTAGGGCAATTTTTCAGGTAAATGGCCAATAAAACAGCCTGAAAACAGCTAAAAATTGACAAAAGAAATCCTGAAAATGGCCAAAAACGGCCCCAAAAAATTCCTGAAAATGGCCAAAAACGGCCAAAAAACCATCCTGAAAATGGCCAAAAAAATCCTAAAAACGGCTAAAAACGGCCAAAAAAACATCCTGAAAACGGATAAAAACGGCCAAAAAAACATCCTAAAAATGGCCAAAAAAACATGCTAAAAATGGCCAAAAACGGCCAAAAAAATTCCTGAAAATGGCCAAAAAACCATCCTGAAAATGGCCAAAAACGGCCAAAAAACCATCCTGAAAATGGCCCAAAATGGCCCAAAACCTGAAAACGGCCAAAAACAGCCAAAATTACATCCTGAAAATGGCCCAAAATGGCCAAAAAAACCATCCTGAAAACAGCCAAAAACGGCCAAAAAAACATCCTGAAAATGGCCCCTCCAAAATTCCTGAAAATGGCCAAAAACTGCCAAAAAAACATCCTGAAAATGGCCCCTCCAAAATTCCTGAAAATGGCCAAAAACTGCCAAAAAAACATCCTGAAAATGGCCAAAAAACATCCTGAAAACGGCTAAAAACGGCCAAAAAAACAGCCATGCACGTTCTGGCCAGCTGATCTTTGGATTTCTGGAAGACCAGCTGCCCAGCGTGAATGTGCGTGCCGGAAACCCGAAGACCAGCTCACTGGTGTGCGCAGGCACATCCATGCACACATGTTCCAGTTTGGGCACTCGGTGCCGAAAAGGTTCGCCATTACTGATAGCTGCTTTCTGATACATCACTTAATACATGCTTTCTACTAACTTTCTTTTTTAAAATATTCCGTTGTCTTTAACAAGCCTTCCTAAATAGTTATACAGATGGCTGCAATAACACTTTGAGGAAAAACGTTGCATTTTTTTAAAAAATCAAAACAAAGGTAACTAAAAACAGAAAGGAAACTCAATCAATCTTTACCCCCCACAAAAAAAAAACACAAAAAAACCCCATCCATTGAACAGAAACAAACTTTCAAAACTTTAACTTTCAAAAATCCATGGATTAAAAAGCAAATCCCACAGCTGTTCCGCGGGGGCAAACTTTCTCTCTGTGCAAATGGCATCCCAAACCGTTTTTCAGCCGCTGAGCTGAAGCAGAAGATGCGACAATTGGATCTTCCCCTCTGCTGAGCCAGTTCAAACCCTGAACCTGAAGGGCTGGGGGGGAGGGGGCTGGGGGGGCTCCTTGGGGGTAGAGGGGGGGCGGTTTGAAGGGGTTTCACACCTTGCACCCAGCACCCTCCCTGGCCAAACATGCCTGCGGATTATCCCACAGAATAGGAGATCTTGGCCTTTGATCCCCCGATTGTGGCCAGGCCCCGCAGATACCGATGGAGCAAGGTACGGTTCCCGGAGGCAGGAAAAGGGAGGGGGAGCTCCCCCCCCCCCCCGGTCGCCATCAGAACCTCCATGGGCTCAGAGGCTCCCCCACCCCACCCTTCTGCAAAAACAGCCTTTCAATCTCTCCAAATGTTAATGACACAGATTTGGAGGAAAAGCCCGATTTGGAAAAAAAAAAAATAATAACCCATCCCTCTCTTTGTCTGCGTTCCTTCAAAAAGCGGCTGGATTTCAATAGAAAGCACTTCTCCTTCTCTATGGCTGAGTGCCAGCCTTTATTGTCCCTCTAGTAAAAAATTGACCCGAGTCAATATTTGCTTCTCTGATCATTCAGTCTTGGTATTGACCTCACTTGCAGGCCAGAGGGTGGGGCGGGGGGGGGGGTTGGCTTGGGCAGCCTTTCTCCTAGAACTCTCCAGGGGTGGGGCAGTTTGGGCGAAGAGGGGTGCCTGTCCTGGCTCAAGGGCAGCTCCTCGAGACCCACGGAAGCCCCCTTCCAGTGTCCCAGGAGGAAAGCCGTTTGCTCTGCCCCCCACCACACACACAGAGGGGTAGACAACGTATCAAAAGTTGTGCCAGGCCCGTCTGATGACGCCAGCAGCCGCCCAGAGGAAGTGCCACTCCTTTGGAGCTGGCCCTGGCAGTGTCACTCCCGGCTGGGGCACACCGGGCAGCTAGCTGCAAACCAGGCAGGGGGGTATGGGTGGCATGAACCACAGTCAGCCCTCTCCAAATCAGAGCCCTCCACTGGGGAAGCTCACGGCTGGGGTCGATGGGCTTACGGTCTGGCCTCTCCAGGAAAGGATCAGAGGAAGCCGACTTGACCTCACAATGGCACACCCCCCAGCTCCCTTCCCAAGCAGAAGCTCCCTGGAGTCATCCCTGCTCTCCCTGCCCCAAAGGACGAATGCCCACGTGGTATGCCCTAGGGCAGTGGTTCCCAAACTTGGCAACTTTAAGACTTGTGGACTTCAACTCCCAGAATTCTCCAGCCAGCTCTGCTGGCTGGAGAATTCTGGGAGTTGAAGTCCACAAGTCTTAAAGTTGCCAAGTTTGGGAACCACTGCCCTAGGGTGGGAAGATGCAGCAAAGGGCCCAGAAAGCAGGCCTCGAAGGGCGGGCAAAGGGCTGGCTGGCATTTGCTGAATTGCTTCCTACAAGGAAACACAGCCTTGGTTTGCGTGGCATTTCGGTCAGTCACCAGAATGTCTCCGGATTCATCGTTGTATTAGATTACCTGAACTTTTTTTTATCAGAACTTTTCATAACCTTTGGCACTCTAGAATATAAGCCCTTATCCTGTCTTATCTGATTGTCTTTCTTCTTGTGATCAGCAATGGGAAAAGCACCTCGTTCTTTTGATCTCACGTCTACACTTACTCCCAAAAACAATTATTGGCTCTTCTGCTCTCCATACAACCATATTTGTACCTTATTCATCACTTTCTTCTCCCTCTCTCCTCCCCCTCCCTACCTCCTTTCTTCCCTCTGTCGTCCTTCTCTTCTCTACTTCCCCTTCCTCTCTCCTTCTCCTCCCTCCCCTTTCCACTCCTCCTTTCTCTCCCCCCCTCCTCTCCTATCTCTCTCCTTCCCTTACCTCTCTCCTCTACTTCACACTCTTCATCTCATTTACTTGGTGTATTTCTGCTTCTGAGCAAGCTCCATTTTTATGTGGATGGTATTTATAAACACTTTTCAATATCAATATCCTTTCTCTCCCCCCCTCC